>NW_020174553.1:672075-959050 GCF_003031525.2 Neophocaena asiaeorientalis asiaeorientalis
GGGAGGGAGACGCAAGAGGGAGGAGATATGGGGATATATGTATACGTATAGCTAAACTAACACACCATTGTAAAGCAATTATACTCCAATAAAGATGTTAAAAATAAAAAAAGAAAGAAAATTGAGTTGACTAAGTGGGGTGAGGACATAATTATAAAGTAGCTGAAAAAAAATATATGTACATATGTATATATACTTATATACACACATACAAATATACACATTTATATTTAATGTAACAGAAGATTAGAATCATAGAAGGCATTTTACTTTCTAAGGTGAATGGCATAAATCAGTATTTAAGTAATACAATGGTCCCCCCTTATCCACAGGTGATACATTCCAAGATCTCTAGCAGATGCCTGAAACCATGCATAGTACCAAATCTTATATATACTATGGTTTTTCCTATACATACATAACCTGTGATAAAGTTTAATTTATGAATTAGGCACAGTAAGAGATTAACAGTAATAATTAATAGTAAAGTAGAACAATCATAATAGTGTACTGTACTAAAGGTTATGTGAATATGATTGCTTTCTCAATATTGTACTGTACGGCCTTCGTGTGATAACGTGAGATGATAAGACGCCTACGTGATGAGATGAAGTGACATGAATGACGTAAGCATTGTGACGTAACATTAGGCTACTTTTGACCTTTTGGTGATGCTTCAGAGGATCGCCTGCTTTGGGTGATCCTGGGTCATTGATCCCTGACATATGGTTAGATGTCAGGAGCAGACAATGTAGGTGGTCCGGGATCCCTGGCAGGATGCGGGGGGCAAGGGGCGGTGTGAGATTTCATCATGCTACTAAGAATGGCGCGGAACTTTAAATTTATATATTGTTTATTTCTGGAATTTTCCTTTTAATATTTTCAGACTGCAGTTGACCATGGGTAACTGGAACTTCAGCAAGAGAAACTGCGGATAAGGGAAAACCACTGTATCTAGGGGACAGTGAATGCAAAACAGAATTCAGATTTGGGTTCAACCACTATCCAGTGATGACCTACTTTTCATTCACCCTTTCAGCACATATTTATTTATTTATAATCTGTTTCTTTTAAAAAACGTTTTTTTATTTGGCTATGCCGGTCTTAATTGCGGCATGCGGGATCTAGTTCCCTTGACCAGGGATTGAACCCTGGTCCCCTGCATTGGGAGTGTGGAGTCTTAACCGATGGACCACCAGAGAAGACCCTCAGCACATATTCATTGAATGATAAATACTTGTGTGCCAGGCACTGTTCTTGTCCTTGCAGTACAGAGGTATGAGATATGGACAGGGTCCTGGCACTCAAAGAGTTTATCATCTAGTTGGGAGAGACAAGTAATATGTATGCCAGATGGTTAACAAATACATAAGAGAATGAGGAAGCTATTTCAAACTGAGACAAGAGTGCTAAGAGTAGAATGAGAGACAATAGATAATTATCAGTGAAAGAAAAATAAAATTTCAAACTCAGATACATGGAGAAATGTTTGTACCACTGACTGAGACAGGAAGCAAGACATGATCGTGGTTCAAAATGAAAAATAAGTTCGTGTTGGGCTATATCGAAGATGATGTGATAGCAGCACAATTAATTCAGTTTTTAAAAAAAGAGAGATAAAAATTAAAAATAAGAAGAAAATATTTACCAGGACATATGCATGAGCTTCTGTGAGAAAAATGTCTAAATTTTACCTTCAGAGAGTAAACAGTCTGCTATGAAATAGGCAAGCTGTGGTAGTAAATATATTCTAATTTGCACTATATTACAACTACGAGAAGTCATTAAAACCTCCAAACATCACTGTAGAATGAGCAAATTTTACCTGTCCTATACGACTTGTTTTTTAATTAACCAATTGTTCACCCACAAAGGAGACAGTAAAAAACATGAATCAACAATCTGTAGCAACATATTAGAAAACCATTTCAGTAGTGAATGAGTTTACTAGGTAGGTTTTATGATTAAACCAAAGACACAGAATTTGTGAAACCTCCTTGTTCCCATATGATAAAAGTAATTTTTCCGAGGAAGTTGACTCTTCATGGCAGGCTAGGAGAACTTGATAGTCAAGGAGAATATTTTCTCCTAAACCATATAAGATGTCCCTACCTTCCATCTATGGCTAGCTCTTTTATTTCCAATGTCTTTTTCTAATATCTAAAACAAAGAAAAGTTCCAGATTCCATGTGGAATCCTACAAGTATCACCCAATTCTCATGCTGAGGTTGGCTGTGGAAACTCCCATTGTGCTGTCCTAGGTGATTAGATAAGATGGGCTGCATCTTAGATTTGCCTTTTACATGTGACCGAATAAAGTAATAGTGAAACCATAGCTCTTCCTCTTTAACACCACCAACTGGGGTGTGTGTGTATGTCTTTTGTTTTGTTTCCTCCTATTGCTATGTTCAAGACCTGTTGCTCCTAACCCTGCCTCAGTTTCTTGCATGAAGAACATCTCGCTGATAACTGTATCTGGTGAATTCATCTTTAAAGTTATTTCTCATGTGGGATTGGATTAAATCTATAAGGTGACCAGCCATCTATCTATCCAATTTGAAAAATAATATTCTGGTTTTTAAATGGAGAGAGACAGACAGGTACCACTACAGAAGCATAATGATCTGCCTCTCATGTCTCACCAGCTGGCAGCCAGGGCACTTGCTCGACCTGCTTTTTTGGACAAAGCACATCACCATAGCCATGTAGCCCTGCTTGAAATCAATGTCACTTTAAGACTTATCGATAGTTGCTGCTTATGTAGAAACTCAACTTTAATGAATCCAAATGTTCCTCACAATCGGTGAATGGAGGCAGAAAAACAAGTCTGCCATTAACCATGCTAACATCTGCCAGAATTTTATCCTGAAAGATTGCCTCACTGGAGACAACTACTGTCATCAGCTTCCAGCTAATTAATTGAAGGAGACAATTGCAGTTCGTCACACAACTTGCAGCAGTGTAGGGATTTGGGTACATCTGCTAGATGCCACCAAGACAGCTCATATTCTTTACTATCCAAAGTATGAGCAAGATAAAACACACATTTTAAATTAGCAAAAGATGTAAGTCTTGAAACAAAATGGAGCAATACATAGCTAAAAATAACAATTCTTCTCTATTTCTTACAAATATGTTGAACTAGGCAAAAACTTTCCCCCCTCCAAGGACTCATCTTTGATATTATCAGAGTAAAATAACAATAGTCACAATCCATGTACATAGTATTTTCAAAAACATCAATTGACAAGTAGTCATTATGTGTCATTATACACAAGGTTCTAAGCTGCGTCAAGGTTGCAAAACATTTAGTCTGCTAAACTAAGTCGAAAATGACAAATAGGTTTCAAATCTCATGCCAGCTCAAATCGATTGGTTGTGGCTCCTGGAACACTGTATTTTCAGAGAATTCCATGGCTGTTTCTGGGCTCAGTCAGAGACAGTGCCATGATTGATTAGTAATGACTGTTGTGGGGATGGAAGGGGCAATGACTGCTCCTTCCACGCCATGAAAGTGCCCAGGTGGCAGACAAGTTTAGCTGTTAGAGCAGTGACTGCTGAAGAGTTACCAAAATTCTAGAATATTCCTGGGAGCCATGAAACCACCTCTGTATTTCTGACACAAGATTTATGCCATTTGATGTTTCTCAGTAATAACTTAATAGAGCAGAATTATATTGATGGACAGTTAGTCTATTATGAGTCAAGTATTCAGTGAGGTTTTATATATATACATGCTAGGTTTCACAGTCAGTGATTCACACATTAATCCTTTCAGTGGGTTAGGAACATTTTCATGATTTTGGAGTAATAAGATTAGATCATGTGACATGAAAAATCTGAAAAGACATCTGAATAAAGCAATATATAAATTAATCAGGAGTATGACTTTGGAAACCATCCCTTCAAATAGGAAGCCAGTGTCTACAGACAAAGACTGCAAGTCAAGAATTTGGAAGCAGAAAGTGTGCTACGTCAAGGGAGTATAGCGTGAAAAGCAGCTGCCACTAATTTCCGTGAACCTTCAAAACACATGAATTAAACTATCCCATGATACTAAAAACATGTGCAAGTTGCTTTGGCTACATATCAGACCAATAAGTGTATGCACAAGACCATCAGGAACAATTAAGGGCGTGAAGCTAACATGGTGCACATGTGTGTTAAATTTGGAAGATTAAGTAGAAACTGGTCATTAATTTTAGTCTTAATTAATTGAAAATACTGTCCTTATTTTTTTTAACATAACCATGCAAACTATCACATCACTTCAAAGGACCAACTTGGCTGTAATTTTTCATGAACTGAATTTCTTCCACACTATACTTTAAGTATCTATTACTGAAATCATATCTTAGACTGTTTCTAAGGAATTTTATAATATATCACACTATTAAAATATAAAGTTTGTTTATAATAGTTACTATTATTTGGTTGTGCTATAGAAATCAGAGCCTAAAGTTGATGAACTGAACCCGGTAATTCAAAATCTGTGACAAGATGTGTTGACTCTTCCAGAATTATTTTTTATATTTGTTCTTATTACTGAGAGAATATTAGAGTTTAAACTTTTGCATTCAAAGGTTAAAAAACAGGAAGTAATTAAGACAAAATAGTTTGTGATTATAGTATAGGTATATTCATTAAAAATATAGATTTAATTCATAGATAGTATGCCACTTATCTTCCTAAAAATTGATATCAGGATTAACATGATAAAAATAGACCTTTTATAAGTGGTAAAGAAACGTATTAAGCAAAATGAAACTGAAATCAACTTATTAATATATAGAAAATGTTGACATTATTTTGACCAAAAGTGTAAATTATTTGAGAATATTAATTTTCTGCCAACATCTATGCAACTTCCACTGACCCTAACATGGTTAGGCTCTCAAAAACCTAAATTAAAAAACCAACACTAAAAATCGTTAAGAAAATAATTTGGGTTATAGGTAGTATAATAAGTCAAGTAAAAAAATGCTACCTTTCCTTTCCTGAGTCAATTGATGGTTGTTAAAAGTATGCAATAAAAGATGAAAAAGAATGACAGCAAAGCTAAAATTTTTTATTACAGAACACAAAATATTTTCCACTGAGTAATGTACATAATAATAATGATGAATTACAACAGAGGGCCTGTTCTTGATGAAAATATTCTAATTGTAACGGCTTATTAAAAACATTTATTTAGTTATTGACTATTCAATCTAGCTTATCTTATAGACCTTAGATATTTCTAAATAATGTAAGCCAATACATGTATAACCACTTAAACTGAAATGTACAAATTCTGTTTTCAATATCTTTTTCTTACTAAAGTACACTCCTTAAATTTTTTTTCACTGAAGACATTTTTTTCACTGAAGGCATCCCTCAACCTGCAGGGGAGGGACAGTGGTATGGTATGTCAAGAGTTTTTTCAAAGAAAACAGGCTGAATATCACTGTATTTGAGGAATTTCATTTACTTCTCCATTGCTCCTAATAAATCCCTGGAGAACAGGGAATGAAATTGAGGTCTCTTTAAATCCTGAGTGCCCAGCAAAGCGTCTGGGCACAGATAGCAGGTGTACAGTAAAATTTTTAAAAAAAGAATATGTTAATTATCTGTTTTTCTAGTGCATATTGACTGGTGATTGTTGGAAAGAAGGTATAACTCAGCAACTTATTTTGCTACTTTTAGTGGAGCTTGGAAAAGATTTAGTAGTAAAGAAGATTGAAACTAATGGTTCTGTAATGTGATTCTATGTCACTTTTACTAAGTATTCTTTCTCCTTCGTGAGACTGAATAACAGTATAGTTTAAACCAACTGATCCAGGCAGAATATTGCTCTTGAGACCACAGTCATGGCCAAAGCAGGAGAATATGGAAGAAGGAGGTCAAAAGTCTAAACTGGAGGATTTGGTACTCCTAAGAAGGGGAAGGTACTGTTAACTCTTCTCATTAGTGTCTCTTTGATGCCTAACAGAAAGCTCAGCCAATAGTGGCACTCGGTGTACCTGTGAGGGGTACAGCAAAGTAAGCTTGCTTTGCCAGGGAAACATGAAAACAGCCCAAGAACAATCTGGAACGTTTTAAGCACAGGGCTCTGGTCTAAACTTCTTGTGCTTGCAGCAAAATGGATGGACCTAGAGATTTTCATACTAAGTGAAGTATGTCAGACAGAGAAAGGCAAATATGTATAACTGAATCACTTTGCTGTACACCTGAAACTAACACAACATTTTAAACCCACTATACTCCAATATAAAATAAAAATTAAATTAAAAAAATAAATAAATTACTTGTGGAAGTGACTTGCTGGGTAGGCTGTGAGCTCCTGGAGAGAAGGCACAGATCTCATACATTTCTGTACCTCTGGTGTATATAGCACTGTGCTTAGTACGTGGGAGCTCCTTGAATATTCAGCGAATTAATGAGTAACTGTCCCAGATAGAATGAAGGCATAGCATGGTATCTCCCCTTTCACAAAGCCCAGGCTGTTTTCGCTACTATTAAAGTGCGTGAGCAGGAAAGATGACATAGATTTTCTAGCTCATTCTCTCAAAGATCCTTTTTTAAATTTTTCTGTTCTCTTTTATTCTTTGGGACTACTACTGTGCATGACTTATTTAAAACTGGAAATTTTGAACTTAAAAGAATCCAACAAAAAATCCAATCATAAAGGTGTTTTGACCTTAAGATTGTGTCACCTAATTTTTATTCCAAGGATATGTGCTGTCGTGATGTTTGTAGAATGCCACCAACCTTGAAAGTCAAGAGGGCCAACCAGAAGAGAATAAATTGAATGAAGTAGAAGGAAAAGAAACCTGGAGTTTTTCACTAGTTCTTACACTTTACTTGCTGAGGCTTTATGTTTCAAAGTATGCCATCTGCCAGATAAAGTATATTTACCCCCATTTCAAAGCTCTGACTCAGAGAGGTCAAAATGATTTGATCAAAGTGACTTGGTTGAACAAGGTTGAAGGGAGACTGAACTAACCTCCAGCAACTCCTTACTGTGCCTCAATGTCCAAATTCAAATATAAAAATAACAAGTACTCCACCCAGTCCTCGTGGAAACAACAGACAAGCCAGAGCAAAGATTCTGGTCACAAGTTCACTATCCCGGTCAAAACTTTGTCTCTCTCTTTCAAAAAATAGATGGTATTGGCCAGTCATACAGGTTTAGTCCAAGAAATTGGTTGTTCTGTTTGCAGGTAGTGACCCCTGACAGAACTGAGGTCACTCTTGTATGATTGCTCACAGCTTGGATAAGACAGCCCAACAGGTTTGAAAATCCAGAAGAATGAGTACATTTTGTGGCAAACTGACAAATCCATCAGAGTGAGTTCTTTTTTTCCTCAGTATATTACCCTGGGCAACATCTGAGTGGTGGAAACATGGGCCCCTTGGGGAGCCAGGAAGCCAAAATGAGTGTTTAGGGTTGGTGTTTAAGGCTTGTTTCTGAAGAGAGTCAAGAGAGAAGGTGAACGCCTGCAGGTATTGCCTTGGCAGTTTTCCTTACAGGTTAAATTTATTGATAAAGCTGGGGTCAGCGGCACTAAAAGCAATTCTGTGTGGTCTGTTTGTAACATCCCAGAGGTGGCATTTGGAAAGAAGTATTTCCAAACAAAATTAAGGTATTTGTTGGTATGTAGACAGATACAGATATATAGATATAGATAGAGATGATGCAGATATAGATATATAGGTATATAGATGTGCACGTATCAGATACATAGACATATATAAATAGGTATAAATAGGTAGATCAAGTCCCTAATCTTGTAATCATTTTAGTTTTTCTCCAGGACAATTAGTTTTTAGTGCTTCTATTAGAACTGCTTTTTGTTCTCTGTATTTATCAAAACGTATTTTTCTTATTTTCTAACTTTAAAAACTTATTTATCAAAGAATTCCCTCACATCGTTTTTTTAAACAAGTACTGTTAAAAGGAACAAAACCCACCACCACTTTTTTCCTACCACTCTCTTCTCATGGGTCCAACTTCAATCCTATTCCCATGAAGTTTCTACTTTCAAATAGTTCAGCTATTTGTTCAGACACCCCTGCAGCCATCAAAGGTTCTAATAACGTCAGGCAATGGCGCTAATATCCAGCAAAGGCAATACCTGGTCTCCACTTTGGACATAAGCTAGTCCAACTAGACACTCAGGCTGCTGTGAACATTCTGAGCCTCATTATATTTTGACAGAGACTTCAAGTGGGAAAAGCACCTTGAGTTTCTCTTGTGTTGTATGGGCTGGGATAGAGGTAAGAATCAACCTGGTAAGATTTATTCTCTCCTGTCTGGCCTGGAGAGCACCCGCAGGGCACCACAAGAACCAGCTACAGCCAAGTGGTAAAATCAGTCTGCCCTGATCTGGTGCTGCGATGGTAGATCAAGACTGATGCTGACGTGCGGACCAGGACTGGGAACCACTGGCCCACAAAGCCTACAGCTTGGGACTCAGCCTCCTGACCATTCCACGGTTGGAGCTTGTTCACTCCAACCAAGAAAAGTGAACAGGTAAAACAGGAAGAGAAGCCAAGATTCTGCTGGCATCCTGCTGTTGGATCCCAAGCCATGATCACACCAGCGGAGGGGTGATGTCTCCCTAGTCATGTAGCATAAAAGTTCTGTAGCCCAAGCCAGACACCATCTCCCAGAGTCTGACAACCAGCACTGCTAGATTTCTCTGTGCTACTCCATGGTGTACCAGACAAGGGAGACCCTCACACGTGGCTGTGTTGCTCTTATTTACAGAAGTTTACCCCAGAAGTTGACTGAGATGGTCTGGTGTGTGTGCTGTCAGTTTCCTCAAGTATAATTGCTCACCATATGCCTCAAAGCAGAGTACCCTAGTGCTCTAATTAGCTTTTTAGATCTTTCACTCTCCCTACGTTGCAGTCCTTTTTAAACCCTGAAACTTCAGAATGAGGATAATGTGAGTGAAAGCCATTGTGCTTTATACAAAATCTCCCTACTCCCCTAACTGCCTTTAAGCCTGATTAACTCTCTGCCCTAGCGTGATGCTGATGTCTATGACGATGGTGACAAGTCAGGTTAGATGCCCTCATCCCTTGCCTTTAATAACAGGGCAGAGTTAAATTGATTTTTCATAACTGTGTCATGAGTCTCCTGAATTTAAAATGTAAAGGAAGATCTTGTGAGTTTTCTTGGTGACATTCATTAAGGGAAAGTATATCGTAGCCAAATATCTCTGGTCTTCCAAGCTGCTTATGTAGACAGTAAGGAAATGAAGCACCAATCACAGAGATTTTTGACTGTCAATGTCTCCGTTGGTTCCAGTAACACAGGAGAGTGGAAAATATTATAGTTCCAAATACATCGAAATAAAGTAAAGCAAAAGAATCCACAAGCAAGATATTACGGTGTAGTAGGACCAACAGTACTAAGTATGAAAAGACTCAGATTCAAATTTTCAGTCCAGTAGAGCAATGCTGAGCCATGTTCATCAAAACCCACTGAGCACTGGCGTGCAAAGGCGAGATGGCACAAATAATGTGTTATTAATAACAATTAGTTATTAGCAGTTGTTGTTGTTTGACTTGGTCATGTGATCCACATGGTCTTTGACCAACAATAATGGCCACTCGCATAGTATTAGAAAAATAAGAAGACCCTTAAGCCTTGATGATGTCATTGAGCCCCTAAATAAACCCTGGAACCACCTATTTCCAGACTTCTTACTATATAAGGTAACAATGCCCTTACTGCCTTAGCCACTCTATCTGAATATTCTGTTACTTGCAGCTAAACTCTTGCTATTTGATAAAAGATGCTACAACAACAACAACAGCAACAACAACAAGATGCTACAATTACCCGGACACCTTTTCCTAAGTGTGATTGGGAAACAGCAGAAAAGTCAAAAACTAGCACAACACTGATCCGACTGGTTCTTATCTAGTTGCGGGAGTTTACATCACGCATTGATTGTTAGCTAATTGGACCAGTGACCTTCTTTTTGTTGAGGATCCTTCTCTGATTATAAGACACTAGGGTCCAAAACAGAAAAGGAAGCTGTAGGCTTTTGTTGCAAAACAAGACACAGTTTTAGTATTGAACGCAGCCCCTACCTTTGATTCCTTGTTGTCGATACTGAGCATCGGCAACCTCTTCAAGCAGCTCCCCTGAAATAGCCTTGATCACGGAGGCTGGTGGGACCTAAGAGAGATTTAATGCACCGTTAGTGGTACACGTGGTGCCATTCTGACAACACTGCACTTGGTAGAACATTATTGCAGCCAACGGGCTGTATTAATGTCTTATGAGGCTGTAAACTTCTTGAAAATGCACCTGAATTCTCAGAGGTGAGGAAATGATGTAAGTAACCCTGGGCTGAGCGTTTAGCTTTGCAGTTTATTTTCTGCTTGACAATAATGGGAGAAGGAGCGGCAAACTCTTATTACTTGTGATTCATGAAGCAATCCTCTTACACCTCAGGTGGACAACTTTGAGGAGATACAGCTGTTTACATCTTTATACCCAAGAGAATGATCCTCCCGATCTGGAGTGTGAAGACTGGACGGTGTGAGGCGCCAGACCAAACTCATTATGTGCAATTTGTTCCAATTAATATGAAAGCCTAGCATCTCTCCAAAAGCACCTCCTAAGGTAAACAGTGAATATTTTACAGATTCTGTTGATTAGGTTAACCAGAGCACAAGGCATCAGTCCCCAGTTACGATGCTTAATGGGTATAACAAAGCCTCTCATTTTCCAGGAAAACAGCCTCTTTGGCCTGACCTTTCAAATCCCAAATCCTTTTATTACTTTTCAGTTCCTTTTGTAGGATATGACCTCCAAAGAGAATTTATTAGTTAGCAAAGTTTGATGATAAGACCCTATACAAAAAAGGTACCCCTTTAGAAGTAGAGAAGCTGAGCAGAGCACAGGCTACATTGGGAAGTCAAGAGACCTGGGACCTGAGTCTGATCATGCCTCCGTGCACTGGGTAAACTGAAGTAGATTATCCCCTCTGCCTTGTTTTTCTCATCTGCTTCCTAATAGGAGAAGCTGAACTAGATTTCATCTATAAAATTCTGTGTGTTCACCTCCTCAACTCTGAATTCTACGAATCCATCATTTTATGCTGCTTTTATTGGAATTCAAGACTCCCTGTCTCATCCCCTTTAACGAATTCCATCAAACAACTAACAAAATCTCATCTCTTTTAGAAAATGTTTCTTAGTTTTCAGAGAAACGTTGGAATCATAGTTTTGTTACTTCTTAAAGTCTTCATTTGTGTATGTGTGGTTTTGCTTAGATCATGAAGAAAAAGCTATAATCTATGGACTGACATTTAAGGTGAGAGAATCACGCAGAAGCACGTGTACATGTTACTCCACACCTGTGTAGGTAACGTTGCGTTGGAGGCCAACAGGGCAGGAAAGAAGTGTGAGGAAGGGTCCTGTGGAGGTTCTACAGCAATAGAAGCAAGGGGTCGTGGTCACCTGGCATGACAACCTGGCGATGTGCCATTGTGTCTCCCTCCCTGACACAACCGGCTGGGAGCATCGAGCATAGTGGGGGCACAGAACCTGGGTAATTCCTGCCCAACGTAGCACATCTTTACTGGGAAGTCTTTGCTTTGGGGCTTCTGATAGGCCTGGCTGAGCTTTCTCAGAGCTTCCCTGCAGTATGAAGTCCTTTCTATCCAATGCCTTCCCTTTCACAGACGTCAGGCCTGCACCAACTGTGACTGAAAGCTTTCCCTGCCTTCTCCTGCCTTCACGGGCATCCTTCCCCTTAGTAAAGCTTTTGCATGTCTCATTCCATCTTGGTGTTTACTTCTTAAAGGACCCACCAAAACATATAGGACTACGTGGAATGAGGAATATTCCAGACTCTCTGGCAGCCAGCTGTGACCACGTGTAACTATATGGTTATAGGTGGATATGATATGTAATAGCCTTGAAGGGATCCGACAGAAGGAGTCTCGGCCTTCTCTTCCCATGGTCTCCACCCCACTAACTAGAATAGCGGCATAACGGTGAGATCCACAGCAGCTAACTTAGATTAGCAAGTGGAAGCAATATACTTAGGTTACAGATCCCTGATGATAGAGAAACGGTCATATCAGCATGGATGATCACGTTTCCATGAGGAAGAAAAATGGTCAGTGCTATTTTTGCTTTCGTATCAAACAGTATAACATCATCTTAACTTATACAGGTCCCTACCCTCCAGGGAGGCGGGGGAGGGGCAAATAAAACACTTATTAAACAGGAACCAGTGCTGACAGCATGGAAAAGTGTCTCTCTCTCTCTCTCACACACACACACACACACACACACACACACACACACACACACACACACACACAACTCAGAGAACGGGACATCATTGCCAAATGGAATATCTGGGGAAGGAATTAACCTAGACTTTGAAAGATGATTAGAATGTAGAAGGGAAGACTGTAGACTGGGAAAACAACCTGAACATACTGTTACTTTTGGACTAAGAAAGAGACTACTCTGAACACAACAGAGATGATTTGGTGGCCAACAGTGCAAAATAAAATTAGGAAATTAGGAGGGGGAAAATCCTGCTTAGGCAACATCCTAAAGAAACCTGTGCTGGTTATTTGCCTACTGGCCCTGAGGTCTATCCCCTGCCCTTCTCTATTTTGCTGTGTATTTACAAGGGCCTGATCCCTCAAGCCACACTTACAGGCTCCTTTGACTAAGTCTTCTTATGTGGGTTTGGCCAATGGCAAGTACTGGCAAGATACTGGAGAACACAAGGATGGATGATACCAGGGTAACATTTCCTCTTATTCTTCTACAGTCAAGGTCTCTAGTAGCTGCTATGTTTCCTCAGTGGTTCCAACTTCTGCGACACAGCCCTGGCTCCTGGGCTCAGACACTCTTCCCTGTGTTCCTCTAGTCAAGGGGTTAAAGTGACTTCTTGTAGTGGCTACATTTTATATCACCTCGCCTTTTCCTGTTTGTCCTTTTGGCAATTCTGACAGATTAGTATTCAATTTCCTGTGTTAAATTCCTTCTGTTGAATTACCTGGTTTAGCAGATGGTGTTGCTCCCTGTGCCTATGCCTGCGACATTCATTTATACACAGCGGAGACTGCCTAATGTAAATATCTGCACTTATTGATCTAAAGGTTTTATTTAACCACGGGAGTACATTCAGTCATGCATAAGGAAAGCCAGAAGCAGACAATGATGGGCAGGAGGTTGATGGATTAAAAACCAGGTTCCTCACCCTGGAGCGGAGGGAGGAGGGTAACTCCGAGTTGTGTATCACACTTTCTCTCATAGTTCCCTAGAAGGATTGAGTCCCAGCTGCCTATGATGGTACCTGGTTTGATCATACACACTTTATATTGGCTTCCTTCTCTTCCCTGTCTTAACTCCCTGCTCATTACCAGTGTTCCAGATAAATTCCTTGCACTTGAATCCTTGCCTCAGGTTCAACATCTAGGGAAACTGAAACCATGCCAACTGCATTGAGTCTGATATCCTAGGCAAGACACTAAAGAATGTAGAACCTTTTCTTGAACCTCCCTGCCCATCAATCTCCCACAGCTTCCTGTGAAAACATCTTTATCATAATAGCACTTAATTCGTGAAGCTGAAATTATCTGTTTACATTTCTCTCTTTTCCAAGAAATTGTCATTCCTCCCACTTAGTGCTTTTCCTGGCACAAAACAGCAGTCCATTAAATATTTGTTGAATGAATGACAAAACAAGAAGAAAGAAAGTCTGGGAGGGGAGAGAATCTCACCACTGTACGCAGCACAGTGCCTAAAAGGTCAGAAGACACTCAATACATATCAATTAATGGGATTGATAACTGAATGAATTCGGTGATAACTAGCTTAGAGGTTAGAATTGAAGACTTGGGACTGGATGGACTCTTTGAGGAACTGCATAAACAGAAAAGAGAATGCTGGTATTAAATGAGATAATTTTGTGCCAAGGGGACTATGGTTGAAAAATTTGAACGGAAAAATACGAAATATAAATTCTCATGACACAATTTCCTTGAAAAATGACATGAATCAATAATCAAGGAGATGTCTCAAGAAACCAATATGCAATAATTAGTATTTCAGAGTTACATCAAAATCGAGCATTTGGACAAAGGTGACTAGGTTCATATATAATGCTTGGAAAATTCACTACAGAGAGCTTCATGAATGACACTGAACTTAGAATTATTTAAAATTGTGTTTTAAAATTAGTTTTACTATAGTTGTTGCTTACAAATCACAGGATTTTTTTCAAAAAGTAAGTGCTATGAAGTTTTTAAGAGGTCATACTTGTGTAGTCATAAACGTTTCTTTTAGTTTTAAAAAAAGACTTAGAAGAGTTATACAAGTCCCTCTACTCCTTTCATTAATTAGCCCAAAGTATAATATTAATTTTGGGCCAGTATTAATTAGCCCAAGTATAAACTTTATGATATTCTTATGTATTTACAGAATCAGGTCCTTTAAAAACTTACATTTGGATAAATAAACTATGGGCAGATATAACTTAATGGCTGGTGCTACATTATAGCCATCACGTGATAAGAATACACATTAAATACTTTCTATTTTTAACAAATATTTCTTAAGATAAAGATTTACTGACATGAATCCTGGGGAAAGCCAGACGTCAGTGACACAGACTCTTTTTTAATTTTTTTTAAATAATTTTGGCCTTCCCTTTTTCTTTATTTTTTAAAATATGTTTATTTATTTATTTTTGGGCTGCACTGGGTTTTTGCTGCTGCACGCAGGCCCCCTCTAGTTGCAGCGAAGAGGGGCCACTCCTCATTGTGGTGCGTGAACCTCTCACCACGGTGGCCTCTTCTGTTGTGGAGCATGGGCTCCAGGCACACAGGCCTCAGCAACCGTGGCACGCGGGCTCACGGGTTCTAGAGCACAAGCTTAGCAGCTTTGGTGGATGGGCCCAGCCGCTCTGTGGCATGTGGGATCTTCCCGGACCAGGGCTCGAACTGTGTCCTCTACGTTGGCAGACGGACTCTGTGCCACCAAGGAAGTCCCACTGGCACAGACTCTTGATGAGGGGAAAAAAAAATCAATCTGAAAAGACTGCTTACTGTTTAAGCTACTTGTCTGCCTAATTCAGACTCCACGGTAAATACTTGTTTTTGTCCAAGAATTCTAATTCCCAATGAAAACCCTGGATAATTGTATATTTGGGTAAATAACAATAGCATCCTATCCCATGGCAATCCTCAATAATGTGAGCTATGTGTTATAGTGTTTTACATGTGTTAATTCTCAAGAGAGCTTGGCACAGAGGGAAACTAAATATCACAGGTATTCATTTTATTGTATCAAATACATTGTTTTATGAAATTATACAATTTTACTGGAAACTATTATAATAAAATGTAAGTAATAGATCTAAGACATATCACTATTAAAAATATAGGTAATAAATTTAATATCAATTAGAAATGTGAAATTCTATGATAAATTTTTCGGAAAAGAAAGTCAGTCTTCCTACATCAGTCTATGTCAATCTAACCTTCTTCCTGCTCTTCATAACCTAAATTCAAATACATCATAGAAGACAAAGATAAAAATGCATCATCCAGGCTTCCCTGGTGGCACAGTGGTTGAGAATCTGCCTGCCAATGCAGGGGACACGGGTTCGAGCCCTGGTCCGGGAAGATCCCACATGCCACTAAGCAGCTAAGCCCATGCGCCACAACTACTGAGTCTGCACTCTAGAGCCCGTGAGTCACAACTACTGAGTCCACATGCCACAACTACTGAAGCCCACGTGCCTAGAGCCTGCGCACCACAACAAGAGAAGCTACTGCAATGAGAAGCCCGCCCACCACAACAAAGAGTAGCCCCCGCTCGCCGCAACTAGAGAAAGCCCGTGTGCAGCAACGAAGACCCAACACAGCCAAAAATAAATAAATTTATTTTTAAAAAAATGCATCATCCTATTGTGTTCCCTACTTTCCCCTTGCCTAGCTCTTTATTTTATTTTCTGATAAAGCCTCATCTGGTGGAAACAGTTTTTCCTGTTTATAACATTGTAAGTTCATAGCATTGTTTGTATCATTGCCTGCCCATCCACCACTGTCATCCCACTCTGAGACATTAGTAAATTTTGAATATGAGAAAATGACCAGCAACTGATGGAATTAGTCTAAAATTTAATCAAATTAGGTTTTACATAACTCCAATGAGATACCATTCCTTTTAAACAATCACACAGATTTAATACGCTGAAAGAGAGTTTAGACATCTCTTTTAATACCTCTAATTCATAGAAGAGAAAACTGAGGTTCAGAAAGTTTAAAATGACCAAAGGTCATATTATTGCAAGTTAATGGCAAAGCACTGGGAGCCTAAGTTGTCTGCCTCCCATCTTTGGAAATTTTTTTCATTATAGAATCACCTTGAGGTTTTCAGCTTCTTTTACACTGTGTTGTATGTTTTGGTTTCCATGACTAATAGTATTTCCTGAAAAAAATCATTCTAAGTAATATTTCATTGATAAAAATTTCCTTGGATACAAACATAATTATTCCACTAATTGGTGAACAACTTTTAGTTGAGCAATTGCTGTATACCAATCACTATTATAAATTCTGAGAATATGGAAGTCAAAAAACCTAATAAAAATCCTTGCCCTCACTGGAACATATAATCTAAGTTACACATTTTAGTTTATAATTGTCATATTCCATCTTGGTCGATGAAATTGTGTCTTTGATTAGAACTGTTTTAGACTGGGAGTTTATGAGGTTTCTTTGTTTTTGAATTTTTATTTTATATTGGAGTACAGTTGATTTACAATGTTATGTTAGTTTCAGTTGTACAGCAAAGTGATTCAGTTATACACATACATATACCAATTATTTTTCAGATTCTTTTCCCCTTTAGGTTATTACAGAATATTGAGCAGAGTACCCTGTGCTATACAGTAGGTCCTTGTTAGTTATCTATTTTAAATATAGTAGTGTATGCCAATCCCACATATGTTATGCTATTTCTAAAAAAAACTCTCTGAATGACAAGATCAGCAGTAGTTATAAGTTTCAAAACCGGAATAATTAATAAAGGAATATAGCAAGCAACATAAAGGATAAAGAAAGGTGCAGCTTTCACGGTGCCAGGCTTGTGGGGAGACAGTACTCTGGCTGACTTATGTAAGAGCAGAGAAATAGAACTGAATGTAACAAACACTTATCCAGTTACCATGTGACATGTTAGCCCTGCTACCTAGCCTGCTATTTAATTACAAGCACCCAGAACTGTGTGTGCCACACCACAAGTGCTCAATACATATCCTGAGAATGAAGGAATGGATTATGTAAACCAGATATTGTACTAGATTCCAGAGATACAAAGATGAGTAAGATATGGTCCCATCTTGTAAGAAACTCATAATCTCATAAAGGATCATAATGTTCATTAAATGTCTTCTATTGACAAAACACTATCCTTGGCACTGCATTGAGGATAAATAAAACAAATAAAACACAAGTCTTCTCTCAGGAAGCTTATTTTATAATAAATGTCTTGAAAAACAAGACTATGGACAGGTTTCATTTTTACTGGTAACAATCAGAAAAATTTTCATGAAAGCAGTGATATTTGAGTTGGGTCCATGACTTTAGCTGGACTATTACTACCTCCCTGTTTTCATTCCCTGTAAGAAACATCAAGATTTTAAGGCAGCATGGTCAAAGAAGAATCAGACTAACCAAAGCCCTTAAAGGAGAGATAATGAAATACCTAGATAACGTTTAAGGTCATCTTTGGTCTCTTGTACAATGATCTCCCCATCTTAGCAGAATCATTCAAAATGAGGTGCAATTCCCAAAATATACATTGTTTCTTTCTGAGTCTTCTTGTCTCTGACCCAATGCTGTTCCCTCTGCCAAAGATGACCTCCCAAAATATATCCTGTCCTGGGTCTCTCCAATACTGCCCTTAGGTTGATTTGCTGGGAGGAGTCACAGAACTCAGAATACAGTCATACTCATGGTGTGATTTATTACAGCCGAAGGATAGAAGGATATACTATCAGCAAAGGGAAAAGGTACATGGAGTGAGGTCTGGAGGAAACCAGGTGCAAGCTTCCAAGAGTCTTCTCCCAGTGGAGTCACATAGGATGCACTTAATCCCCCAGCAAAAAGTTGTGACAATACATGTGAAATATTGTCTATTCAGGAAGCTCATTAAAAACTCAGTGCCAGGGCTTCCCTGGTGGCGCAGTGGTTGAGAGTCCGCCTGCTGATGCAGGGGACACGGGTTCGTGCCCCGGTCCGGGAAGATCCCACATGCCACATGCCGCATGCCGCAGAGTGGCTGGGCCCGTGAGCCATGGCCGCTGAGCCTGCGCGTCCAAAGCCTGTGCTCCGCAACGGGAGAGGCCACAACAGTGAGAGGCCAGCATACCGCCAAAAAAAAAAACAAAAAAAAACACCTCAGTGCCAGAATTTTTAATGGGGGCTCGGTACACAGACACCCCTTACCTAACACCTTAGCACGTATCAAATTTCTAGACTCCTAGAAGGAAACCAGAAAGTCAGCAAAAGTGTATCGTTTGTATAAACAGTTTAGGCATATTTATCAGGGAATGGAAGGAACAGTGCTGAAATCTGAGTTCTCTAGACATTCAGATAAAATTGATCACTCTCTCCTTTCCAGCACTACCATAATGGGTACACAACTTCAGTGTTGCACTCATCACGTTATATTGTTATTATTGGTTTCTCTGTCTCTGATCCATAACTGCAAGCTCCCCGAGGGAATGCGTCTTAAGCATCTTTGTATTCCCTGTACTGATTGCAATGGCTGAGACATGACAGGCTATCAATAAGTGCATGATGAATGAATGGACAAACTAATAAATTATATAAACCAGTTTAACATTCTAGTACATCTCTATATACAGACAGGCTCATTCATAACACAAGAATCCATACAAGTTATATTGTTATAAAGATGTTCTTTTGATTGTCAAAATGACTGAGGGTGTTATTGGAATTTAGTAGAATTTAGTAGGAAGCTAAACAGCCTGCCATTCCTGAACAGTCTTACACAATGATGGATTTTATACTGTTCAAAATACTAACAGCATCTGCATTGAGAAACAGTGGCATATACCAATCTAGGCACACTCTGGAAATCAGCGGTAGGGTCAAGCCCATCCAAACCACACAGCAACTTTATAGAAATATATGTCAGGGAGATGCTCCAAATATTCACTACATTGACAGAAAGAAATTTGAGAAATACAGGAAAGGACAAACAGAAAATAAAATCATCACTAAGCATTTCTCCTTTTTGAAATATGTCCTTTCATGACATCACGCTCTCTTGGTTGTTCTCCTATTTGCCTAGGATGCTCCTTTTGAAATTTTGTAGCTCTTCTCCTCTGGGTCTTTAATGAAACCCCCCTTCCTCTGCTTCTCTTTTCTTCTATATAGTCTTCCAAGGTGATCTCATCTAGTTCCACGGCTATAAATAGAATCTACACATTAACAACTCCAAAATATTTATCTACAGCACTGAGATCTCCCAATCTTCCCAGAACTCCGGACTCGAAAACAAAGGCCTATAATACATCTCTAGTTGGATGCTTAATTGGCATCACAAATTAAATGGTACCAAACAGAAACACTGATTTCCTTCCCCGCCCTCAACTTACTCTGCCTTAATTTTCCCCATCTCAAAAAGTGATACAACCCATCCTCACCCCTCTATTCCAGCTCAAGCCTAATACCTAGGATTTATTCTTGGTTACTCTCTTTTCCTAGATCCATATCTAATTTCTAATCAAATCCTGTCATGTCAATCTCCAAAATATTTCCTGAAAATCTGCATCTCACTCTTTCTCCAGTACAATCACCATGATCCAAGTCTCCATAACCTATACTCTAGACCACTGCAACCATCTCCATGCCTCCCATAGTCTACTTCACAAAATCAGAGGAATCTTGTAAAAACAATAGTCTAATCATATCAGTTACACACCTTTCTTAAAAGTAAAAATTCCATTTGAAATTAAAATCTAAACTCATTATCCTGGCTTTCAAAACAGTCTAGAGGATGCCCACCTCCTAACCTTACCAGGCCTCATCAATGCAGCCTTCTTTTATTTCCTTAAATATGTCACACTCAGAATCCATGTAGTCTCTTTGCAACAGCGGTTGTTGCTATAGCCAGCAACGTTCTTTAAAAAAATCTTGGGATGGCTTATCATAACTCATCTCAGATGACACCCGCTCAGAGAGAACTTTCCTGACCACACAGTCTAGAGCACTTAAGAAGCCATTCTTTATTATATTATACCATTTTAATTCTTATCATAGTACTTAGTCTATCTTATCCCCTCTTTCTTTATCCCCTCCCCATTTTTTCTTTTGTGTGTGTGTGTCTCCATTTACTTTAATGTAAGTTGTATGAGTGTAGCGATTTAGTCCAACTTTCTGTCTCTGTATGCCTAGAACCAGCACTGTGCAGGGAACAGAGTTAGCACCCCACAAATACTTGTTGAATATAGAATAAATCAGCTCTGCCCCTTGTGAAAAATATTAGAAACATTTTACTGTACATTCTTTTAGTATTGTTTATGCATACTGTGGTCATTTAAAATATTGAATCTACTGTTTTAACTTCATTAATTCAGCTGATATCTCAAAATCCACTAATTAGATTAGCCTGGAACCTTGGGAGATATGATTCTACATTCTCTCTTTCAAAGAGCTTAATGTTTAACAGAGTAAGGAGACACACCACACATCACAATCTACAAGTTAATGAAAAATATATCATTATAGCAAATGAGTTGTCATAAGTCAGTGTCTAATCAAGTCCCAAAGGAGAACAAACCACAAGTTTTATAGGAGTTTAGAGAAGAGAGAGTTCTTAACCAACTGGATGAAAAACATGGCATTGTTAGGATGACAAGAGAACGGAACAGTAAGGTGAGACAGGTAGCAGAAGGCTGTATCATAGAAGATACTGGATGCCAGACTGAGCTGCTTGGACTTAATAGAGTTGGCAGTAAGGAAAGCTTTCAAGTAGGAGGTGACATACTGAGAGCAGTCATAAAGAAAACTGATCTGACAATAATCTACAGAAGGAAATGGAAGAGTGGATATTGGAGGCAGGAGGACCAGTTGGGGAAGTCTCTGTGAAGAGTGAAACACGAGATAATTAGGGCTTAGCGTAGGAAAAATGCTCACTATGTGAGGTGATGGATGTGTTAATTAACCTGAATGCGGTAATCACTTCACGAAATTTCTTGAAATCTACGTCACTTTACATTATTAATGTAATCTGATTTATAAAGTTTGTGACAATTTTACAAAGGTTATGGAGAGCATTCTGATTTTTTTCATATCACTATGACAATCAAAAACCTTTAAATGCAGCAAAAATTGAAAGGCAAATTTAACATGAGTAACACAATTGTTGAAAAACGAATTGCAACCTTTGTTCTCCTGACCAGTCTCCACAAAAAATATTTATGCTTTCAAATAGTACAGGTAATAGAAAGCTAAATATCACAGTTCACCCCTTGTTCCTTGCATTATCTAAAATAAGTGGGGAAAGTAGTCATAAAATCAAATCATTTGCAATGTATCAAATTTACCTCGAATAGATTCCAAAATGTACTAATGACTAATACATGAAACCTGTAAATTTTGTGTTTATGTCCTGCCTAGAAATATAGCTTAGTATGTAATTTAGCCCTGGAGAAACTGAATAAAAGGTATAGAATCAGTCTTAAATCAACCAACTGTGTAGCAACTGTCCGTAATAGATGCTTTGCAGCAGAACGTGGTAAAGTCTAGAAAAATTATTAGTGTCTCTCTTACTCTATAAGGCCTTTAGTCCTGTGAGGTTTCTACGGATCAATTATCATTTGACTTTAGCTTTCCTTAGAAGGAATCAACATAGCCCACAGTATGAGTCAATGAGAGCCATTTTCCTTCTCACCTTGATTTTTCTCACATATTTTATCCATTTAGAGATAAACTGTCTTTACTAGTTGTGCTATGATTTTGCCTTACACGAAGCTATGGAGATGTTTGAGAAATAAGGCTTCATCTTATATGGGAACACAGAAAAGGTCACTTTGTTGCAGGGAAGTCCCAGGGATTGTCAGTCTAGGTTTGATCAGTCCTTAGGAAAGGGGGAAGTCTCTTGAATTGTGTATATGGTTCAGAACTATACCATAAAAAATGTTAAAAAAAAAAACCCAAAAAACCTTGGCTGAAACTCTGAAATATGAAGAATGCCATTATTTCTCCAGACATGTTTGGTATCAGCTGCATCTGAGAACTCAAACTATATTCATAAATAAAACAGTTTAAATTTTTAGATACCAAGATGAGGGGCAGAGATGCCAAGCGTGAAATTTGTCTACAAGCTACTAAATCGATAGTTGTTCCCTCCTGCAGGGAGCAAATTCAACATGATGAAAGTTACCAGAAGTTCAGGAGAAACTTTTCTCATTTTACACACTTACTTTGTTTTTGCTTTTAAACATGATATATTATATCTATCTGATCAGAACTATTAAAGTCCCATTCTGTCTAGCGGCAGATTAAACAAGAGACATTCTCATTTTTAGGAAATTAGAATTTTAGAGTTCCAAATATCCACAGAAATGATACAATCCAAGTCTCTCATGGGAAAATGAGGCCCCAGAAGTTCAGTGGCTTGCCCAGGTCATACAGCTGGTAGAATCAGACTAAATACTTTGACCAAACACAAACAAACTATTTATTATGTCAGCAAATTTCTTCTTTTAAAATAATCACTATCAACTAGGAGTATTTACACAAGGTAATAATTTAGCTTCTCCCTCATTAAATATGCATATATAAAATAAAAGTTTTCAACTTTTAAATGATCTTATACTCAAATCTGACATGTATCTGAGTTACCACTAAAATTTCTGGACTCAGAACTTTGTTGATTATAAAAATAATTAACCTCTATAAAAAGCCTGCCATAAATGTTATATGTATACCACATATCGTACAGATATTTGATTTTGTTTCCAAAGTACAATGCAAATGCTGTTAAAATTTAATTATAAAATATTTCTTGTTGCTGTCCACACATATTCCATAATGAAAGAGGATGTTGATAGTATATTAAGAAAAATGCATTGTTATTTTCCTTTTATGGCTTGTCTAGACTTTCAAGGTAGTGTAGTTGAAAATCTCCCTGGTCTGGGAGGCTGAGCTTCTGGACTTGATAGAACTGTCCATTCTCTTCTCATTGTAATATTCTCTACCAAATTAGAGTACTTGGTATGTATGTGAGAGAGCTACGTAGACACATATAGACTAGTAGAGCAGTGGGATTCAGGTTCAGAAAAAACTTTTTTTAAGTTTTTAAATAGAACATGAAAGTTTAAGACAGGCTGGCATGTGGCCGCAAGTAGCCTAAAGCAAAGCTGTTTGTGAGATCCGTTTAGTCAGCCTGCAGGAGACAGATACATGGCCCTAACCACTCAATTACACAGCCAATGGAATGTGTTTACTTCCTACATGGTTCTGGTTTACTCTTCCAGCAGATGCCTGTTATTCTTCTGGATTACATGTACAAAAGTGTAACATAGGATCTGCCCAATAAAATCAGGCTAGCTTCTCATCACATTATAGGAGACATAGAGATGAAGGCTGCTTTATAATTATACTAAACCGAACAAAAAACTATGGAACTACTCTCTGGACCACAAAACTGGAAGCCATCATCCACGTAATCTGGAAAGTGTGAGTTTGCAGGAAGCTCAAATAATTTCGCTAACAGCCATTTCCACTCCTGAAGTCCTGGCAATCATTGTTAAAAGTGAGATCCACATTTAATTCAACACTGACTGTACGGAATGGAAGTTAGTTCCTCTGGGAACTTCACTCCCATGCTCCTCGTTTCTGAGCTGATTAAGTCTGCTTTTGAAACAGAGTTCCGTTGCCAAGTTTATGATTAACCTCTCCATACAAAACTGTATTCCCTTTTTTGTTCCAAACCCCGTTCCCCTCAAAACTGAGGAATATCAAAGAAAAGGGGGGATTGAACCCTTCAAACCGTATACCAGTCCCTGTGTCCCTGTCCTTTGAAGTTAAAGGCTTTTGCTTTAGTCTCCCAGGCCTCCCCTGAGGGTCAAAAGCTGGTTCAAGAGTTAATGATTAGGAAACATGAAGGTGTAGAAACAAAGAATAGCTGTTGGATCAGGACACTGGTGACAATTTAGACTATAAGCCAGCCACATAGCCAGGTCACCAAATTCCCTGAAAGATGTAGGTAAAGGTCTGACACATATTCCTAAGTTGTTTTATAGGAAGCAGACCTCCACCAGATGAAAACTGCTGACCACAAGCAGGTAGACCCCAGACCGGTTGAAACCAGAAGACTGGTGACCCTCGAAAATTCACCTTGATGTCAACCAATCCCAGAACTGTCACGAGCTGCTCGCGCACCCCTCACTCTGCCTTTAAAGCCCATTGCCTGTGCCGAGATGTTAAGATGGTTTTTAAGGACACTAGTCCACCCTCTTCTCGGTTAGCTGGCTTTCTAGAATAAAGTCACTTTCCTTGCCCCAACACCCTGTCTCTTGACTTATTGACGTGTGACATGTTTTGCCAAACTGGGTTTCAGAACTATTTTCTCTGACAACTCCCACCCATTGTGCTAGGAGGTTGAGGTTTTCTCTCTCATCATTTTTTTTTTTCTACTCTCCTACCCTTTTTCCATCATCTGCTCTTTTTAAGCCCCGAGAGTGAGATGAGCATGGCCAACTGGTGGTTTTCACCTGCCCACCCTCCCTGTGTCTACAAAGGACACTTGGATCTTCCTTTGAGAACTGCCCCTTCCCCACACTCAGTCCATATCATTTAGGTTGGCCTGACCCTATGGCCCATTCTTTCCATTCCCCCTTTTCCAGTCTCCACTCCAGGAATGGACATGTGACCAAGTTGAACAATCATCATATTCCATCTTGCTGGAAACAATCTATGTGTCAGAGATACATATTTGACTTGACTCTGCTGAAATCATTGAGGACAGAGGTCTCTCACTTTGTTGGCAGGGCAAGGGCATAGTTATGAGAGTATCAGCATGGAGTTGCTCGTGGATATGTCACTATAAGAAAAAGCTTTTCTGAGAGTAGAGCCACATGCAAGAAATCAAAATTAAGAGTTTGGGATTAACATATACACACTACTATATATAAAAAAGATAACCAATAAGGATCTACTGTGTAGCATACTCAGTATTTTGTAATAACCTATAAGGGAAAAGAATCTGAAAAAGAATAAATATATACATGTATGTATAATGGAATCAATTTGCTGTACACCTGAAACTAACACAATATTGTGAATTAATTATACTTGAATTTTTAAAAATGACAATAAATATGAAAGATAGAAAAAAAATTGAGAGAGGAGAGGAGTTCTGGATGAGCACCTGGAACTCTGGATATTTTTAGTTGTGTCAGCAAGTAGATTTTGGTTTTGCTTTAACTTGTTTGAGTTGGGTCTCTGTTATTTGCCAAAAAATGAATCCTGAGAAATACACTTTCCTTCTCTGGACTCCTCCTTCAGCCCAATTTAGTTTTCCTACTAATAGCAAATTCAGAACCATGTCATAGCTGATCCACCAACAGGAATGAACTCGTCAAGTGCTTCTAGCTAGAAATATCTCTTAATCTAAACAGTCTTTTGAAGTCTATAGTGTTTTGTGCCGATGTATTCTTGAAAAGAATATGTCTAATTTCTGCCCTAGACAATTGTGCTTAATAAAGAACACAAAGAGAAGTTTGAATATATTCAGTATGTAAATATATAGTCATTTCATGTTTGCTTGGAAGAAAATAACCAAAATCACTCATGCAAAAGAAATTTAAATTCTAATTAATTTGTATTCTATCTCTGAAAATGAAAAATTTAACTCTTATGATTTATTTACATGAGAAATTTTATAGAAGATATATTTAAGAGTAATGTTATACATAGCACATCTAGAAAAAAATAAGCCTTTTTTTGGTGAGAGATATGAAAGATGTTGTTTATCTTTTCTAGACACCAGCTTTTTTACTATCTGTAATGATGTCTGTAAGATTCAGGATTCTCTGTCAGTTTAAAAGAGGTGGGGTTTTTATGTTTTATTTTTCTCTGTAACGCCAATAGGATTTTCAAGATCTCATTCAATACTAGAAGCAATTAGTGAATTTCTTGGTAAAGATATATTTTATGTGGTAACATGTGTATAACATATAGAATATTTTTGATACAATACTTTTATAAATATGGTCCAGCTCATTTATGATATGAGAGTATCATATTTTCTCATTTCTGTTATTTCAGTAGTCTTCAGTTTGGTTTGGAACATTATTCTTACTTCACTTAAAGTTACTTAACCTCTTTCCTTATTATAGAGCAATAACTCAGGTCTTTTTTCTTCTTCCTTTCCTAACTGTAGTTTTTACTTTAGGGTCTACTCAAAAACTTTGATTCTTCATTGACTGGTGTTTCTGGCTCCAAATAACTTCTGGCCTTTTAATTTATCTTACAGCTATACTTACTGTAAATCATTGCAAGCATTTACCTACTTCATTCTGCCTTTTAGGGGAGTCAAGACTGTGAATTTTCATGGTGAAAAATATCTTATAAGTATATTTCATTTTATTTACTTATGGTACTGTTACAACATCATATTGACTTTTATCACTTGTTTTGGTAGGTTATATTGTCTACTATTAAATTTTAGGAAGGAAATACGGAAGTATTAACATATATTTGTTACAAAATGCAGCATCGCATTTGCTAGATATAAGGACACCTGACTGAGAGAACAGTTTGCTGTATGAGTCAGGGTTCCTCAGAGAAACAGAGTCAATAATATGTGTATATACAGAGAGAAAAAGATTTACTTAAGGAACTGCCTCATGCAATTATGGAGACTGGCAAGTCCAAAATCTGTAGGGTAGACCAGCAGGCTGGAAACCAGCGAAGAGCCCATAATTCACTTCAAGAATGAAAGTTGTCTACTGCAGAATTTCCCCTTGCTCAGAAGAGGTCTATCTTTTGTTCAAGTCAGGCTTTCAACTGATTGGATGAGGCCCACCCACATCATGGAGGGCAATCTGTTTTACTCGAAGTCCACCAGTTTAAATGTAGATCTCATCAAAAAAAACCCTCACAGTAACATACAGAATAATTTTTACTATGCTTTTCCTGCTATAGCACTCATTATTCTTTACTTTAATACTGTTTGTTAACTATTTCCTTCACAGACTGTAAACTCCATGGGAAGCGGGGATTATGTCTGCCTTTTTCTTTACTCTCAGCACTTCACATAGTACCTGGCACACACTGGACACTCTACGTGCCACTGTGAATTACCATATTTCATTGAGCAAAGTACCTTTGATATTGGTATTTCTTGAAAAATTTTATATAACAAGGTAATGACTTCTAATTAGCTGACCACAATCATAAAATACCAGGATTTTAACATGCATCTTAATTTAAAGATACTAAAATATTTTCTAATATGCATCTTAGAATTGATAAAATCGTAAGATGGCGGAAGAGTAAGACCGAAGAACACCTTCCTCCCGACAGATACACCAGAAATACATCTACACGTGGAACAACTCCTACAGAACACCTACTGAACACTGGCAGAAGACCTCAGACCTCCCAAAAGGCAAGAAACCCCCCACGTACCTGGGTAGGGCAAAAGAGAAAAGAATAAACAGAAACAAAAGGATATGTACGGGACCTGCACCAGTGGGAGGGAGCTGTGAAGGAGGAAAGGTTACCACACACTAGGAGCCCCTTCGCGGGCGGAGACTGCAAGTGGCGGAGAGGGGAAGCTTCGGCGCCGTGGAGGAGAGCACAGCAACAGGAGTGCGGAGGGCAAAGCGGGGAGATTCCTGCACAGAGGATCAGGGCCGACCTACACTCACCAGCCCGAGAGGCTTGTCTGCTCCCCCGCCGGGGCAGGCGGGGCTGGGAGCTCAGGCTCCGGCTTAGGTCGGAGCGCAGGGAGAGGACTGAGGTTGGTGGCTTGAACACAGCCTGCAGGGGGCTAGTGCGCCACAGCTGGAAGGGAGGGAGTCCGGGAAAAAGTCTGTACCTGCCGAAGAGGCAAGAGACTTTTTCTTACCTCTTTGTTTCCTGGTGCGCGAGGAGAGGGGATTCAGAGCGCTGCTTAAAGGAGCTCCAGAGACGGGCGCGAGCCGCGGCTAAAAGCGTGGACCCCAGAGACGGGCATGAGACGCTAAGGCTGCTGCTGCCGCCACCAAGAAGCCTGTGTGCGAGCACAGGTCACTCTCCACACCTCCCCTCCCGGGAGCCTGTGCAGCCCGCCACTGCCAGGGTCCCAGGATCCAGGGACAACTTCCCCGGGAGAACGCACGGCGGGCCTCAGGCTGGTGCAACGTCATGCCGGCCTCTGCCTCCGCAGGCCTGCCCTGCACTGCGTGCCCCTCCCACCCCCAGCCTGAGTGAGCCAGAGCCCCCGAATCAGCGGCTCCTTTAACCCCGTCCTGTCTGAGAGAAGAACAGACACCCTCGGGCGACCTACACGAAGAGGTGGGGCCAAATCCAAAGCTGAGCCCCTGGGAGCTGTGCTAACAGAGAAGAGAAAGGGAAACCTCTCCCAGAAGCTTCGGGAGCAGCGAATTAAAGCTCTACAATCAACTTGATGTACTCTGCATCTGTGGAATACATGAATACACAACGAATCATCCCAAATTGAGGAGGTGGACTTTGAGAGCAAGATTTATGATTTTTTCCTCTTTTTGTGAGTGTGTATGTGTATGCTTCTGTGTGAGATTTTGTCTGTATAGCTTTGCTTCCACCATTTGTCCTAGGGTTCTAACCGTCCATTTTTTTCCTTAATAATTATTTTATTTTAATAACTTTATTATATTTTATCTTACTTTATTTTACTTTTTCTTCCTTTCTTTCCTTCCTTCCCTCCTTCCTCCCTCCCTCCTTTCTTTCTATCTCTTTCTACTTCTACTAATTCTTTCTTCCTACTTTTTCTCCCTTTTTTTCTGAGCTGTGCAGATGAAAGGCTCTTGGTGCTGCAGTCAGGAGTCACTGCTGTGCCTCTGAGGCGGGAGAGCCAACTTCAGGACACTGGTCCACAAGAGACCTCCCAGCTCCACATAATATCAAATGGCGAAAATCTCCCAGAGATCTCCATCTCAACACCAGCAGCCAGCTTCACTCAATGACCAGCAAGCTACAGTGCTGGACATCCTATGCCAAACAACTAGCAAGGCAGGAACACAAACCCACCCATTAGCAGAGAGGCTGCGTAAAATCATAGTAAGTCCACAGACACCCCAAAACACACCACGAGACGTGGACCTGCCCACCAGAGAGACAAGATCCAGCCTCATCCACCAGAACACAGGCACTAGTCCCCTCCACCAGGAAGCCTACACAACCCACTGAACCAACCTTAGCCACTGGGGACAGACACCAAAAACAACGGGAACTACGAACCTGCAGCCTGCAAAAAGGAGACCCAAAACTCAGTAAGATAAGCAAAATGGGAAGACAGAAAAACACATTGCAGATGAAGGGGCAAGATAAAAAACTACCAGACCTAACAAATGAAGAGGAAATAGGCAGTCTACCTGAAAAAGAATTCAGAATAAAGATAATAAACATGATCCAAAATCTGGGAAACAGAATGGACAAAATGCAAGAAACAGTTAACAAGGACCTAGAAGAACTAAAATTTAAGAAACAGGAAACATCTCCAATAAACATCCTAACCTTGCACCTCCAGCAATTAGAGAAAGAAGAACAAAAAAAACCAAGGCGGTGAGGTGGGATAGGGAGGGTGGGAGGTAGGGAGACGTAAGAGGGAAGAGATATGGGAACATATGTATATGTATAACTGATTCACTTTGTTATAAAGCAGAAACTAACACACCATTGTAAAGCAATTATACTCCAATAAAGATGTAAAAAAAAAATAGAATTTATAAAATCTGGTAGTTAATCAATCTCACAGAATCCAGCTATGAAATTCGTATGTGGGGTATAAAGCACGAAAGTGTCAACTAATAATTATTTGAATATTTCAATATTTTTCCTTCTGACTTTTGAAATTAAAGACATACTACAAATATTAAATTCTACCCTCTTCATCTTCCCTTAGGAAGCAGAATACCTTATTGTGAATGGCTCTTCACACTGCTGACTCTCAGAAAGTCAGCCCAAAGACACCACTGCCACAAAAAAAGGAGGCAATAAAAGAAAGCATTAAGGGCTAATGAAGACAACATAAAACACCCACTAGTCCTAGGTTACTGAAATTCTCCTCACACCTTCTGACTATGAATACACAATCTTTTACCAGCATCCTATTGGGCAAACAATTCCCCTTAGCTTTTATAATTGCGGTAGCCTCATATTTGGGGGGAAAAAAGTGGCATATATTCAAAATAACATCTTGGCATGAAATACTGAGCAAAATATCAGGAGTCATAGCATCTCTATTTTATTAATCTTTTTAAGTTCAGCTTGAACCATATGTATAAAAAACGATTTTGAGATGTAAAAGCTATTATATTTTTCTCATGGCAATACTCCGTAACAAATTCTAATCTCTTCCAGCTTTTCCACCCTCTCCCTGCAAAAGGATTTCTAGGGTGGACGTAGATGGTAGGAGGTCATTACTCAGAAAGGCAAAAATACATTAAAGTTTTAAATTATAGCCCCTGTTACACACATATATATATACATATATACATGTATATAGGTATATGTGTGTGTGTGTGTGTGTGTGTGTGTGTGTGGTGAAGGGCAACCAATCCAGTGACACTGGGAATTCTGCCTATACATCACCAAGCTAGTGGAATAACCTGGCCTCAAGTAGTGTCTATTTCCTCTTGCATCTTTGTGTACTGGCTTCATCCCCACCTTGTCATGCCAGCAGCTCCTTTAATTATAGTATCAGGCAAAGTCAGGTGTAGGTCTTTCCAACTTTTTCATGAGTATAAGAATGTCACATAACTCTTTTCAGAAAGTGACACTGACTTAGGTCCTCGGCCTTACATGGTGAGATTTTTTTTTTCTACTAAAATTTAGGTATAACATACATAATAAAGTACACATATGTAGACACCCTGTAACTAACATACAGATCAAGATATACCTCATTTCCAGCCCTAGGAATTTCCCTAGGGCCCCTTCCCAGTCAATATCGCCCACAAAGGTAAACATTGTTCTGATTTTTATGACCACAGACTAGTTTTATATGAAGTTATACTTCACATAAATGGAAGTATAATCCTACAGTATGTACTCTTTGGCTCCTTTAACTCAGTATTATGTCTGAAATCTATTCATGCTGTTGTGTTGTAGCTGTGTTGTATCCCATTGTATGAATGTACCACAATTTATTTATCCATTGGAGTGCTGATAGACATTTTGGTTGTCTCCAGTTTTGGACTGGGAACTTTTTTGTATGGTAAAGTATACACAGCATAAAACGTACCATGTATGTGTACCTTGTGTGTGTTAAATTTGTATGTGTTCAGTGACATTGAGGATATTCACTTTGCAGTGTTATTATCACCACCATCCATCACCAGAACTTTTTCATCTTTCCAAACTAAAACCCTGTACCCCTTAGACAATAACTCCCTATTCCCTCCTTCCCCTTGCCCCTGACATCCACCATTCTACTTTCTGCCTCAGTGAATTTGACTATTCTAGGTAACTCATACAAGTGGAATCATATTTGTCCTTTTGTAACTGTCTTATTTCAAGACTTAGTATAAGCCTTCAAGGTACATCCACGTTGAAGCATATATTAGAATTTCCTTCCTTTTAAAGGTTAAATAATATTCCATTGTATGCATATACTACGTTTTGTTTATCCATTCATCTGTTGATGGGCACTTAGGTTGCTTCTGTCTTTTGACTACTGTGAATAATGCTGCTATGAACATGGATTTACGACCACCCAAGTCTCTGCTTTCAATTTTGGAGCCTATAAACCCAGAAAATGAATTGCTGTATCATATGGTAATTCTATGTTGTTGTTGTTTTTTTTTCAGGAACTACCATACTGCTTTCCACAGTGGCTGCACCATTTTACACTCTCACCATTCCACATTTCAATTTTACATTCCACGTTTCACATTCCCAAGGCAAAAGGGTTACAGTTCCTCCACATTCTTGCCAACATTTGTTATTTTGTTTTTATTTTCATAATAGCCATCCTAATAGGTGTGAGATGATATCTAATTATAGTTTTAATTTGAATTTTCCTAAAGACTAATGTTGATGAGCATCTTTTTATGTGCTTATTGGCCACTTGTGTAATGTCTTTGGAGAAATGTTTATGCAAGTCCTTTGCTCATTTTTGTTTTTTTTTTTCAGCATGCTTTTTTGTTATTGTTGGGGCTGAAGACTTTTTAATCTCCTTTTTTTTCTGCAAGGCTAGAATTTTTCTTCAACTCTGCTTATTTCTGTACTGGTAAGAAAGTAGCCCACTTATCTCTGTATGATTCCTCTCATTTTTGATCTATGAAGGTATTAATTTTATTTTAAACCCAGTAATGAATTTTTAGTTCTTTTTTTTTACATGTTACCCATTATTGTTATATGTTTGGAACAAAAGAAGAGCCACAGATTATAAACTGAAAATATCTGAATTAGAATTAATTTTTTTCCACATATAGTTGTCTTTTTTTTTTTTGCGGTACGCAGGCCTCTCTCACTGTTGTAGCCTCTTCCGTTGCGGAGCACAGGCTCCGGATGCGCAGGCTCAGTGGCCATGGCTCACGGGCCCAGCCGCTCTGCGGCATGTGGGATCTTCCCGGACCGGGGCACGACCCCGTGTCCCCTGCATCGGCAGGCGGACTCTCAACCACTGCGCCACCAGGGAAGCCCACCACATACAGTTTTTGAAGGGTTTGAAAACCATATTTATTATGGTCACTTTAAAAAAATATTTGTAAAAATAAATACTAAAAAATAAACATCCAATACATGAATGTGAATACTTTTAAGTGAGACTCATCCTATTGTCCCAGAGAGATGAGGAAAGAACAGCGCTTCCGGCAAAGATGTCCAGATGGGGAGGTAAGGAGTGGTTAGAGATAAAGCACAGCTGCCTCACAAATATTCAATATTCAACACAAATATTCAAAGTATCGTTGTATTTTACAGAACACCAAAAATCTTTAGGGCAGGGTTTCTGAAACTTGGCATTACTGATATTTTAGACCAGATCATTCTTTGTTGTAAGAAACTGTCCTGTGCACTGTAGGATATTCAGCAGCATTCCTGGTTTTTACCCACTAGTTTCCAGAAGCACCCCCCTAAAAATATTGTCAAGTGTGCTCTGGGAGGCAAAATTTTCCCTGGTTAGAGCCACTCTTTTAGGTCTATGAGTGTTACTTTAAAATGTAAAGTATACTTAGAGTGATCCCTCATGATACCTCAGTAGTGAGGGTCCCATGGCCTCATATCACCCTGCAGTTCCAGTGATGTGCACGGTGACAATATTCAAAGCACACAGACCTTTGTTTCAGTGCTGGATGACCTGTAACTTTACACAACCATGTTGCCTTCCAGGTTTTTTCCCCTTTAATTAGTAAAAAGAGGGATAGTTATGCTGTGTAACCATGCTATACACATGCTAACAGTAGGCTCAGATTAATGGAAAGATCTAATTAGAGAAAACACTGGGCTCATCAAATAGAATTTTCTCGTCTGAAAGATACAGAAGGAAGCAGTGTGGTGAAGATACCCGGCAGGGATATATCATCCAAGGCAGAGGGAGAGGCTTCACCCTGGAGGTAGGATGATCAACCACATGGTACTGGTGCAGCTGGTAGGAGGATGCGTATATGGGGTGGATAACACAGTGAGGGAATGAAGTAACATCAGAACCTCTAGAGGTTGAGTGTTCTGTGTTTTCTTTTTTTTTGCGGTACGCAGGCCTCTCACTGTTGCGGCCTCTCCCGTTGCGGAGCACAGGCTCCAGACGCGCAGGCTCAGCGGCCATGGCTCGTGGGCCTAGCTGCTCCACAGCATGTGGGATCTTCCCGGACCGGGGCACGAACCCGTGTCCCCTGCATCGGCAGGCGGACTCTCAACCGCTGTGCCACCAGGGAAGCCCGTTCTGTGTTTTCTTACAGATGTGATCTTACATATATAAGACTGGGGTCATCCTACAAATAGCCTTGCCTGGAGACATGCTGAAAACCTTATTACCTGAACCAGATACCCCTCACCAATCCCAGAATTATTGTATGTGTGATATATAGTCAGTCTTGAATGAACTTCCCATCGTTTGTTACCAGCCTTCCTAGGCTAACAGAGTCTGGTCCAGGCAGATTCAAGAATTCCCAGGTATGGAACTAGAATGATGAACGTTTACCCAGAAGTCTCTGAGAGTTGTGCTACCAGGCCTATTCTGCCACTGAATCCCAGAAAGGTTTGCTTTAAGGATTAAGTAGAATTAAATGAAACAGTGCAAGGAAAGTTCTTGATTTACAGGTGCTCAGTGAAAAGCAGAGTCATTAGCATCATGACTGCCATAATTTTATTGTCCTTAAGGTAGCAGAGTGCAAAAACTTGATATTGAGGTCACTGGTGGAAATGGGAACCCACACTGACTACTTCTGGCCTAGTTGGTAGCAATGGCCTTATAAAAGATCAGAAAGTAGGTCTCGTGGTTGCCTCTAGAAGAGAATGTTTAAAGGATGATTTCTACTTAACAGTCTTTGAACATGTATCCAGGAAAGAAATAATTGGAGCATAAAAATATCTGAACTGATTTAAGGAACAGAGCGAGATAAGACTAAAAGATATAGAAATATTCTTTAGGCCTCTGCAAAAGACTTTCAGAAATCTGTCTCTGGTCAAGTTAGTGATTTTTAGCGATTTTAGTGATTTTTTGGTCATAGGAACCACTAAATTTTGTAAAGTGGATTTTTGAAAATCTTTTGGTTGGAACTAGTTTGAGAAACTGGGAGAAGAGGATTCAGGATTTCTTTATGCAGCATTTTAGTATGGAAACTCAAAGGATTAAATGCTATATAGTCACACTTCATTTTTAAACTATTACAGCTACAGTTCAAAGTACTGTGTGTTTACTTTGTATAAACCAGGCTAATTAACAGGATGTGACTTGTTCTGTAGTTAAGAGTACTGTATATTTACTTGTATAAACTGAGCTAATTAACAATAAGTTATTCATAAGTTTTTCTCTAGAAGTTGCTGATGCATGTTAAGGAAAACAATTGAAGTTAATCTTCATATATCACCTGTAAATTTTAAGATTATCACCTTTCTTCTCATTAAATGGTCACAAACTGCAAAATAACAGATCATTGTAAAATTAGGGGAAAACTAGAAATTATGACATTTCTTAATCATGCTAATGATATATTCCAAGAATGTGGAAAAGAAAATTGTGATTGCCATGTGAGAATTATTACGAATCTGCCCATAACGGAATAAAGTAGAGATAGGCAAAGCCACTTGGTGTTACATAAGGGGTCCCAGGCCAAAGTAAAAAAAAATGTGTCATTTTTTTTGAGGAGGTGAACAAGCTAGGAAAGCCGAAAATGAGGTAAGGTGGCAAGCCCCCACCGGCTGTGCATGAGTCATTGCTGCCGAAAGACAGTATCCTGGCCCAACCTTTCTGGTATTTCTGGTCTTATGACAAAAGCGTACCTGTTGTCAAGGCTATTATACTACCTCTTCAACTTCCTTAAAACACCTACATGGTATGTTAGCAGGTCACACCAATATATTTAAAAACATGCATGTTGATATTACCCTGAAATCATGATTACCAATCGCAATTTGACCCCAATACTGCCAGATACTCTTCCATGCTTCTCTAATTACTCTTCCAATCTCTAAGGAAACTATCTCCCATCTAATTCACTCCCCGCAAGCATCATGCCTCACCCCTTATCAATCACTTTCAGTGGATGACCTTCCCTCACACTCCCCAACAAGAACAGAAGACATCAGAAATTTTCTCACCTTCCTATCACTTCATCCACAAACTTATCTGAACCTGTCACTATCTCAGGGGCAGGAGTCTTCTATCTCAATCTTACAGGTGCAGGTATTTCAGCCAGGGGTCAAATCTGTCATGTATTTTTAGATTCCACCCTAATCTGCATTCTTAGGATTTTTGTTCCATCAAGTATCCTGCTTCCTTTAAGTCATTCTCTGGTGGCTCTACTGGGCCTTTCCTATCAACATTCAAATATGCTTTCTTTCAAATTAAAAACAATAAAAACAAATAAACCACAAATATATCCTTACACCATACCTCCTAGCAAGCCATCACCCTATCTTTCAACCTCCCTTCATAGCCAAACTTCTTAGATGCCATCTGTCTCCACTTCCTTGTTCTCCATTTATGCCTCAACATATTTTATCCCAACATCTCCATTAAAAGCCCACCTTTTAAAGTAAACACTGAGTTCCACATTGTTCCACTTAAAGAAAATTTTAAAAAATGTTTTAATTGTAAGGAATGTTGCACCATTAAATGTTGCACCATCTAAAACAGCTGATGAATCTCTTCTTAAGACACCTTTCCCTTCACTCCCGTGACTCTCCACTCTCTTATCTCTCTGGTCCCTGTGTTTAGGCTCCTTGGGGTTTCTTCTTCTCCACTAAGACTTAGACTTAGAAACAAACCAGGAGAAATGGGGTTAAAGTATGAACTAAGTGAGACCAATTCCTACCACCAGCAACTGAATGGAAGCCACTCCTGAGATGGAAAACATTAAAGGAGGAAACCTCTTAGGAATGAAAGGTAGAGCCCTTCAAGATGAATTTTGAACATGCTCGTTTTGAGTGCCTGTGAGACACCACAGGTGGGAAAAGGAATTGTGGTTCAGAAACCAGACTGGAGATGGATAAATTGAGAATTTTTTGCTAGTAGATAATGTCTGAAAGCCTGAAATTAATAACATTATCTAGGGAATGAGTGCATAGTAGTGCATAGTTAGATAGTCTGATATCCAGTCCTAAGGCAATTCTAAATTACAAGGTTTTGGAAATGCTATTTAGAGCTTAGAAATGGGATAAGATCATCTAGGGAAAAATCTAAGGATTCTAAAGGTAAAGAAGCTAAGAATCAAGTTCTGGACTCAGCAAATTTTGAGAGCTGACCAGAAAAGGAGGCTCTAGCAAGGAGACTGAGTGAAAGCAGTCAACGAGGTATAAATACATCTGGGAGATTGTAGGTTCAAGGATGACAAGAGAAGAAAGTGTTTAATTTGTGTGAGGAAGGGAGGGAGGGAGGGAGGGAGGGAGGGAGGAAGGAAGGAGAGGGAAAGACAGAAGGACAGAAAAGAGAGGAGTACAGTTTTGATTTGTCTCCAGGAAAGATATGTTGAAGTCATAGTTCCTGGTACCCATCAATGTGACCTTACTGGGCAATAATAGGGTCTTTGCAGATGTAATCAAGTTTAGATGATGTGGATTATCATGGGTACATAGAAGGGAAAATTTTGGACACAGACAGACACAGAGGGAAGATAGCCACATGAATAAAAAGAGGCAGAAATTGGAGTGATAAAGCTGTAAACCAGTGAACTCCAAGGGTTGCCCCAAGAATTGCTGGCAACCACCAAAAACTGGGAAAAGGCAAGGTAGGATCTCCCCCCAGAGCCTTAAGAAGGAGCATGGCGCTGCAGACTAGATTTCAATATTCCAGCCTCCAGGACCGTGAAAAAATAAATTTCTGTTGTTTTAAGTCACTAAGCATGTGGTAATTTGTTGGGCCACATCAAGAAACTAATATAGCAATGAAAGAATGTCAAGTTGACATTTACAGTGCATCCACGTTAATATAAAATTTATCTTTGCAGGGAGGAATAAACGTTTTTACTCAATTACTTGTACGCAATCTTGTATCATTTTTTCTAGTAATTGATTTTCCTCCAAAAACTTCAAAATCTCTTATGTTTTATGTGAACTTTAAAATGAAATTCCTTCCTTCAGTCCTTGCAATGAAACATATTGTAAACTAAACTATGTTAAGTAACTCAGGTGGGAAAGCATGAACTCTATTCTCTCAAAACTAAACACATTTTTTTCCTTTTGTACATCATTCATACCATGTTTCAAAGACTTAACGAAGACCCATGTTTTTTGAAAGCGCTCAAGAAGTATTAAAGTATGAAATGATCTTATCAAAAATAACAATAATTATGGCTTTCTTTGATATTGACTCTCATTTTCCGCATTCAGAAGGAACTAAAATTATGTGTAGTCACAGAAATGACTGGTTCTGAATACGAATGCTAGCAGAAAAAAACTGATTTACTTTTTAAAAGTTAATATCAAGAGCAATAGTCATTTTTAAAAGTAGTGTGTTTCTGATTATAAAAGAAATGCATACCCATTCAATGCAATTTGGAAATCCAGATAAGGACAGAGAAGAAAGTGATGAACATTTACAATTCTTCCCACTCAGAAAAAACTACTGTTTTCATTAGAGTGTTTCTAGTATTTTATTCTATGCACATAATTTTTACAATGGTTTACGTCATGTTGTATATTTCCTTTGGAGCCCTGGTTTTCATTTCCAATATTGCAATCTAAGAATTTTTCCATATCACAAAAAGATTTTGAAATCATTTTTAATGGTGCAATAATATTCTATGTCTTAGGGCTCTTGGATTTATTTAACCACTCTCGAGTGTAACACACTTAGGATTTTTTGCATTGTTCAACATGCTATGATGAGGGTACAAAAATACTTCAGTGCCCACGTATTTGATTATTTATGTAGATGTGGAATTATTGCATCTGTAATAATATGTTGAATGACAATTATATTAAATTAAAATTAAAATACATTTCAATTAAATATGATAAGGAAAAATATGAAACAATATAACTATTATTTTGAGAGGCAAAGCAAATATGTATGTCCTACTGTTTTCCAGAATCAATGTTAGCCATTAGCTCTGATTAAAGAAGAATTTCTGTACAAAGGGCTAAGATATTCCCCTACCCCATCTCAGAATGGCAAGACAGAATATTCTGGAATTGACAGGCACTAACTGAGGAAATATTGTCACCTTCCATTAATTTAGGAAATACCATTACACATGGAATTTTTCAGGAGCATGCCATTAAAATTACAATTGAAACTGGCTTTCCCTTCTCTTGCTACCAGAGTAGGCCGCTCTGGTGAGATGCCTGAATTACTTGTGCAGGAGGAAATATGGATAGAGGTATATAATTAAACTATGGACTTTTATATCCATTGAGGAGTGTTTTTAATTATAATCCCTGAGGGATCACTTTGCAAACAACATAAGTTGTTTAATTTGAAGATGTATGAATGACCTTGGACAAATCACTTGACACTTTGGTTTCCTATGTGTAAAACAAGTAAGATAATGATCTGTGGGAGGCAAACGGGAAAAATGTGAAAGCATAAACTTGTTTTTAAAGTTATCATTATTACCATCATACACAAGTAACTGATCATCATCATTTGAATATTTAGGGTTGCCAGTTTTTGTAAATTTTATCTATTGTAATATTACGTTCTAAATTGTGTCTTGATTTTTCCCCCAAATTCTTACATTAGAGGAAAGAAAGTGCCAATAACATATCAGTTTTACTTTGAAGTTCATAAAGTTTTTATGTGAAAAAACATCACTGAAGCAGTACTTCAGGGATATTATATTCTGGGTTGCTGTTAATAATGTGTGTGGCATATTGGAATATTCAACTAATATAGTATATTAAGTCCATAATCACTGTCAGAGGGGTTGTCTGAGTGTTTTTTTCCCCATCAATCTAAAAAATTTAACCAAAAAGGGCTAAATTCATAAAACACCACAGATTGAACTTTCTAGTCCCCTGTAAAAATATTTTTAAACAATTTAGTAGTTTGCTTTCAATCTGAAATAATAGAATACTTATCTGCTCTTTGGAAATTTTATTTAAGATGACAAGATTCAACATAAACTAGAATCCACAAATTAAGAAATATCTTCTGCAGGAAACTTTGATAACATGTGATTTGATTGATATAAACATAAAAAGAGTCTATTATACTGGCAAACAAACAATTATAATGTCTTTTTTTTCCAAAGAAAATTTTATCAGACAAGAAAGAAGTTATTGGTTTTTAGTGGCAATTGTTATAGTGATAGAAACTTTTAAATAGGTGTTGTGTTGTTATAAAAAGATCATTAGCAACAAGTTTAACAAATAGTGATCCCAACTATTCTGATTTCGAATATTGTGACTTCAATTGTGACACAATTTTAAGACTCTTTCCCACAATCTTTGTCTTTCCTTTTTCTTTAATTTCCCTTGTTTAGTCATCTCCGCTATTCTTTCCATTATTTAATCTGGATGTTTATTTTGTGACAGTTGATCTTCTAAACTGAAATTTTTAAACAATCTTTTAAACTGAAGCTTACAATTTTCTATCATTTGATTTATTTTAATCACAATTGTACAGGGCCCACATTAATTCTACACTTCTAGATTTGACTTCTCCTTTCAGCTGTCAGATGAACAAGGTTGTATTTCTGACTGTCCATAAAGAAAAAAAAAAAATTCTACTTAGTTTCTCTTCTCATCTTTCCCACTCATTATTGTTACTGACTTTTAGCGAGCAAATCAGGGGTAACCTCCGATCATTTTTCTTTCATCTCACTTTGCTAAATTTACTTTTCCCTTAGGGAAACTTCTGAAATCTACCCCTTTCTCCATGAAGCAACTGCTGAGAAAACTTCACACATATTTTAATGTTACCCTTTTGGTTCTTAAAAATTTCTCCTTCATGCCATATATGCTATCGAACTTCAGGGTAGTTAAAATATCTATGCAAAAATAATGTTTCCGGGCTTCCCTGGTGGCGCAGTGGTTGAGAGTCCGCCTGCCGATGCAGGGGACACGGGTTTGTATCCCGATCCGGGAAGATCCCACATGCCGCGGAGTGGCTGGGCCCGTGAGCCATGGCCGCTGAGCCTGCGCGTCTGGAGCCTGTGCTCCGCAACAGGAGAGGCCACAACAGTGAGAGGCCCGTATACCGCAAAAAAAAAAAAAAAAAAAAAAAAAAAAAAATAATGTTTCCCATTAAAGTAATCATTAATTCATTGCCAGTCAGTCTTTCAGATTGCATAACTATTACATTCTTTTTCATTCTTACCTTGTGATGGTGACCTCATAGAATGAGTTTGGGAGTGTTCTTTTCTCTGCAATTTTTTGGAAGAGTTTGAGAAGGATGGGTGTTAGCTCTTCTCTAAATGTTTGACAGAATTCACTTGTGAAGCCATCTGGTCCTGGACTTCTGTTTGTTGGAAGATTTTTAATCACAGTTTCAATTTCATTACTTGTGCTTGGTCTGTTCATATTTTCTATTTCTTCCTGGTTCAGTCTTGGAAGGTTATCCCTTTCTAAGAATTTGCCCATTTCTTCCAGGTTGTCCATTTTACTGGCATAGAGTTGCCTGTAGGAGTCTCTTAGGATGCTTTGTATTTCTGTGGTGTCTGTTGTAACTTCTCCTTTTACATTTCTAATTTTATTGATTTGAGTCCTCTCCCTCTTCTTCTTGATGAGTCTGGCTAATGGTTTATCAATTTTTTTTTATCTTCTCAAAGAACCAGCTTTTAGTTTTTACTGATCTTTGCTATTGTTTTGTTTCTATTTTATTTATTTCTGCTCTGATCTTTATGATTTCTTTCCTTCTACTAACTTTGGGTTTTGTTTGTTCTTCTTTCTCTAGCTCATTTAGGTGTAAGTTTAGATTGTTTATTTGAGATTTTTCTTGTTTCTTGAGGTAGGCTTGTACTGCTCTAAACTTCCCTCTTAGAACTGCTTTTGCTGCATCCCATAGGTTTTGGATCATCGTGTTTTCATTGTCATTTGTCTCAGATATTTTTTAATTTGCTCTTGGATTTCTTCAGTGATCTCTTGGTTATTTAGTAATGTAATGTTTAGCCTCCATGTGTTTGTGTTTTTTACATTTTTTTCCCCTGTAACTGGTTTCTAATCTCATAACGTTGTGGTTAGAAAAAATGCTTGATATGATTTCAGTTTTCTTAAACTTACTGAGGCTTGATTTGTGACCCAAGATGTGATCTATCCTGGAGAATGTTCTGTGTGCACTTGAGAAGAAAGTGTAATCTGCTGTTTTTGGATGGAATGTCCTATAAATATCAATTAAATCTATCTGCTCTATTGTGTCATTTAAAGCTTGTGTTTCCTTATTAATTTTTTGTTTGGATGATCTGTCCATTGGTGTAAGTGAGGTGTTAAAGTCCCCCACTATTATTGTGTTACTGTCAATTTCCTCTTTTATAGTTGTTAGCAGTTGCCTTATGTATTGAGGTGCTCCTATGTTGGATGCATATATATTTACAATTGTTATATCTTCTTCTTGGATTGATCCGTTGATCATTATGTACTGTCCTTCCTGGTCTCTTGTAACATTCTTTATTTTAAAGTCTATTTTATCTGATATGAGTATTGCTACTGCAGCTTTCTTTTGATTTCGATTTGCATGGAATATCTTCTTCCATCCCGTCACATTCAGTATGTATGTGTCCCTAGGTGGGTCTCTTGTAGACCGCATGTATATGGGTCTTGTTTTTGTATCCATTTATTGAGCCTGTGTCTTCTGGTTGGACCATTTAATCCATTCACATTTAAGGTAATTATCAATATGCATGTTTCTATTACCATTTTCTTAATTGTTTGGGATTTGTTTTTATAAAAAACAAACCCCTTCCCTGTGGTCCCACTTAGAGAGGTTCCTTTAGTATTTGTTGTAGAGCTGGTTTGGTGGTGCTGAATTCTCTTAGCTTTTGCTTGTCTGTAAAGCTTTTGATTTCTCCATCGAATATGAATAAGATCCTTGCCGGGTAGAGTAACCTTGGTTGTAGTTTCTTCCCTTTCATCACTTTAAATATGCCATGCCACTCCCTTCTGGCTTGTGGAGTTTCTGCTGAGAAATCAGCTGTTAACCTTATGGAAGTTCCCTCGTATGTTATTTGTCGTTTTTCCCTTATTGCTTTTAATAATTTTTTTGTCTTTAATTTTTGTCAATTTGATTACTATGCGTCTCAGCATGTGTCGCTTTGGGTTTATCCTGTTTGGGACTCTCTGCGTTTCCTGGGCTTGGGTGGCTATTTCCTTTCCCATGTTGGGAAGTTTTCAACTATAATCTCTTCAAATATTTTCTCGGGTCCTTTCTCTGTCTCTTCTCCTTCTGTGACCCCTATAATGCGAATGTTGTTGCATTTAATGTTGTCCCAGAGGTGTCTTAGGCTGTCTTCATTTCTTTTCATTCTTTTTCTTTATTCTGTTCTGCAGCAGTGAATTCCACCATTCTGTCTTCCATGTCACTTATCTGTTCTTCTGCCTTTTATTCTGCTATTGATTCCTTCTAATGTATTTTTCATTTCAGTTATTGTATTGTTCATCTGTGTGTTTGTTCTTTAATTCTTCTAGATCTTTGTTAAACATTTCTTGCATCTTCTTGATCTTTGCCTCCATTCTTTTTCTGAGGTCCTGGATCATCTTCACTATCACTATTCTGAATTCTTTTTCTGGATGGTTGCCTATCTCCACTTCATTTCGTTGTTTTTCTGGGGTTTTATCTTGTTCCTTCATCTGGTACATAGCCCTCTGCCTTTTTTTTTTTACTTTACTTTTGCCTTACTTTTTTTTTACTTCGTTTATCTTTCTGTGAATGTGGATTTTGTTCCATAGGCTGCAGGACTGTAGTTCTTCTTGCGTCTGCTGTCTGCCCTCTGGTGGATGAGGCTATCTAAGAGCTATCATTAATTTTGAAATAGCAGTATTTTTACTGATGGAAAATAAGCTTAAGTGACAGACTGGTAACATAGATTAAAAAGTGTTTATAATTATGTGCTTAGATGGTTAAAAACCTCGTCAATATATTAATTACATGTCAAAATTCCAAAAAAATACACATTGGGTTGCAGTTTGCCATTTTGCAGGTCATTCAGAGATTGTAAGTAAGGAATACTGATTGGTTTTCAGAGACATTTTCCACACACAAAATACGGGTGTTGTTTGGAAAAGCAATGAATTTCAATGTATGGACATGGGATATGAAAATACAGGGCAGAGATATACATCGTATTAGTGCTGGGAATAAAAGCAGCATGGACTAGAATATGATATTTTGGTCCTGGAACCTGACTGGTTCAACCTGATTTATGTAAAGCAATGTCTGGAAGGGTTTGTGGTATTGAGGGATCAACTCTTTGAAGGAATGAATCTTTTTTTTTAAAAAAACTCACTATATCTAACATAGCGCCACATATTAAGCTTATAATTTGTTGAATCAGTGAATAAATAGGATTATAAAGTGAGGATCAAAAGAGCCAAATGACATGTGAGGCAATAGAACTAGCAGGAAAAAAAAAAAAAAAGAAAGCGGGGAAAAAAAAACGAAAAACAAAAAACCTACCTGATTTTCAGACTCCAGTTAAGACATCTATTAGAACAAAATACCCAAGCGTGTCTTTAGTAAAAGAGATAATAGACATAGGCACTGAAAGTTCTGAAAAATCAGATATATTTCTATTACAAGGAGATAGGAAAAACTTGCCAGCAGAAAAATCTTTTGATTTAATTCAAAACTATAATATTTTTCTTTTCACTTTCAAGTTTCTCCTCATATGCTACTGCTCAAAAGCAGTCAGATTCCCTAAAAATGTGCAGCATTTTTGTAACTGTATTCAAAGCCTTTGCTGCATTGAGGAAAAGTGACTCTCCCTTATTTTTTCTGGAGCTGAGGCAGTGAATAGTATATTCTATTCTGAAAAGAAAAGAAATATTAAAAATTCACATAACATCATTATTTAAAGCATTTGATATTGAAAATTTAGGAGCATTAAATTATCTCAGCAATTTAAAAAAAATTTCTACTAGAAAATGAATTCTGAGATTAAATCTTTCTAAATTATTTTTCCCTTGTATCTTGGATTTCTTTTCTGCATGTAATGAATCATTTTGTGTGAGCCTTTTCACTTTTACTGTAACAAGGAAGCCAAATAGCCAAAGAGGATTGATTCAAACAGAAATGCATTCTTCTGCTCATATTCCTATTTTGAAGACAGAATACTGTGTGAAGAAAGTGCATTTTCTATTAATACTTCTTTTGATAAGGCAGTATGAATATATGTTGGGAATGGAAACCTGCATTATATCAAAAAACAGCATATCTGCTGTTTGATTATTAAATTTGTTAGAATTTGTAATGTGCTTATGACAATGTCTGGCCACAAAGCATGTGCTCTGTATGGATCTGAAAACTAAAAATACGGACACAGTAGCAAAGGCATGAATGGCGGGTAATATGAGGCCTGAATTTTAAGAAATAACCACAAACTTCTAAACCTGTAATATACTAATCACACAAGAAAATATTATTTTTCATTACTTTTTCCTTGATTCGGGAGGCAGTAAATAATAGTTTACTATATACTATCATTTATTTTTACTTCCATTTATAGAGGTATTTTTATTATTTTATTTTTTAATTTTTAGCAAAGCATTAGGTCTCTGAATTCTGTTCCAAGAGGAAAGGATGTCTTTGCACCTTTCCTCACTCTGTCATTAACAGAAACTCTGAGGACCAGTGACTCTCAGGGCTGATTCTGCCTAAGAACCACATGGGGGGTTTCTTAAATTGTAGCTCCCCAGGCCCAGCCTGAGATTTCAATTCAGGAGGCCTGATACAGGCCCTGGGTTGTGCTTGTTGACAAACTCCATCAGGCACCCCTGATTCAGGGGGTTCACAACAGCACAGAACATTATTGCCATCCCCCTTTAAAGATGAGGCAATATGGCCAACAAACACATGAAAGGATGCTCAACATCATTAATCATTAGAGAAATGCAAATCAAAACTACAATGAGATATCATCTCACACTGGTCAGAATGGCCATCATCAAAAAATCTGCAAACAATAAATGCTGGAGAGGGTGTGGAGAAAAGGGAACACTCATACACTGTTGGTGGGAATGTAAATTGATACAGCCACTATGGAGAACAGTATGGAGGTTCCTCAAAAAACTAAAAATAGAACTACCATATGACCCAGCAATCTCACTACTGGGCATATACCCTGAGAAAACCATAATTCAAAAAGAGTCATGTACCAAAATGTTCTTTGCAGCTCTATTTACAATAGCCAGGACATGGAAGCAACCTATGTGTCCGGTGACAGATGAATAGATAAAGAAGATGTGGCACATATATACAATGGAATATTACTCAGCCATAAAAAGAAACGAAATTGAGTCATTTGTAGTGAGGTGGATGGACCCAGAGTCTGTCATACAGAGTGAAGTAAGTCAGAAAGAGAAAAACAAATACCGTATGCTAACACATATATATGGAATCTAAAAAATAAAAAAAAAAATTGGTCATGAAGAACCTAGGGGCAAAACGGGAATAAAGACGCAGACCTACTAGAGAATGGACTTGAGGACACGGGGAGGGGGAAGGGTAAGCTGGGACAAAGTGAGAGAGTGGTAGTGTATATAAGTCCATACATACACTACCAAATGTAAAATAGCTGGCTAGTGGGAAGCTGTCGCATAGCACAGGGAGATCAGCTCGGTGCTTTGTGACCACCTAGAAGCATGGGATAGGGAGGGTGGGAGGGAGGGAGACGCAAGAGGGAAGAGATATGGGGACATATGTACATGTATAACTGATTCATTTTGTTATAAAGCAGAAGCTAACACACCATTGTAAAGCAATTATACTCCAATAAAAATGTAAAAGAAAAAGAAAACAAACAAACAAAAACATTCAACTCACAGAGATCATACTGTACTTGACTTTTCTGTTCTTTGCTACATTTATTTGTTGAGACAAACGTCTGTTCTTAGCGTTTTTATATGGCTCTGTTAAAATATAACTGACACACAGTAAACTGCACATATTTAAAGAACACAATTTAAGTTCTGAAATATGCATACACCCATGGAACTGCCAACACAATCAAGAAAAGGAACATATCCATCACTTGCAAGTGTTTTTATGCCTCATTCATAAAGCCCCCTTTTTTTCCCCACATTCCACCCCTCCACATCCCCAGGTGGCCACTGATATGATTTCTATCGTTATAGATGTGTTTGCACTTTTCTAGAAATTTATATAAATGGATTCACACAGTGAGGACTCTTTTGTCTGGCTTCTTTCACTCAATGTAATTATTTTGAGAGTAATTCATATTTTTGTGGGTATCAATAGTTTATTACTGTTTTGCTGAGTAGTGTTTCACTGTATGTGTATGCCACAGTATGTTTGTTCACTCGCCGGTCGATGGGTGCTCGAGGTTGTTACAATTCTGTCTATTAAAAATAGGGCTTCCCTGGTGGCGCAGTGGTTGAGAGTCCGCCTGCCGATGCAGGGGACACGGGTTCGTGCCCCGGGTCCGGGAAGATCCCACATGCCGCGGAGCCATGGCCGCTGAGCCTGCGCATCCAGAGCCTGTGCTCCGCAACGGGAGAGGCCACAACAGTGAGAGGCCCGCGTACCGCAAAAAAAAAAACAAAAAAAAAAAAAAAAAAAAAAAAAAAACAAAAAAAATAAACATGCTATGATGATCCATGTAGAAAAAAATAATAATAAAGATGAGGCAATACGGAAACCTGGACTGGTTAAAACGCATGATTAAAAGTAACACAGTTAATTGCTGAAAAGTTAAAATAATACATGCTGAATGCAGCTGGCTTTCTTTGCAAAATTAGAAATTTAATTGGAATTTCAGTGCTCTCCACAGGACCAAGGTTATGGGTCCAGTTTTAAAATTTCCCCAAACAGGCCCTTACCCTTAAATTTTTGTTCTTGACTTTGCTCTTCAATCTACTCTGGTTCCTCTGAACCTCATTTTGTGTATCTCAGTTCAATTTAGCAAATATTTACTAACCACCTACAATGTGCAGGATACCACCCTAAAGCATATACTTATTTTGTCTTCACTTTTTACATTTTAATGGAAACATTTTTCTTTGACTATTTATATTTTGTCTTAATTCACAAATGAGGGAATTATAGCTTATCAATTTTGATATTAAAAATGACTAGTTATATCATCATATTTCACCTTTAACAATCTCTGTATTTTAGATTGATTAAGTAAATTAATTAGCTACTTAGGTGATATATAACCTTAATGTGTTATGAATATTTAATAGAGCAATTTTTCTGTTTGTAGTTGTAATACGCCTCTGGCGATAATTTCTGAAGTACAGAACATTTGTACCTAATTTCTCTTCTGTTGTTCTGTTCTAAATTTAGAAATAATATTTCAAATCCAAATTTCTAAAATAAGTTGGGCTTGTGAACATAATAAACAAAAATCACAATCAAATGTGTTGCCCAGAAAAATTAAGTTGAATATCATAGATGGCCTGAAAATAGGGATATTACCTACCATCTCCGCTGGTTCACATACATTCACCCTGACACATACTCACATGCCACTGATGGCTCTAATGAAGAAGCACCATAATCACTCTGTAGGCAATCTTGAGCACAGTAAAGATATTAACATGCCTTATTTATCTGTTTATAATAGTTAACATATTGGACATTTTCTGTGTGCCAGACTCTTTGCTATGTGCTTCAAGTGAATTATCTTTTAATTTTCACAATAAACCTATTATCATCTTCATTTTATAGATATGAAAACTGAGAGCTGGAAAAGTTAAGTTTTTAAGGTGACACAGCCAGTAAGTAGAAAAGCTGGCATTGGAGTTGAAGTTGTCTGACTCTAGAATTTGCACTTTTAACCACAGTGCTGAAAAGCTCCAGTACTTTTGAAACTCTTAACTCATTTAGGGGAATGAACACTTAATTGGATAGAAGATCTATGTGCCTCAAGCTTAAATTAAAGCCGGATTGAATTTCAAGAAGGATTTTCCATATTTCCCTTACTGTTCTCTTAAAGCATTTCTCTCCTATTATTCGTATCTTAAATATATTCAGACGAGAATTAACATAATGAACACAGAATAAAAGAGTTGTTAATATCATAACTTTCTCTTACCATCCTCTTCAACCTCCACTGTCATTTCCTCTTATTTTTTATTAAAAAGCCTGAGGGACTTTATTACTTTATATTGGGAATCACTCCATTTTACTTCATCAGAATATTTTGAATGGAAATTAGGCATTTTTGAAAGACAGAACTCTTACTTGAAGCAGCACACTGACATATTAATATTTGCACAGATTTGATTTTAAAAGTAGCTTCCAGAATATTCTTACTCCTTCTTAATTCTAAGATACATGCATAAAGATTTCAATGCACATTTTTGTGTGGTTTACCCCTCTCACCTCTAGAGATGCTGAAGTAAAGATGTAAAACAGGGATCACAGCCAAGGCTCGTTCGTACCCCACGTCACTCAGAACTGGAAGAGACCATTATGGACAGCAGAGGCTTCTTTTCCTAATGCACAAAGACAGGGCGGCTCTATGAAGTGCTAGCACAGAACAATTTATAAATGAAGTTTTAGCTTTTCCAAATACATTTTCACGCTGTTGCTGCATCTGTCCCATCAAACCAAGAGACAAACAAAAGGAAAGGATTTGCTTGAGGATGGATTTAAGCTAGAGTAAGAAAAGGATGGAGACAATAAGCCTCTTATGAGTCTACCGTAAAGGCAAACACTCACCTCCAGCTGGGATTTTAAAATTTGTTTATCTGGATGAGGCATTAGATAGTATAGAAAGCAATCCTCAATAGCATAGCATTTCTAAAACATAATCAAATAGTGAAATCATTGAGGACAAAGAGCTTTAGTTATCTCAAGATACTGTAACAGATCTTCAGTTTTAACTCTTAAAATGAATTATTATTTGTGAACCAAAGCTACTGATTTTCAGCCTGAGGAGTACAACTTGAAAGGACAGGTAAGAATTAGAATAAATAAAAATACTATAATTTCTGAAGAGCATACAAAAGGCCAAAGGTCTTTTCACAATAAACAACTGGAGACAGCTTTTCCATCAGGGAGTTAAGTAGTATATAGGTAAGAAAACGAATATTCAGTTGTTATTAATCTACCAGCACAGCTCAGTTTATTTTGATAATGTACATCAGGGATATTAACTGGAAAGTGGTTTTGTTTGTTTTAAAGAGGTAGCAATTAAAAATTACCAGTAGATCTACTTTGATACACATCCTGGTACACCAGACCCCATTAGTCCTGGGATCTGAGACCGGGCACTTTTTTCCCAAAACACTGTGCATCCTCCCTTGTCATAACTTTACTCATCTTATCAGAATTCACCTTTGACATTACGTCTTCTAAAAAGCCACTCCTAACTCCCTCCCCTAAGTAAGTCTGGTGTCTGTTCCCGTATTTCCCATAGCATCCAGTGTTGGCCATCATTAAAACACGTGCTGCCCTGTGATGTTTGTTAACTGTCTGTGTCCCTGAGACACTGTGAGTTCCTTAATGGCAATTTCTACATTCTTTGCCCAGTGTTTTGCATGGCACCTCACAGGAGTCTAACCAGCATGGGCCACCAAGAAATGAATATAGGGCTTTCAGTCTCTCCAAAGCCCCCTGGCAAGTTATATATTCGAGGAGCAGCTAAGGCAGCCTGATTCTTGTAAAAGCGATATGCCAAACACTTGAAGATTAGTAACAAACTGAACATACTTAAATTCTATACACAATCCGTATCAGACATTTATCCATTTTTCTTAATAAGGTCATATGTGACATTTTTTTAAACAGGGAGTACAGAAATACTTTTTCTTTTTTCTAGAAAAACGGTGGGAAATGTGGAGGTTATGCAGAAGGATAAATGGCAATTTCAGAAATTGAAAATTAATAATATGGTCTTGGCACAATTACAATTTCAGGGCTGAGAGGAATTTCTGAGGTCATCTTGCCCAAATCCTTCCTTTTACAGAGAGGTAAAGAGATTTTCCCAGGGTCACAGTGCAATAAATGGCAGAATACAGATGAAATCCCAGGTGCTCTGGCTCTAAATCCACTGTCTGTTTCAGGATATCACAGATCCCGTCAACAGTGAAAGTAGAAACTGCATGTTTCTGGCTCCAATTTAGCAACAGGAATAACAGATGTTTATTGCTTTAAGTAGAGAATGTCTGTCGCCATTTGTGACACAAATTCCTTCTGCTGTAATAAGGCAATACCATTAGAATCAAATGAACAACCCTTTATACAAGATCATTTGCTGGCTAACTAGTAGAATAGAAAGGAATACGATTTTAGGGTACAGTTAGACTCACAGTTTGTCAGGAGATACAACCGTGGTTTTGGCACTGAAGGTACATCATCAGAAAGTCTGGCCTGAACTAAGTCTTTGAACACAAACAAAAGTCAACAAATCTCAGTGTGTGTGTGTGTGGTACAGGGAGGGGTGGGGGGAGCCAGAGGGGTATTTGCTTCATCTGGAAGGAATAAACCTGAGGCTGAAAGTGACTCCTCAGAGGGTAAAGGAGTGTCTGAAACGGGTTGGAGCCTTGGTTTTGCTACTTAAAATGCTCGGGTGACTTTGTGAATGTTCCTCACCTCACAATGTGATTTGTTAATGGAGGGAAAAGAAAAGAGGAGTACTTACCTCCTAGAGTTGTGGTGAGGTTTACATGAGAAGAGGCATGCAAAGACCTCAGCGAAGAGTGAGGCATCAATAAACAATAGATATTGTGGTTACTCGTTATTGTGTGCACATTTCCGATGTGCAGCTTAAACAGCCTTGGCTGAGGTCTGTACCCAAGTCAACACTCAACAAACAGAAGTCGAAGCAGAAAATAATGTGTAAAATTTGTCTCCAACACATCATAACTGTGTAAATTCTTTCTCTTCTCTTGGGCTGCATGTCATATAGAAAATGTGATACTGTTGGCTATGTAAACTTCTCTTTGAATAAAAACTGGAATTTGGGTAATCTTTACACAGTTCTTTAAAATTTACATTTGGAGGACACTATTGATAAATGGAATATTGCCTGCCACAGTCATCAGCGATTGCAGCCCTCCAACGTAAGCCAGTGAGCCCTGAGGAAACTCTGGAAGGAAAGCATACCTGCCATCAGACTTGCAGCCACGCCCCACGGTGAGCCCTGAGGAAACTCAGGATGTGAAAACACAGGATACTGGCCCCAGATAGCTGAGATGCCTATCAAAGGAATAATTTCAGTGAGCCCAGACTCTTGCATCTTCCCCAAACAGAGAAAAGCGCTAAATTCCTTAACTTGACATATCAGGGTTTTTTTTTTTTTTAATTAACAATAATCCGCCAAATGAAACATAACTCTCAACTTTTAGGTTGTGAATAATTTTTTAGTTGATACTACGAAGAAGGTTATTTTGGCCGGTTGGAATATCTTTTCAATTTCTATCGCACCTTTCTATAATAAACCTTATTTAAAAAGATGTGCTCAAAGGCAGTGATTTTGGGAGGCTCAGTGCATAGGAAAGTGTTTGGGAAAAGTTTATTGGAAAATTTGTGTTCTGTTAGGAGACCCAGATTTACTTATGAATTCTTGTTACTGAGGATAAAAGCAGTTGAGGGTTTTCTTATGGATAGTAGTTGCTATACTCCTTTGCTAATGGTCAGAGAAACACAGCAATATGAACTACAGTAATCTATTTACTTTTATATCTGAGCAGCTAAAACAAATCAGTATGCAAGGGAGGTCAGAATTCAGGTAGTAATAATAGCTAATATTTATGTAAAACTTAGTGCGTGCTAAAGACTTGTGAATGAAAAATACAGCCTGCTATATCTGTAAGCAAAGGATGTTGCAGCCATCAAGCCTGACGATGAGCCCTGAGGGAACTCAGGGTGGAGGCAGGATGCACCCCCATCTAGCAGTCAGCTGCTGCAGGCACCCCGATGGTGCACCCTGAGGAGACTCAGGGTGGGAAAGCACAGGATCCTGGCCCCAGATAGCTGAGATGCATGTAAAAGGAATGATTTCAGAGTCCAGACTCTTGCATTTTCCCATACATAGAAAAGCACTAAATTCCTTAACTTGAGATGTTTGTTTCTCCTTAATTAGCAGTAATCTTCTGATGTTCTGACTACCTGGGTCTTTGTTGCAAAAACTCCTATGTATCCTGGCTCCCCCTTCACCCGCACTTGCCTCTTCAGAGCAGCTCCTCAGAGCTATCTGAGATGCTGTGTCCCGGGCTTAAGTCCTCAGTTTTGTCCACGGAATAATACATAACTCTCAGCTTTTAGGTTGTACATTTTTTTCAGTCGACAGACTGAACTGTTATGTATAAATTATATCATTTAATATGAGTGCAACTGTCATCATCTCCATTTTATGGATTAGGGAGTTGAAATCTTAGAAGTCAAGCAATCTATCCTGTGTCACTTGCTACTTAGAGGTAAAACTAGGAGCTGAAACCAGGCAGTCTTAGTTCAGAGCTATGCCCATAATCACTACCCTCTATGCCTCCTATCAATGTTAAAAGAAAAAAAAAAGACAAATTCATCTCAATTAAGGATAAAACAGATGTATTGTTAGATAACACAATATGAGATGGGCTTTTCTCTATTCCTCAGTATTTTTAATACCTATCTTTCTGACTCAGGCAGTTTTCATTTCTTACTGTGGCATCTCCATGGTCAGATCCACACTCTTCCCCTAGTAGATTTGCCACTGTTGTGCATTTTTTCTTCCCTGAATACGCCTTTTTTCAGATAATCTTAATGTTCCTTTCTTTAACATAGTATTTTATCCAGGCTGTTTGACACAGATGAATAACTTCTGTTGTTAAATAAGACCAAAATATTGTCACTTTAAAATGTTACCATTACTAAATTAATTTTGTTTGCATTTTTAATGGTTGACCTTACCAGAATTCATTCTGTGTGTTTCTTGATATTTCTGCCTAATTCCTATATTTCTTTTATATAAAATTAATGCTTTGAAAGTACATTTTTTTCATAGCACCTATTTTGCCTTAAGGTTCTTTGTTAGCATTTGTTAGTCTTTCAGAAAATCACAATGAATCTGCAGCAGCTGAGCAGTCTGCACTTCAGCAAGCTCTCTTTCATCTCCTCAGAACGCTTTCTATATATAGTGCCTCTAAAACCCCTTTTCCAAATTGTTAACATACCTAAGTGATTTCCAAGATGAGCCCAAGCTTCTTTTTTACTTGAATACTTAATAGAGTACCTTTGTTTCCTAACAGACCTAAAATGCCTTCTGTCCTGTTTAGAATTCTGGTGGGTTAGTCTAATTTATTTTGTGCATCTTTTCATTAATTAAAGTGATAAAACTGTGAAACTTTTCATCTAAAAAAAGCACAAAAATTCACTAATGTGCTGCTCTGAGAAGATAAAATATGCTAACAATTGAGTTTACAATCATATAAATTAGGAAATAGTTTTCATATGAAAAAAAATTATTCACTTTACAAATAGATTTTTGGTATGTTTCTTTTAAAACCGAAGATTCTCTATAAATCCTAAATAAAAATCTCTTTAAAAATTCTTCTCAAATATAAATAGTTAGGTAAGGTAGCATACTTTAATTTGGGGAATAATTATTTTTACAGTATGTCATTTCAGGTAGATTGAAAAGAGATATAATTCATAGATACAAAAGCTTCCTTTCCTCATCCTTGTTCTCAATTTCTCCTCTTTTGTAGAATTCTAAACTTTTAGATTCAAAATTAAGTGCTTTAAAAAAACATACTTTTTATTTTTTCATGCATTTGATGTAGTTTAATGGTGCTAAACACTTGGAAACTTTTATGGATTTTACTCTTCTTAAAGATAACAACCATATTGACAAAGGTGGGGGAAAAGTTGCAAGATGCCATCTGGACAATACTAATAATTATATACACCACAGAATAAATTACTAATTTTGTGTTAAGAGTAACTGAACTATTAAAGATAATGCTATGTAGGATTCTGTGGAATATTAATTCTAATGATCATGAGATCATAACCTGCTGAAAATTATGTTATGCTGTTAGATCAACTTGAAGAAAATGTGGGCGATGGAATAGTGAGTGTTGATAAATATGGATATGAAATTAAAGCAGGTGTGAAGGCGATCAGGTAGAAGCCTAACCAAGAGACTTAGGTCCAAGAAGTCTGATGAACGGTTAAAAGCATTGTAGAGCTTGCTGCCTCAGATACCACTGAGAATATTAAGATACTAGCGGATGGAACACTCTGTATAGGGCCTGAAATTAAAGGGCAGCAGCTAAAGAGAGTGCATCTGACTTCCTGGATGTGCTAGAGTGAAGGGATTAAGTTCATGCACTTTGGAGTAAGATGGAGTGAGGTGGGAGTCTAGCTCCACCATCTATTAACTGAATGTCCTTGGATGAGTTAACCAATCTAAATTTTAGTTTCAGTTTCTTCCTTGTAAAATAAGACTGGAAAACAGTACTTGACCTCTAAAAATTTTGTGAGGATTAAGTAAATGAGACAATCCATGATTAACTGGCACAGTGTGTGAGGTGTTTGCTAGTCATTATCTTGGCTGTAAAATCTGGCTCCCTTACTACATGGGGAGATCACTGAGAACAGGACTTTCTTATTTATACTTAGGACCTAACATAATAAATGTTTCTTGAACTACTGAATTGAATCCAGAGCTAATAATTTTCTCCTGTGTAAATGGGTGTTGGCCTACGAATTATTGATGAAGTTTCTCTGTTTCTTGATAGAACAATTTACTACCATTTTCACAATTTTATTTTTTAAAATAATGCAAATATTTCTTAAACAAATAACATTTTTAACTTTTAAAAATATAATTTACATTCTCCTTTGACATTTTATCAGATATTCTACTCTCTGCTCTTTGAGGTTAAAACAGCCATTTTAAAATTAGTGTTGTTCCTTGATTACATTTTTTGCACTTAATTTATCCATTTAACTTCTTTTAGATTTATATTAAACTGTCTAATAATAACTTAGTATTCTTCTCCAGCTAAGGTTTTATATTTTGCACAGAGGTAAACCATTTTTCCTTTGCGCTTTTATTTGGACCCTGAAAATTTGTGGGTACCATTAACAATTTCCTCTTCTATAAACAGACTGGCAATCAATGAAATTGCTGTCTTGAAACCTTACATGAGAGAAGCATGATTTTGTAAGACATTCTATTCTGCCTGTCTACTCAAGCCCCCTTCAAATATTTTGCATTTAAGTGCAATGAACTTAAATGAAGTGCAAAGAAGACCGAGAAGCCCTAGGTGCATCTTTGCACATTTTCACCTTCCTTTGGTCTTTATAAACTCCTTTAGCAAAGTTGTTTGGGCCCTGGTACACACAGCCAGATGACAATATTTTTAGAAAAGTAGTTTCTAAAAGGCACAAATTAAATATTTTAAGATACTGGGAATCCACTTATTTCTTTATTCACCAAATATTTAATGATGACTTATTATACATTTCCACTAGGGATGACTAAGACAAAAACTAGTATGAAAACTTGTACAATTTTCAAGGAAGTTATTTTCCACTATACATTTTCGTAAAATCCATAACCACTCCATCTTCAGAAGCTAAAAAAAACTATAAATGTTTCTCAGGTTAATAGATATTTTACCCACGGTTTGATGAGAAAGGATAAGAGTTTAAAACTGACTCTGCAGTTTTCCAATAGGGTTTCAGTGCTTGCACGATATTTTGATAGTTTGTTTACCCATTTGTTTTAGTTACCAGACTGTACAGTTGTAAAAGGCAATAATCATGCCTCAGTGCCTGGCACATAATAGTTCAATGCAATTTGCATAATGAATGAATGAGTGGAATTGAAATGCATTTCGCACATGCAGCAACACTGACAAGTTTGCAACACTTCCCCTATGTGACCCAAGATTATGTCTGCGATCAATGAACTATGATTGGATTTACATTTCTGCAAAAGAACAGCAAATACAGTATTCCAAGTTCGAAATCCCCCTTCCCCCACTAGAATCATTACAGTAAACCATTAATCTAGTATTCATTAATTTGTAGTTCAAGATAATTCTGTCTTGGCTTACCTGAAATTTACCTCTTCAGGATTAATGAAGAATGCTATAGTAAACAAATTACAATGGACTTAAAATCATTGATTCTCTTTAATGGGCAGATGGCTAGAGCAATGATGCTTAACATTTTAAAGAAATTTACAATGGGTCGGATGCAAATGGATGTCTTAATAAAGAAGGTTCATCCATTTAGTAAAATAAGCCAAACAGATCTTCACGTAGACATCCTCTGTATTTTATTCTATAACTATATGCGGAGACTTCCACCCAATAGCAGCCAAGTATGTAACACTAAAGAAGCCTACGGAGAATCTGTCCTCAGAATAAGAATTTTTGAACGACGAAAGGCAAGAAGAAAAAAAAAAAGACAATATAGATAAATAATACGATGTGAAAGGTGAAAAGCGAGCAAAATCACTCTATAATAATCACATTTTGGGGGGAAGAAATCCAAGTTAAATTTCACTTCTGAAAAAAGAAAAGTCGTTTTAGAATTCACGCTGTCTTTAGTCGTCCAAGTTCTCCCGCCCCCAGTGGAATCACTGTACCTTTTTCCAGAAGTCTCGCAGAGGACCTTTTCCTTCTTTTTCTGGCCTTCCTTGGAAGCTCCGAGTTCCCCTTCCGGCTAAAAAGCCGAGGGGGCGCCCTCCTTGGGAAAGCGCCTGGCTTTTCCTCTTCCCTTGCCTTCTCAGCGCAGGCCCTCGGCCGGGCGGGCCTGCTCCCACCCCGCAGGAGGCACGCTCTCTGCCTTGAGCCCGCCCCTGGGACCCGCAGCTCAGGTGCCGACGGGCGAGCGCGCCGCGGGGCCTTGTGGGGCGCGTGGTCAGGCCCTCCCCGCCTCCTGCCGGAGGGCGGAAGCCGGCGCCGGGCGGCGTTCTCACTCTGGCCGGGGAGCCGCCGCCCGGGAACGGCGCAGAGCTCTCGCCCCCGCGCCCCTCTCCACGCCTGCACCAGCTCCCCGCCGGGGGTGCCCTCCCTCCTCTGCGGGAGCCCAGAAGGTAGGTGGGGAGGCGCCCCTCACCCCTGGTGTGGGTTCCCACCCGAGTTCGCGCTGTTCACAGAGCCGCGGGGAGCTCCGCACATACCGTGGGCGTCTCTCTCTACCTAATCAAGTCGATTGCCTGTGCGCTGGAGCTTCTGGAGTTAGACTCAGGCCTGGGCCCCCAAGTTGGTGGGTTTCTGAGGTGTGTTCCAGCTTCCGGGCGGGTTCGAGCCTGGCCTGACCACCAAGATGGCTCCTTCCTGGGGAAGGAGAGGCTTGTGCTTGGAGACCATTGGTGAGCCGTTTAATGAGCCCCCATTGTACTGGAGGAACCGTGTAAAGTGCCGGAGGTGTCAAAGATGGGACACTCATGGCCTCTTCGCTCAAGGACCTCGCAGGCCTGGGCTGGAGATGGATGTAGAGCTAGGAGACATTCGGGGACAGGGTGGGATTGCAGTAGGAGGATCAGATAAAATGCTGTGGGACAGAGAGGCTTCCTGGAGACGATGTCACCTTAACAGAGGCCTAAGTACAAGGTATTTGGGAAATAGGGGCAGAAGTGGGGACTCTATTACAGATGAAACGGAGGGTAAGAGGAAAGGCAAGAAGCATGGAGAAAACAATATTTTAGTGTAACTACAGTGTCGAAAGTGGCAGGAAATAAGGTGGGAAAGTGGTTTGTACCGAATTATGAAAGGCTCTTTATTATGGAAGTGCAGAAACACATTTTGGACTTGCGTTCCATCAGGATCCGTAGATTATAAAGACACCGTTGTTTAATATTCACAAAACGCTCATAATGTAGAAAAACCCCAGGATAACACAGACTGTGTTCGTGAGCAGGATGTATTTTTCAAGAGCGATATTTGTGTCTAATTACACACACATTGATCACTTTCTTGGGATTGTTTGCATTGCCTTTTTTCTACTTAAAATCGAGAGATTTACAGTGTTACGTGGTTGCAATGAGACGCAGTCACTTGGCAGAGAATTGTGTGTTATCTACCATTCTACTTGTTTTTCTTTGTGAAGACTTACTGCTTTAGAAGGGTTTTAGATCAAGTGCAATAAAGAGCCTTTGTAATTTGGAACATGCATAATGCGGATGACTTTCAGAGCAGGGAAATAGACGACAGATGACAAAATTCAGAGGTAAAATTTGGGAATGAAGGTCAGGAACACAAATTGATGACTCTGAGTAAGGGTTTTATTCTTTTTTTCTTGGGTGATGGTGGGAATACCAGTATTTGGAACCAGCTTTCCAAAACCGGTATTTTGGAGGCCTTGTTAAGATTTAGAAAACGTTACCTTAAATATGTTTTGACGTATGTAAAGATGTTACAAGTCCACTGGATACTGTGGTGAAGATCAGACTGAATACTTCAGCTCTTTCATGGGGCCTGTGTATGTCATACGTACATTAAACTCTGCTGTCCAAAGGCACTTGAAGCGGAGTCACAACTTAATAGAACCAGGTAAATTACTTTGGAGCCTTATTGAGGTGAACGTATGACTTCACTGTGCAGAATGGATTGAAGGGAGCTCTGAGAGGCCTGGCAGCAGCCTGATGCCGTCATGAAGACAAGAGGTGTTAATGGTTTGAGGGAAAAAGTAGACACGTTTTCAGATATATCGGGTTATAGAATTGACAAGACTTGGTGTAGAAGGAGAATCAGGGGAATAGTGGCACTAAAGGCAGAGAGCGAAGCGTTTTAAGAACAGAGGCGTGGTCTTAGGGTCAGGTCTGCGGAGAAGCGGAATGGGAGTTTATAAATAGGCATCAGGTTTGGCCACTGGGTTGATGTTATTTTCAGCCTTAGTAACAGCAGCTGGGTGGGGTGGGCGTGATGGGATAGCTTTTCTTTTTTCCTTATTTTTTACAGCTGGGAGCAATCTGAGCATGATTATATATTGAGAGAGAGAAGTCAGGACAGAAGAAGAGATTGAAAGAGCAGAGAAGAGATGGTGGAGGGTGAAGCTACCAGGGGCTGGTATGCAGTTCACGCATATTCCTAGAGCCTAGCTCAGGGTCTGTAAGGACAGGAGACGTTGGCCGTTAGTTTGGAGGAGCATGTCACAGGACGACCGGGTGTTCTAATATGCTAGCAGAGTGCCTAGGATCCAGCTTGCTTACCCATCCGTTCATTCGTCAGGTCAGCCAACTAATGTTTCTTTCAGTGCTCATCGTGTGTTCACGGTAGCGATTTCTGCTCTGCCCAGGCAGGTCATGAGCTCAGTGGAACTCATTTGCCCCTGAGGGCCACTGACATCAAACGACCAATGAAGTAAGGAATTACCCAGATGCAATTGCGATGCAAGAATACGGAATGTTAAGAGCGTATGTATTAAAGGGAACTGATGTGGTCTAAGGGTATCAAGGAAGCCGTTTTCAAGGTAGAATGCTTAAGCTGGTACCTAGTAGAAACCCCCCTGGTTACCAGATCAGCCATGCCTTCCCCATGCTGCCTCCTGTAATCATCTTATTCCCGGTTCTTGGTTCACTGGTGGGCTCAGTCTCCCTTCTCTTGACACTTGAAATGTACGTTATCCGTGGGTTAGCGGGTGGGAAAACTTTCAGGAACCAAGGCTTGGCAAGGATCTTTCTCAAGCCAGCTGTTGCTTCGTTACAGTGACTAAATGGCCATTTAATTCTATTCATGCTACATTGATTCCCATTGGGGGCTGAAAAGGGTTTTGGGACTGAGCCTCTTAACGTCCTTTGGAGGGACCACAACAAGCACAGATCCTGTCACTTCTTAGGAATTTTTGGTAACAGCCAATGAAAGCTAGTTGTTTTTTTTTTTTCTTACATCTACAGTTTTAATGCTCTCTGGGTCAAGTGATTGGGGAATAAGCATCCACTCATTTCTGTCTCTGCAGGGAAGTGAAAATACCATTGCTGCTGTGATCTTGCCTTTATACAGCACTTGACAATCCATTTTATTGTTCAATTTAAAAGAGAGCCTGAAATCACCCCTGTCAAATTTTGTTTGGTGTGATTCAGGGAAAAGGATGTTTGTAAAACTGGGCCTTCCATGATGTGGAAGAACTCTGATCCATCAAAAGACTAGATATAATGTAAGAGAATGTGAGTATCATCTAAAGAAGGCTAGCTGTTAATAGAAGACGTTAGCCACATGACACTTTTTTGTCATCTGCCTTTATAAGGAAAGAAGAAAAAATAAGAAACAAAACTTACAATAGAAATGCACCCCTGCAGGAAGCCAAACCCCCTCATGATGACTTGGTTTGTAACTAGGGCCCCCAGGGATGTTTTATGAGTGACAGTATGTATCCTTTCATATGTTTGTCCTTAAAACATTAGGTTTTATTTAAAGCAAGCGTTGGCAAACTTTTTTGTACAGGACCAGTTAGTAATACATCAGGCTTTGCAATCTACCTGTAGCAACTCTGAGATTGTAGCACTAAAGCAGCAATAGACAACACGTAGGCCAATGGACATGGCTGTTTCAATAAAACATGGCTGATGGAAGCAAGGCCACCCAGATTTGACCTGTGGGCCATAGTTTGCCATCGTCTGATCCACAGCACTTACGAGATTTCTTTACTGAACAGAGGGTGTTGTGGATTGGAATGATTGATAGTCAGCTGAAAGCTCTAAGAAGGCGGTGATGGACTTTTCTTGTTGACTGTTGTGTCCCCAGGTCTAGCACAGCACCTGACAGATAGGAGATCGTTAAACATATCTGTTGAATAAAGGAATAAGTAGCAAGGATATCAGATGGAAAACTACCCGACTAAGGTAGGCTAGATGGTTCTATATTCAGATTTTCAGGTCCTATAATATGTATTCTATGGCACTACCAATTTGGGGTAGAGCAAATATATTGCAGTTGAGTGCTTAGTTCAGAAAACAAATCCACGGGGGTGGGGGGGGGTGCCTGAAGAATGAAAAAGAGCCAGCGCTATAAAAGGATGGTAAAGAACACAGGTCTGTGACTCCCCACCGGTACAAATGCATGTTGTTCTCTTTGTAAGGGACCTGAGAGAGAAGGCAGTCCAGCCTCTTCCCCAGTCTGGGGCTTTCATGTCTGCTCTGTTTCCTGTGGCTTTGCTGGCATTTGTGCTGGATACCTTCTGTTTGGCCTTCCAGATCTCCTCCCCCCGCCCCCCTCCACCCTGCAGGTCCACACCAGTCCCTGATCCCTCTACTGTCATGAGGATGGTCCTAGGATGGAAAGTCACAGCTCCTGCCGGGTGGTCCTGTCCCCACTGTGCTGTCTCTCCCCGTTCTGGTAACTGCTCCCTCCTCCCTCTCTTCCCTTTAGGCCCTGGGGAAGTGAAGGATACCCCTGGCCCACTGCTGTTATTTCTGGCCCTTAGCACATTGGGTTACCCCCTTAGGTTGCCCACGCCTTTAGAAATTGTCTCTTTTATTAGCCTTTTGTCATATTACCCAGATTGAGGTACCGTTAGCTTTCTGCCTGGACCCTGATGGGTATAGCGTCCTTAACACTTTTTTCAAAGGCACCTGTTGTATGTCACTGTCACTGAATGACTTTTAAGTCCCCCAAAGTCAGTGACTGTGGCTTCTATTTCTTATAATCACAAGATCTCAGGGTGAAAGTTGTCCTGGAAGGTGATGCATTTAACTTTTCTGTTCAGAGTTTGGGTGCATTCTGCCTCATCCCTGTCATCTCTCTCTGTGCTTGAATACCTTCCACAACAGGGAACTCACTCCACCTAAAGCCCTCTCACACATCTTTAGACACATCTGACTAATAGAATATGTATACACAGCTTGCAGCCCCTGCCCTTGTCCTGTTCCTTGGGGTTTCATGGAACAAGTCCAGTTTACATTTCACTCCTCTGTTCTTCAGACAGCAGGTTTCGAGTTCCTTTTCCAGCTCTGTCTGTTTAAAAGCAGGGTGCCTAGAACAGAATCTCTTTTCTCGTGTGTTGTCTGATCAGGCTGAGTGAGCATGAACATGATAATTTTATCTGGAAGGCTTACTACCTCCAGTGATTATGAGAAGATTACATTTCCTCATTCCTTGCTTGGAAATATAAGGGGAACAGATCCGACCCCCCTCTACATGCCCCACGTCTGCTGATTTAAGTATCATATGTCATATGAACTTTCATGTCTTTGATGAAGGCTTAATTTTGTCCCTGTTATTAGATTTATCTATACTTACAGGTTATCTATCAAGAGAGTAAAGTAGTTTATAAATTATAGATTTTAGAGGGCTATGTCTACTATTCCGTTTTCTTTTCCTTTTCCTCAGATGTCAAACGTACCTTAATTATCCTTTAATTGCTTTGGAGGCAGTATTTAAAGTATTTTGCCTAACTTTATTTAGGTTTCAAATCTGAACAGCAGATATCAGCAGACTCAGATTTTCTTAGTATTTCGTTCCTTTTATTTTCTGGACATTTACTGTGTATATGCCCATTACTGTGCCTCTTACATTTTGGAAATATACCAAAATATATTGAAATGTAGTATCTTGGGGTCTGTAATCAAATTGACTTTAAGGAAATGTTCTGAAGTAGGTTCTTAAGTATATCATTCATTTAAGTCAATTTTTATAAAGAAAGTCCAATTTATTTTTTAACTGGCCTCCAAAATACCTGTCAGCTTCTTAAATTCTTCCTTCTGATTTATTCAGTGAGTTCATTCCCCATTTCGTTTTTGATTAGATGGCTTTCACCCTGGCAGAACTCTGGAAAATAAATCCTTTTGTATTTAACGTATGCCTTGGTTTAATTTGGATGAATAAAAGAAAGAAAACAACCCATTAGAACGTAATTTTGATTGTTGGAGAGAGAGATGTGACTTTCTTCATCTTTCATAATTTCTAAGAAATATATTTCAGAGGCTGCTTGCTGATGGCCCCTTCTCCCACGCCTTCCTTCTACTTTCATGAATAGCTTTTTCTTGAAAGATTAAAAAGCAAACCAAAACATACTTATGATTCTTTACACATCCCCTCCAAATGGGTTTGTAATTTCTGATTGTTTATGACCCATTTATTTTTATCTCTTGCAACAATGGTAAGAGAAACCCACTTTCTTTCTCTTCTGAACGGTTTTATACTTTATCCACAGTTGTTATGCATTAGCTGGTATTTTATTGATTTTCTTATTTATTGGCCTGCCCCAGAAGGAAAGCTCCTGAGGGAAGGGACATCCTTATTTCCAATGCCAGGCATAACCGATAAATGGTGTTATATGTTAGTTGGCAGAATATAAGTTTCTCATGCTAATCCGCCTTTTTATGACAGTGTACAAAACGCTTATGTAGTTCTCAAAAGGTCGCTGCTTTCTAAAAAACTATTTTTTTAATAAATATGGCTCCTAAAGCATCCACTCTTATAAGATTGTCTTGTCTTTTAACTAAAAAAAATTTATCCACCATCCATCATTTGTCTATTTATTTATAAGCACTATTTCATCTATATAATGCACAGATTTTTAAAATTGCATATATCACCAACAAACTCTTCATCAAAATCAGTTTCCCCAAACCAAAATTGTAGTGATTTAAAAAGTGCTGCATGCACACAGGCAAGTAACTACAGCATCACTGTGGATGGCAAATGAAGCAGTGTTTCAGCTCAAAGACCCTGAAGGTACATTTCCTACTAGGTTGCTGATGTAAAAATCTTTAGTGATAAATAATAGACAATTTCCCAGTTTCCCAGCATGTGACGACTGCATAAGATCACTGAGAAAGGCACTGATTCAGACCACTTGGCAGGAAGCTGGCTTCTTTCATCATTAATGTGCTTCCCTCCTTTTCATCACTCATTGTTAAAAAGTGAAGGTTCAGTAAAGAATTAAGGAAACAGCTTCCGGGAGTAGTTCCAGTGGTCTGAGTAAATATTTTATCAACGTTATTTTGTATGTTTTCTACTTGCCAGTAATTTTAGTATGAGTTTCTGATTGGAGTCCATCACATTGCTGGCCTAATATTGGAGTCATATTCAAGTATCCCCTCGCTTTGTCTCCCTCTTTTCAATCTGGCAGTAAGCCCTACCATGTCACAAACATCTTTCAGGGCATGTCGTACTCTATGTGCACACTTTAGTGTCCTGGCCTGCCTCTCCTTCCATCCCTTCTTCCCTGCGGGGCGTCAACAGTCCCTAAGTCCTTCCTACCCAGCAATATTCTCTTCCGGAAACATCACTGGGACCATTGCACTCATCCACTCAGAAGACCATGCCTGTTTCCAGCCGTCCACGGCAGTAAGTTCAGACTCCTCTAACTCACCTTGGAGATCCCAACTTCCCTATTCTACATTATTTCCTTTTCTTCCCTAAAATACCTTATTCTTTAGTCAAAGAGATCCGTGCACTCTCCCACATGTATGCCTGCCATTATCTGCTGGCTGGTTGTACTGTTCACCCCATCTGGGGCGCTCTTTTGCCTCCTCTTTGCCTTTGAGTCCTACTCATCCTTCAGGTCTTCCACGCTGGCTCCAGAGGTCTGTTCTTCTGTTCACATCAGCCCACACGTGTCTCTTTCCTTGAGCTCTTACTAGATTTACGCCGTGCAGAGGCACAGGCTTTGGAGACAGTAGGCCTGGGATTGACTCATGGCCACATACTAGTCTCAAGTGGACCAAGCATTGAACTGTTTCCTGTGTGCCCAGCAGAGTTCATAGGGGTTATGTGCCTTAACTCGTTTCACCTCCTCAGTAACTGTAAGTTGAGTACTCTTTTGAGTCCCTTTTTACAGATGCGCAAACTGAGGCACAGAGAGGTTGAGTAACCTATCTGAGGTCACACAGCTAATACAGGACAGAGCTAGGAAGCCTGGCTCCTGAACCTGCTCTCCTATTCCCTATGTTATCCTTGCCTCTTGAAGACATATTTGAAATTATTTCTGATGGGGTGTTTTAGAGTTGATTAATATGCAGTGTTGCTCTTTCCTGTCTCACTGGGCTGTCTTTGGGGGTAAAAATCCCTTATCTAGCAGTGCTTATGGAGTTAGTGGGCCTGTCGGTGTGTGTGTATGTGTATATGTGTGTGTGTGTGTGTGTGTGTGTGTGTGCGTGCGCGTGCGTGCGGCTGTGGTGATAAGCTAAGATGCATGTGAAGGTAGACGCAAGAACACAGGGCAGTTCAGGGAGGCCCAGTCCTATCCAGAACTGCGTTGTAGAAAGAATGCGTGCCGAGAGAGAAATATTAAAGAGTCCGGTTCTACCATTTGTTAACCGGATATCCTTGAGAAACCTACCCTCTGAACTTCAGTTTCCTTAGCTCCAAAAAGTGATACTAAATTCTACATCACAGAATTATTTTTTTAAATTTTATTGAAGTATAGTTGATTTACGATGTGTTAATTTCTGCTATACAGCAAAGCGATTCAGTTATACATATATTCTTTTCCATTATGGTTTATCACAGGATATTGAATATAGTTCCCTGTTGTGCTCTACAGTAGGACCTTGTTGTTTATGCAATCACAGAATTATTAACTGAGGTCATTACACGAGGTACTGGCTGTAAAGTGAACGTGTGGTGTCTGGTGTGCGGAGGTGTCCAGGAGGTGTTTATATTTCCCTTTGAGGCTTCATGCTCCAGCCTTCATGCTTCCTCATGCCTCATGCTCCAGGCTCAAGGCTTTCTCCCCTCTGCTGACATCTTTTCCTTTGTCCATATATCCAAGCAGGCCCTCAATTCCGTGTAGCTGAGTCTCCTAAACTTATCCTGTCTTAGCTCTCCTTTCTGTGAACTGTTCCACTTCTAACCCTTTCTGAGTTATTCACGTACAGCGTGGCTTGATTTTCCCACCGAGCCCAGCGCTGGAAATAATAGATGAGGGCAGAGTCCACATGTCTTATGAGCTCCCTCTCTGTTCTAGTAGGGGAGCGGGACCCCCAGATGGCTATTGATCCTACCTTGTGGTAAGAACAAGTTTCTGTGTTTCCAGAGTGCTGTGGAAATGCAGGTAAAGGAGCAGAGGTTAGCCCAGGGTGAGGGAGGAAGGAGGGGTGAACCCAGAGGACTTCAGACCAGGCAGCTGAACAAGGCAGTGAAGGGTGAGCGGGAGAGTCTGCAGACAGCGGCTTGGGGAAGGGCGTTTCTGTCCCAGAGTGAACATCAGGGATCACGGAAGAGGCTCACAGTCGTGAGAATGGTGTGTTGCTCTGTGGCTGGATTGCCCACGGGCATTGGCGATAAGTCAGGTTTTTGGTTCTCAGCAGAATCAGTTGTGCAACTAGAGATCTAGCTTAAAAGCAACTTTGGAAAAAAGATTTCAATTGTTTTTCCATTATGTCCATCTGAGCCATCACTGAGACCTGACAGTTCAACAACTTAATACCGTCTTGGGTGACATTAAGAGAAAGGTTCAAGGGTTGTAACTGATAACGTTCATCGCGGAATTGGAGGTTTAGTGCTAGGTGTCACTGAAGAGGGATTTCGACAAATCAAAGAACAGGCAGGAGAGGCTGCCAGAATGGAAAGAGGCTAAATGTTATGACGTTATGAGAGAGGGTCCGGGGGATTTTATAAGGGGAGACAGTGATTGCTCACTTCAGATCCTTGAAGGGTGATTTGGGAAAGTGGACTTTATATTATTTTGCTTCAAGGGTGGACCTGGGATTAATATAAGCAGACATTATAGAGTGTCTGGCAGGAATTTCTAAGAACTGATGGTTAGGTAACCACATTTTCCACATGGTATTGTCTGTGGAGACTGGGTTGGGTTCCCGATGCTGTCATTGGGTGACAGACTGCATCATCCCTTCTGACACTAAGCTCTTAAGAGTCCAGGAAATAGATTCAACAGAGTTTTGGTGCTAAATGCATTTATTAATATAGGTTATCTGTGCCCAAATGTGTTAATTTAATGTATATACAGAAAGATGAAAGGTTTTAGAGTCAGATTGTATCTTCATTTCTTCCTGTGTGGCTTTGAGCAAGTTACTCCCTGAGCCTCTGTTTGCATACTGATAGAGCAGGAATGATAGCAGTTATGTCAGAGGGAGGATCAGTACGATGGTGGATGTACATCCATACATATACTGTTGTATCGTACAAATACTATCAGCTATCACTTTCTAAAAGCATTGAGTACCCTAGTGAAGAAATAAAACATTGCCTGAGTTTTTCGTAAAGTGGAGGCTTCCTTTTATCAATCAGGTCCATTCTTGAATGTTTTTTCAATGAATAGTAAATGTGAGTTTATCCAGAATGACAAAAGAGTGATGGCAAATTAACCTAAAATTATAACTCACACTCTGCCATCTGGAAGCATCTCTAGATTCTAGCATATAGATGCAACACTCTATGGTTATTTCTTCTTCATTTTCTATTAATATAGACACATATGCATAAAATACTTGACCCTGATAAGAAATATCTGGAATCATTTTGCTCATTAAGAAGTAATTTAAAAGTAACTGTGGGCTTGCTAGTTTATAATTTCAAAATAGAAAGCATGTGTAAGAGTGTGTGTGTGTGTGTGTATGTGCGAATCTGTGTGTACACACACACTGGTACACACGTATTTGCATATAAATGCATATTAAATACAGGTGCAGGTTGTTAGATATTCTTTCTTCTGCTAAAATACCGAATTTTTAATAGTTGTTTCATTTGAGAAAATGTTGAGGTTTTCTTTCATAAGTTTTAAACTGGCACCTCAAATGTTTAAAAGATGAATGTTTCTGCATATTTTCTGGTATTTAAAAGAGGTCTAATATGAAATGAGTATGCTAAGAAGCTGACTGTTTAAATGTTTATTATAACTATTATGGTTAGTATCATGCTGTCATTTAATATGCTGTAAGAATTCAGCTTTGGACATTGAACTCTTCTTGCCACTGAATAGGAGTAAAAACAGAAATAGAAAAACAGATTTATACACATTATATACATATTTATTTATTTTTTATACACATGCTCCCGAATATACATGTCTGTATAAGCTAAACTTTACTGACCTTTGATTGTGTGCCAGGCCCTGTGTTAAGTCCTTTACATGGATTATCTCATTTAATTTTCACAACAACCGCTATGAAGTAGCTTCTGTTATTTGCTTCCTTTTTCAGATAAGCAAACCGAGGCTTATAGAGGTTAAGTGTACAAAGCTTATAAGTGGTGGAGACTGGATTTTAACCAAGCTGTCTGACTTCACAGCTGGAACCTCTCATTGCCACACTGTACTGCACAGGTGCTTGTATAATCACAGACTCAGAATTGGAAAAGCCATCGGTCACTAGCCTTCACGTCAGTGCTAGAATCTGTCTTCCTCTCAGGCAGGTGGCCGTTCAGCCTCTGCTTGAGTAACTCCTGTAATTGGAACTTCATAACTTCACAAGCCAACCCATTCCATCGTTGGACAGCTCCTACCACTAGATCTCTTATTCATCTAATTATTGGAAATTTGTCTTACTGTAATTTCCAGGTATTGGGCCTAGTTCGGCCTTCTGGGGAAGTGCTGAACACCTCTCTCTCCTCTTCTGTCTGGCAGCCCTTCAGTTGCTGTGCTTCTCCGAGGCTTCTTTCTTCAGTTCCACTTGCTGTTCCCTAGAGCCCTCACCACACAGTCGCCCTTTCTGACATTCTAGTTTAATCGGTCATTTCTGACAAGTTGTAGTAACAGAATTGGACGCAGTGGAAAAGTTTCTGGCCTGAGCTGTAACCCCTGGGTTAAGGTGTCAGCACTGCTGCTTCCTGTGTGACCTCGGGCAGGTGGTGACATAGCTGAGCCTCAGACCCTGATGTAACACCGGCATGATAATGGCCCTAAAATACAGCGTTATTACGGGGGTCAGATAAGCTGGTGCTGGGGAGAGTGCTCTGTGTACCCCAGCCCCTGCCTCTCGTCGGCCCGCCTCTTTCACGCTCTCTGCGTCAGCAAGACTTGCTCCCTCAGTAGTCATCTGCTAATTGAGGCCTTTCTTAACCACTGTATTTTAAATGGTAACTAATCCCTTACCTTCTCTCTCCATCTTACCTGCATTAGTTTTCTCAGCTGTGTTTATGACAATTCAATGTACATCTATTTTACACGTATTTATTTTGTGACTCCCCCAACCAGAATGTAAAAAAATGTGAGCTCAAGAATGCATCTGTTTTTATCACTGCTATATATTCTCTGGACAGAGCAGGTCATAAAAAATACTTGGTGAATAAATGAATGAATTACCGTCATGTTTATGTTTCTCATGTGGTCTTACCATCAAAAAGCCCAGTGAGGTGCTTCTCAGTTTTTTTTTTTTAAAACAGAAAAAAAGTACAGCTGGCAAAGTTATTAATTTCTCTTCTGATATTTCAGTTTCATAAATTAGTCAGTTGATTTCCTTGTGCTTTGAGGGTATTTTCTCACAGAACAGTTATCTGAGCTGGACTCCTGGAGTGAAATATTAAAATTCGCAACTTAAAACATGTTACTGAAAATGAAGAAAATGTAGTTAATCACTGGCTTCAGTTTCTAATGACTCAAGGTCACAGTTTGATGGGTAAATGCATACACATTTTTATTTTAAAGTAACAACAGGTCATTCCGTTTTCTGTTTATATGTTCACTGTAGCTGCTCACCATCCCAGTTTCTGACTGCCAGTGTGTCTTACAGCTGCTGCTTGTTGGCTGTTTCTGTGTTGATATGGTTTTTGGAGTTGCTGGATGCCGGGGAATTAACAGAGCAAGGGAGGCAGAAATGCAAATGCATTTAGATCCTGCAAATGGGAGATTAAGTGGGACCGGAAGGGTGCTGAGGTCTTAGCTTGCCTTCCTGCATGAACAGAGTCTAGAAACATGTTTTCTGCCTAGATAGAGTTCTCAGGCTTGGGTTGGGAAAACTTCATTCATCTACGTGAAGGAGGTGGTGGGCTTCTGGTAACTGGGAGTGCAAGGAGTGCCCTATTTCCAGACTGATGGCCATCTTTGGTGGTTTAGAGACTTGCACATTGAACTGGCTGGCTGCCTGGTTGTCCTGGACGGAACATCTGATTGTAGCAGGTCATCTGACTCCTGGCAGACTGAAGAGGGAAGAATTAACTCACAGCAAAAAAAAATAGCCTTGGGGTACAGGGAAACCAAAATAAAAAGATCCACTTTCCTTCCCCCAGAGAGTTGACTCTAGAGCTGTGAATTGTTGACACACGCCTTTTTGTTGTTGAATGTTTGCATGTCTACCCAGATCAAATAATGCTGTCAGCAGTTAGTGTTGGGCCAAGCTGTCCTGAATTTAAAGCTGCAGAATAATGTTTGGTCAGAGTGTCTGAAAAATCCCACAGCTGCTTATTTAAACTAATTTTTAATTTGCTCTATAGTGTATTTTAATCACTGAGGAGCTTTCAGCAGAATGCTATATAAATCTATCATTGCTAAGTACCAAACGTTGCAAATATACTTGGCATGGGAGAATAATGGACAAATGAACAAGTTGTTTATTCACATTCTGTTTTAAATGGGAAGGGGGGTGTGTTATAGAAGAATCTGTATTGTACTAATTGCATGAAAATGTCTTTATGATTTTATAAAGGATATTGAAATTAAACAAAATTAATGTATCATGGATACAAGGTCAGTGTAAACTTTTATTAATAGCAGCAATCATGGTAGAAGCTTTTGTTAAGTAAATGAATACCCCTGTCTAGGGAAGTGAACATTTGGGCACAGAATTGAATAATTGTTTTTCTAGTTACACCAGAACTGCATTTGGATTCATGCTTATTAATTGGGTGTCAAGGAAGACGCTGATCAAGTAATGGTTAAACTGATAAAGTTGGGTAGGAGAGCACAACATTAGGAATTATGTGGTTACAAGACTCATTTCTCATTAGTGATAAAAATAACTAACAACTCTTTGCGTCCTACCATGCCATGAGTGCCAGATACTACCGTGTGTGCTTTTCAACCATGATTTACTTTAGTCTTTAAAACAGTCTTATGAGAATGTTACTAATATATCTTTCATTTTATGGATGAAACGAGATGTAGAAATTACTCTGTCATTCAGCTGGCAAAGGGCAAATGCAAATCCTCTGTTTTGACATCTGGCTCTTAGTCCCTCTGCTGTATAATTCATTTGAGAAAATGTGTACCTACTTATTTGGACCCTCTTGCGGGTGTTGGTGGAGGAGTGAAGAAAGGGAAGGAGACATAGCCCGTGATCCCCAAGGAACTTAATCCTACCAGAGAGAAAAGACAAGCAGACGGTTATTGATTAAGAGCCAGAATCAGTGGTTCAGGTGATGAGTGCTCCAGCAACTGCTGAGAAAAGAAAAAATGACTCTGGGCTGAATTGATTAGGGAAGGCTTCCTGGAAGAGGTGGACTTTGGCTTATCGCTTAAGTGCTGAATAAGCTTTTTGCCACAGCATATTGTATCCTTTAGTGTTCAGATTCTGATAAGAATTTTATGAACTGCACCCTAACAAATTATAGCCTTGTTTATCTTTAAACAAGTTTTGGACACTTTTAAAAAATAGCTCAAATATGTGTATACTTCCGATGTAGTTCATTTCTGAAAATTGATATAACTTATTGCTGTGCCTTCTAAAAGTGGAAGCAGACAATATTAGCTTATTAATGGTGTCTTCTGTATAGATATGGAAGAAACAGAGTTCAGAGAGGTGTTTAGGAAGAACTGAAAGGTAGTATTCTGCTGCAAGAGAGAACAATGCTTTACGAAGACAACTTTCCATGTTTTGTGGTGACACCCACAGCAGATGCTTCCTTCTTCTAGCAGTTGGGTTGGTCTTGACTATGTTAACTACAGGAATTGTTTATTCAGATCTCACCTTTGAACCATTGTTTTTAACTCACATATAAAATCATTCAATCATTCCAACAGAAAATAATCTTTAAAATACATATATGCTATAACATTTTAAGACATACAAAAAAACATAAAGAATAATACAACAAATACCAGTGTACTCAACTTCCAGCTTACAAAACTAGATCTTTGCAAGGCAGAAAAAAATCCTTCCTCTTTCTGATTTCACCTTCCCCTGCAGGAGTAATCATAGTTCTAAATTTGAAATGTATCACCCCATGCATTTCTTTGTATTTTTCCTACATATGGTTATATTTCTAAGCAATATATAGTACTCTTTATATTAAATAATTATATTAAGTTATATGCATTTTTAATTCTTGTTTTTTCTTTTAACTATGAAATCATTCATTTTGATGTGTATAGCTTTAGTTCATTTGTTTTTTATCACCTAATAGTATTTGATTGGATTAGTATATCACAATTTATTTAGCTATTTTTCTATTAGCAGATATTTAGTTTGTAATTTTTATTACAAGCAATGAAGTTATAAACAGTTTTGAACATGTCTCTTTGTGTATATATGTGCAAGTCTTTCGTATGTTTACAGACCATTTTCTTACCTTTTCTGTGACTTGCTTGTTCATCTCTTTTGCTCATTTTTTATAATGGATCTTTTCTTTATTGATTTATAGACTTTTTTATATGTTATGAATATTTACCCTTTATTGACTATATGTGTTGAAAATGTCTTTGCCTAGACTGTGGGCTACCTTTTTGCTTTTTTGTGGTGTCTTTTTATGAACAGACTTACTTTTGATGTAGTAAAATTTGTCATTTTCTCTTTTATCATTTATACCATATGTGTCTAATTTAAGAATTCTTCCATATTGAGGGAAGGAAATTTAATTTAAAAGTAATCCCTAAATGTAAAAGATGAAAGCATGATTTTTTTAAAAAGTGGAAAGTCAAAACTGGCTCAGTGCAGTTTGACATATCTTTTATCAATACCAGTTTACTCAAAACAGAGCCCACCACTGTACCATAAGTACTGTATATATAAATTTTCTGTCCAAACTCAATAATTCATTTTATAAAATGAGAGCTTAGGGAGGGGAAACCATGGTAAAACCTCAGTATTTACAGAATTATCAGTCTATTTATTAATAAAACATTTTTCATTTATAGCAAAGTGTTTATTCACACATGTGCACATTCCTTCCTGTACAGAAAGCTCAGAGTAACCATAAGTAATTCAGATGGGCCATTGCTAGCTGTAATGAAGGAAGAAGAGGCTTTGGATATAATTTCGGTGGCGTGACCCTGAAGTGTTTCATTCGTATGGCTGTTCTCGTAGCCTTCTCAAGCTTCTCTCCTTACTTGTCGTCATCTTTTTTGATAAGTTTGATCTTAGTTGCACAATGACTTAATGCTTGGTGTCCAGAACTCCTGAAATCTTGTCTTTCGTGAACCTGTTTACAAGTGTGAAGTCTTATAAGGAGAGATGCTCATAAAAACCGCTGGTGTATCTCTTGATGTGTCTGAATTTATCTGTCATGTCTCAGTTATTTGTTTTATCTCCTTTTTTTATCATCAGTCATAAAGTATAGCTACAGTTTACTATGAAACTGTTGTTACCATTAACAGTAAAAGTTAAACCACTACTGGATTTCAGAAGAGGATGAAAAACCCCAATGAAGCCCTCAGTAAGATTCCCAAATGATCTTGTCGGGCTTTGCTGTAAAGCAGTGATGTAGTTGGATGTTGGCTTCGGTATTCCAGGCATTCTCTTTCTTAGAGACCCATTGAGTATGCGTTTAAGAGCTTTTGGATCGGAGCCAGAGGTTATGATGACCTCATGGGTATCGTCTTTTGTGCTCTGACTCTGATTAAGTCTCTTATCAGATTGAATTATGCTTTTCTCTCTCTCCCTGACCCCTTCCCCACAAGAAAACAGACGTTTTAATGAACTTTAAAAAAACAGAATACATATAATTCATCTTTGGTCAAATTCTAATACAGTTTTGGCCTTGAGTGTTATACACACTTACAATATGTTGGTCGAACTGAATTGCTGTCACCAAGTTGCCCTATACCACACAGAATGGTTATTAGAGCACTGACCACATGTTTAGTCTTTGTGAGTAAAAATATAAAATTAATGGCCTATAGGATGGCAAATTGTTTGGACTGTGGTTAAGACCTTTGCATTACTTTAAACCACTTACCCTAGAAAATTTTATAAGAAATATTACGAGGTTTATCTTGAGATAACAATTGATTCTGGGGATGTAATGTACAGCATAGTGACTATGGTTAAAATTACTGTAGTGTATATTTGAAAGTTGCTAAGAGACACATAGGAAATACTCATTAAATGTTGGCTGTTATCAGTCCTGGGGGTGGGAGGAGTAAAGGTCTGCCTAAAGTAAGTTTTTAGGAAGTTGTGCTTTGTGAGATGCGACAGAATCTCACCTACCATTCTCAGTAGTTTAGTCAAATATGTATTGTTCCAATTCAAAGTGGAATTTGGACTTTGTCATGTAACAGAGTACTAGGTACAGCCTCAATGTGGGTGGATATCAACAGCCAAAGCCCCCATAAGAGGCTTGGCACTTGGGGATTTCAGAGGATGACAGCAGGACATACAGAAAAGAGCTTGTGCTTTGATATCAGATGGGCTGTGAGATTAAGGATGGGTTCTTAAAAATATCTCTGAATTCCAGATTCCTAATCTGTTAAAAAAGAAAAAAATATGGTAGAGAGGAATGGAAGGTAGAAATATTTTCAGGGTTATTGTGAGATAAACTATGAAACTACCTAAAATATGAGTGCTTTTTATTGTTTGTTTTATTCTTGTTTTGGGGCTGAGAGTCATAACAGTTTTGGAATGGACCATTGCTTAGAGAAAGTATTCATAGACTTTTGAAAGTGGTATTATTCCAGGAAGGGAGTATGGTAGTGATGCTCTAAGTGTCGTTCTCAAACCAGCGACATCACTATTACCTGGGAACATGTAAGGAATACAGATTATCAGGCCAACTCCAGACCTATTGAATCAGAAACTCTGGTTGTGGACCCGAGGGATCTGTGTTTTACAAGGCTTCCAGGTGATTCCAAGGCAGCTTCAAGTGTAAGAATTACTGAAACAGGATAAAGGAGAAGGAAGCACCAATTCTGTTATTTTTTGGACTGCTTTGTGTTGGTAGCATTTCCGTGGGTTGCCTTTTCATCTGTTGCCTCTTCTTGACCTTCCTTTATCAGATGTTTTGCCCACAGTGATGGCCGCACGCGGTCAAGGTGGAGTGCTGCAAGTGTTTATCATTGTTGTCTAACCTTTCTCCATATTCTTCTTTCGAAGGATTTGCCTTTGTTACTTACCGTTACGTGGAAGAACATTGGAACCACTGGACTTTGCATAGTTTGCTTTCACACACGCACAAATAAGTAGCTAACATTTTGAGGGACTCCTTCTGCAGATTTCCAGAGCTTTCTCTCTGTGCAGTTCCCTCCTCTGTGGGACTCTGCCCTGACAGTTCTTGTATCTCTGGCTTCTGAATTCCGACCTCAGTCTGCTCATTTCTCTGAGATACTCAGGCTCTGTTTGGGTTCCAGCTCCTTGCATTGTGGCCTGGGAACTGCCTTCAAGCAAGGAGCTGGTGCAGTGTGGGGTTCACCTTGGTTTCCTTCTCTAGGAAGTTAGAGCCCTGCGTGCTTTCTGTCCAGTTTTGTTTTTCTGTCTAGTTGTTTAAGGTGGAGTGTCAATCTGGTCCTTTTAAACTCCATCTTTGCTAGAAACCCCCTGTTTTATGGGGGTAAAGTTTAAATACAAGGAAATGGAAAAGATTAAGTGTACCATTGGTGGCTCTGATAAATTAACACACCCGTGTATATCAGCCCCATGAGATATAGAACATTACTGTCACCCTGGAAAATCCCTTCATTATTCTTCCCAGTTAATCCCTTTCCCCGTCTCATAGAGAAAACATTATTGTTATTTTTTCCACCATTGATAAGAGTGTTCTAGAACTTCATTTAAATGGAAACTCAGAATATGTATACTTCTATGTATGTTTTCATTATTCACACAGTATAATGTTTTAACATTCATTCGTGAGATTGAGTGTATCTGTAGTTCATTACCTTTTATTGCTGAGTAGTATTTCATTGTATGGATATGCCGGAATTTGTTTTATTCCATCCTGTTACTGATGACACCTGGGCCATTTCCAGTTTTTGGCTATTACAATTAAAGTTGCTATGAACATTCTTGTACAAGTCTTTTTGACATATATTTATATTATCTCTTGGGTAAATAAATGAGTGGATTTCCTGGGCTATAGGGAGATTATATGTTCAGTTTTCTTAGAAACTGTGAAACCTTTTCCAAAAATGGTTAAGCCATTTTACATTTCCACCAGCCATGTATGAGAGCCTCAATTACTTCATACACTTCTTAATTTTAGCTCTTATGGATGTGAAGTGGTATCTCGCTGTGATTTTAATTTGTGTTTCTCTAATAACTTATAACTTTGAATACCTTTTCATGTGGTTGACTATTGACTATTTTTCTAGCTTCTTTTATGATATATGTTTATGTCTTTTGGCCATTTTTTAGTTGGGTTGCTTGTCTTTTTCCTTAAGGATTTTTAGCAGTTCTTTATAGAGTTGTATCCAGGTATTTTGTCAGGTAAATATATAGTGAATATTTCCTCCTAGTTTGTGGTTTCGCTTTTTCTTTTCTTAATGATGCCTTTTGATGAGTAGCAGACTTAATTTTGATGATGTCTAATTTATCAATATTTCTTCAATGATCAGTGTTTTTTATGACTTTTATCAATAATCTTTCTCATTCTCTAATTCATTCTGTTTTCTTCTCATTTTAGTTTTTATGTTTAGGCCTGTGGTTTAATTAGATATGATTTTTGTGTAAGATCTGAATAGATGGCAGTGTTCCTTTTTCCATATATTTAACTAATTGTTCTAGCACTGTGTGTTGAAAAGACTTTACTTTCCCAATTGCCATTGTCAAAAATGAATTGACTCTAAAAGTGTGGATCTAGTTCCAAACTCGCTATTTTGCTCCATCGATGTATTTGTCTATCATTATTCTAATACCACATTGTCTTGATTGCTTTGTCTGTATATTGTGTTGCAGTTAAGCCGTTTGATTTGTCCAGCTTTGTTCTTTTTCAAGATTATTTTGGCTATTCTAGTTTTTTTTTTTTAATTTCAGTATAAAATTTAGAATTATGAAGTTCTACAATGTAGTTGATTAGAATTTTGATTTAGGATTGTTTATATGGGTCAGTTTGAGGAGAATTAAGATCTTAGTAATGTTAAGTCTTCTGGTCAATGAACATTGTACATCTCTTGATTTATTAACGTCTTCAATTTTACTGGATGCTTTATAGATTTCAAGGTAGAAGTCTTTCACATCTGCTGTTAAATTTATTCATCATCATCATTATTATTCTGACTTAAATGGATTTTTGCATATTGACCTTGTGTCCTGAGACCTAGCTAAATTCATTCATAAATTCTAATAATTGTTTGTTCTCAGCTTTCTGAGGGTTTTCTGTAGACATTCATGCTCTATATTAATAAGTAGAATTTTACCTCTTTATTTCCAATCTATATATCTTCTTACTTTTTTCTGTATTCTACTCCCTGTTATATCCAGTAAAGTATTTAATAGAGTTGAGAAGAGTGGGTATCCTTGTTGTATTTCCAGTCTTAGTGGTAAGGCATTCAGTGTTTCATCATTAAGTATAATATTTCCTGTGCACTTTTGTAGAACTTTATCACAGTAAGTTCTGAACGTTCTATTCTTTTGTTTGTTTTTGTTTGTTTATGAAGAAGTTTTTTTCTATCACGAATCAGTTTGCATTTTTTAAAAGTTACTTCTGAAACTATTAAGATGATCATAAGTTGCTTTTAAAATAACTTATTTTGTTAATATGTTGAATTACAGTGATTGATTTTTGAATGTTAAAGTAATCTTACATTCTTGGAAATACTCTCCTTGGTGATGATGATTACTCTTTTTATAAATTGCTGTTTGATTTGCTAGTATTGTGTAAAGGATTTTTGAATCTTTGTTCGTTACATATATTGGTTTGTAGTGTTTATTTTTTCCCCCTGTAATATTTTTGTATTATTAGTATCAGGGTTATACCAATATACATATCAAATTATAAAACAATGTGTGGTGTTTTCTCTTTCTTCCGTTTTTCACAGAAAGAGTTTGTGAGGTTTGTTCTACCCTACTTCCATTAGTTTTTTGTTTTGTTTTTTGTGTGTGTGTGTGTGTTTTGGCCACACTACACGGTTTGTGGGATCTTAGTTACCTGACCTGGGATTGAACCCGTGTTCCCTGCAGTGGAAGTGCAGAGTCCTAACCACTGGACCTCCAGGGAATTCCCATAGTTTTTGAAAGAGATAAACTTAGTACAATTTTTTCTTTCATTGTTAACTAGAATCTAGTAGTGAAACCATATGGGAATGGAATTTTTGTATGAGTGTGGGTGAGGTTTTTAATAAACATTGAATTTCTTTAATAGGTATAGGGCTCCCCAGAGTTCTTTGTCTTCTTTTATCAGTGTTGGTCAGTATATTTTTTTTTCAAGAGTTGTATTTATTTCATCATAACTTCTGAAATTTATTAAAATAAATTGTTCATAATTTTGCTTTTTTAATGGTTGAAGGGATATAGAGTGAAATCACTTCTGTTTCTCCTGATCATGATATGATTGGTGTTATTTCTCTTTTTTCTTGATAATTCCTTCTACATATTTATCAATTTTATTAATCTTAAAAAATAGCTTTTGCCTTTTAAAAATTGTTTATTTTCTATTTAACTGCATTCTGATTATATCTTTATGACATCCTTCCTTCTGTTTCCTCTGGTTTTAATTTGCTATTCTTTTTCTAATTTTCTAAGGTGGAAATGTAGGTCATTGAATTTAAACTTTTCTTTTATAAAGATAAGTATTTATTTAAAATAAAATTTCCTTTACAGGCTCTTTTTGCTTCCTCCTTCAAATTTTGATATGCTGTGTTTTCATTATTATTCAGTTTGAAATATGCTTTCAAAGTACTCTAATTACATTTACAAGTTTTTCTTTGTCCCCTGTTTTATTTAGAAATGTTTATTTTCCAAATAGTTGAGAGATTTTCTAGAAAATTTCTAATTGTTTTTCTTATGGTTAGAGAACATATTGTGTAAGATTTCTGTCTTGAAATTTAAGGAGAATTATTTTGTCTCAGCATATGATTTGTATTGTTGAACGTCCCATGTTAACTTGCAAAGAATATGCGTACGTCTGCATTTATAAGTCTTAATGTTCTATAAATACCAGTGAGTTCTAGATGGTTGGTAGTATTTTTCAAATCTTATATAACCATCATTTTATTCAAGGTCTAGTTATTCTACCAATTACTGAAAGAAATGTGTTAAAATCTTCGCATATGATTGTGGATTTGTCCTCTCTTCCTTAAGTACTTTCAATTTTTGCATCATATATTTGGAAGTTCTGTTATTGCTTTTATGTGCATACAGATTTAGGATTGTTAATCTTCATGATTAATTGACCTTTTTAAATTATTATAAAATGTTCCTGTACATCTCAGGTAATATTTTCTTGTCATGAAGTTTCTTTTGTCTGACATTAACATACCTGTTGCAGATTTCTTATGTTTACTGTTTGCATTTTCAGTTACTTTCAGCCCGTATTTGTTTGAAAATAGTTAATTGCTTTAACCTACGTATTTTCAGTTTAGCCCTTCAGACACAAATCAAATAACTTAGGTAGAGCATCCAGGTAGAAGTTTTACTTTGAGATAAATTGCCAAATATATGTGTAAATTAATGATCCTCCTTTATTTTCTTTATTTCAGAAAAATTAGTAAGGGAGTAAAACCGAAATCTTACAATTTTCTTATAGTAATTGAAAGGACAAATAGATACAGAAACCATGATGAGTTAAAGATCTGAATTTCTTTTACAGCCTGGGTTACTTTGGGAAATTCCTATGGCTTTAAAGAAATGACTTTACTTGATTACCCTGGAGTAACATTGAACTCCTGATCCAGCAAAGTCTAGTTTTTGTTGGAGTATACCATTTAGAAGATGAAGTAGATTGATATTATTTTCAATAAAAGGCCTCTTTCATGGCCATAGCATAGCGTAATAAAAGAGGTTCTAGAAATTCTTAATACAAGTGATGTGACTAAAAGAAAAAAAAAAAAAAGATGCCTATGCAGCTGCTGTTCTGCCTATATTTTCCATGGGCACCAAGGTTCAGACCTGGCTATGGTGTCATCATGAGGCCAGTTCTTAGCTATCATGACCTTGTTTGGGTTGGTAATCTCAGGTTGGCCAGGTCTAAACTTTAAGGAGGAAGGCAAGTTCTGACGGTAGAAGAAATAGGGAGTTTGGAAAGTGTGGTATAGTTGCCTGGGAAAATTAGACAGCAGGTGTTAGGCCACAGGATTGCTGATGCCTTTGACCTTGAAAGGGCCCTGTTACATGGGTAGAGGTAGGTGTTGGTTACAATGATGGGAGGAAAGCCGGGAACCAATTCCTGCCCCATTCCCTCACCTGGTACCCAGAGACATGTGCCTTATTCTGTCTTTCTTGTTCTTTTCCCTCTATTCTGTCCTGTAGAGGGTTGCATGCCGATCTTCTGGAGTGGCCTGCTGCTCCTTCTGGTATTCCTTAGTTGGTTGAGGGTTACAGTTGTACTCAGAGGGGAAGAGGGGAAGTAGTATGGATCCTGTGAATTGACAGGTCCTTGGGAGAGAAGAGCATTATATTGATATAGATATTTGTCACTGTCTGATTTTGCAGGAACAATAGGACTAGGTTGAGAGTCTGGGCAGAAGCAGGTGGAGATGCACACTGTAGAGGAAAGCATGAGGACCAGTCCTGAGTGATGGCTTCCCTACAGCAAGGGCTACATTGCCTCTGTTTTTGTTGTCTGCAGCAAGTTGAGGGGTTGAGTTTAAATGGACGAAAGGGCAAAGAACATCAAGTGCTAGAGGATGTCTAGCATCAAAGTGCTCAGTATCTGTGAAATGGCCTCCCTTTTTTGTGGGCCATTCTAAGGCAAGTAAAAAAGTAGAACGCTAGTCTATCAATATTTTAAATGCAAATCTAAGTAGAAAGTAAAGGAACTTTCTACTTAATAAAGACTTACGTGTGAAATGAGGCCCTGTGAGAGGCCAGGAAGCGTTGCCAGTTGCTCTGTGAAATTTGTGGTGATCTCCTTGGTGAGACTTACATGAGTGAGATAGATGGGAATTAGGACACTTCTTCAGAGTTAAGATGAGCCTTAAAGAAAATGTTTCTGTGCTGCTGCTTGTGCTTCCTTGAGTTCACATTTCAGGTGCACAAGTGAAGTCTAAGATGGCGTGGTGAAAACACATCTTATCTCCTAATGTGTCATTTACAAAAGGGGACTTCTTTGGATAGGGCCTTTTACCTTTTGCAGGGTACTCTGTGCTCACCATCTTCCCTCTTTAGTCTTCTGTTTTCCTTGACGCTCAGGCCCTGGCTCCGTGGTCTCAGCTGCTCCTCTGTCTCTCCTGGGATTGACTGATCCTCTCTCAGTTGCCTCTTCTGGTGGTTTCTTTGGTTTCTGGCTTCATTCTGCAGTCTTCCTCATTTTCTGACTAACAAAAGATTCCAAATTTGTGCAGTTTGTGAATTTGAGTTATGTAGATTATCAGACTTTTTAATAGAACAATATGATTGTTTTTGTGCTAAGCATTATGTCTTTATCAATGTGTGAAGTAGCTAGGAACTAGGAAATACCTGTAATTCTTCCCATTTATTTTCTAAATACGTGTTAATAGTACGTATCAGATGCCCATTCCTTCTGTGGATTTGCATAGTGGAAGAGGATTACTGATTTTGCTGAATGTACATGACTCTGCGTTTCTGAATCAGTGTACTTTTTGCTGACTTATGAAATGTGTGTGATGCACTTTTCCTGTGTGAAATTCTGCAGTATTTCTTGCCAGAATCCAGAGAAAATCTTTTCTATGACAAAAAAGAGGCATTGAGGAATCCGAAGGTGACAGTTGGGGGGTTGCATGAAAAGAAAACCATGTTAAGAGACTCTGTAGACAATTTAAATCTATGTTTAATTAATTCTTTCAACAAAAGGAAGATTACAGGTAGTTAGCCTGTTAATGATGGGAATGAAACAGAAAGAAAAAAAGCAAGTATCCTTTTATCTTTCTAAGCCTCTTGTTATGCACAGACTCTTCGCTGAGAAAGCTTTAAAGACCCCCTTAATAATTAAAGTGGAGGGATTGGAAACCTTGAGGAACTCCTGATTCTTTTATGTAAAATTTCACATGATGTTAACCTGCAGAACAATTCACGGTACAGTGTGTGCTGAAACTATAACAGTAATTAGAGAATTTGTCAGCTGGATCTGATCTAAAAAGTGCATGTTAGGCCTTGTCCAAACTTTACGGAACCTATCGAAAAAGGCTTGTAATGTCTTACCGTTCTGGCATTGCCATAGCTCAGCTGTCCCCAGACTGGTATTTGATAAATGAATATGGCGTTATGGTCCTTGGGATCTCCTCCAGCATCCAGGCTTGTCTTATCGTAGTCAGCTCAGTCATTTAGGGAATGTTCAGCCAATGTTCTTCAGTTTCTTGCTTTACTGGGAAAGCAAGTATTTATCATAGGGTTTACATGAGATTAAAATCTGGTTTTCTTCCTTATAGCTTACCCTCTGACCTAAACCTGTGCATGAACTAGATTTTGTCTTGTATTTTCTTTACTCAGGAGTTATATTGGTGAAAGTTTAAGGGTATACTCTAGAAAGGCATAAGTTTAGAGGGAGTAGACTCATTGGAGGTAGTCAAGAAAGGATGCTTTGTAAAGTGAAGAGAGACAGATGTGACCTTCAGGTTAACTAATTAAATTCCCCTCCTAATCCATTCTCCCTGCAGTGCCATTCTCCCTAGTATGTAATTAACAAAGACTAGCTGATCGCTGGGGATAAGAGCTGGCCAAGCAGCCCTCTGTGACTGCCTGACCCGCACCGATATAGTCACTCACTCGTTCAGTCCTTCGAGTACGCAGTAGAATGCCTGCTATGAGCCAGTCAGCTATCATGGCACTGGGGATACAGTGGCTAGTAGCTTGCTGCTTAGTCACACTGGAAAGTTTTTCTGCCCCCACTACCTCCAAAATCCACTGTGTATTTTGAATTAGAAGGAACACAAAACACATCTAACGAAAGGACATGCATCTCCTATGGACCTGGAAAGATCTGAAGTCCACAGGCTAAGTGTTATCGAACCGAAGTTGGGTCCACTCACCCGATGTGCAGCAAAGCCAGTCTACTGACCCCAGGTTGTGAAGGAAAGCGCAGCATTTATTGCAGGGCACCAGGCAAGGGAATGGGAGACAAGCCTCAGATCCACTTTAGCTTGGTCTTTGAGTTAGGGATGTTTTAAAGGCAAAGAACAAAGGTGCAGGGATTAATCATTGTTTTGTGACATTGCTGTGATATTTCTTAGTCCTTAATCATAGTTTCAGGGGTCAGGATGACTCTGGTTTATTATTCTCTGGCCAGGTGGTCCACGGCTTAGGGGCCTGTTAGGAGAAACAACCTGAGTTTGTACGTTAATGATGATAACTGTTAGAGCAATTTTAGGACATTAACGCTGTTATGGGCAGCAGCAATCTTAGTCATCTGACTCTGGTTGATTAGTGTTCAGTTAGCACAGGACGGAGGTCAGAGGGGACAAGAAAGGGAATAAGGATTTGGATAGAGAGATTAGTAATAAACTCGGTAAGGGAACTCCGCTTTAGGGGGACTTGGTTTCATTAGTAGAACTTGGTGAAGGCTGATCAGGAAGGGAGACTAGAAAACCTAGGAGGCAGAATTCTCATTCCGTTGGCTGTGTTTCCTCAGTTCTGAAAGCACTTGGACAGTTAAACATTTCTGAGCATGTTTAATGTGTGATTATTTCATTTTTTTTCTGATTTTATTGCATTTACTATTTTTTTTAACTTCTTAAAAATTTATTTATTTTTATACAGTTTTTAAACATTACACTCCATTTACAGTTACTACAAAATATTGGCTCTATTCCCTGTGTTGTACAATACATCCTTGAGCCGATCTTACACCCAATAGTGTGTACCTCCCACTCTCCTACCCTTATACTGCCCCTCCGCCCAACTGGTAACCAGTAGTTTGTTCTCTATATCTGTGAATCTGCTTCTTTTTTGTTATATTTACTAGTTTGTTGTATTTTTTTAGATTACACATGAGTGATGTCATGCAGTATTTGTCTTTCTCTGTCTGACTTAACTTCACTTAGCATAATACCCTCCAAGTCCATCCATGTTGCTGCAAATGGCAAAATTTCATTCTTTTTTATGGCCGAGTAGTATTCCATTGTATATATATGTACCACATCTTCATTAACCATTCATCTGTTGATGGACACATAGGTCGCTTTCCATATATCTTGGCTATTGTAAACAATGCTGCTATAAACGTTGGGGTGCATGTATCTTTTTGAATTATCGTTTTTGTTTTTAGATATATACCCAGGAGTGGAATTGCTGGGTCATAACGATAGTTCTATTTTAGTTTTTCGAGAAACCTCCATACTGTTCCATAGTGGCTGCACCAATTTACAGTTCCACCAACAGTGTACAAGGATTCCCTTTTTTCCACATCCTTGCCAACATTTGTTGTGTTCTTTTTCATGATAGATGTTCTGACAGGTGTGAGGTGTTATCTCATTGTGGTTTTGCATTCAGTAGTTAACATTAGCATCTGTAGTTAACATCATGTGGGAAATATTTTCCCATACTTTTAAATGTTTTCAGAAACATTTTCAATTAAGTTGTATAATATGTGACAATTTAATTGATACATTTCGATTGTTAGATGTTGAAGCTGGTGACAGGTTTTATTTTGTTTTGTTTTGGTTTTGGTTTTTTGTTCAGTAGTTATAAGTAATCCTGTAAGACCATCTATCTGCATAAAGTTTTGTTGTAGTTCTGGTCATTTCTTTAAGATAAAATCTTAGGGCTTGTATTGCTGGGCCAAAGGGGGATAAATGTTTTGAAGGTGTTTGGTACATATTAGGAAAATATTTTCCTGAATGGTTATCTAATTTAAACTTCCATTCCTCTTATATATGAGTGATCTGGGGCTCTTCATAGAATTTTCGTCAATGATCTTGGAGATGAACTAACTTCAGAATTCAGGATTATAATTTCAAATAGTTTTGACAGTACAGAGAATTGGTTAGTTGATAACAAATTTAAGTTCAGTAGGGGAAAATGAGGGTAGCAGAAATAGGGTAGATAAAAATTGCTAAAATACTGTTTGCTGAGTAGCTGTTTCTGCACGCATGCCTGAAGGAGAGTAGAGTAGAGGACAGAGGGAAAATGACTAGAGTTTTCAGTAGCCCAGTGGGGAACTTTGTTATGGTGAGGACTGTTCCCAAATGCAAGAAAAAGAAAGCCCATTTGATCAAATGCACTATTCTAAAAAGACTGTTAAAATTTTATATTTTAAGCTATTAAGAATTCAAAGACACTAAATACCTTATTGAGGAACATTAAATGTTCATTTTAATTATTTAGTATAATTATTTGAGCATAAATTGAATTTACAAAAGTCTTTCTGAAAGTTACTTCTGATTTTTTTTCTCAGTTAAACAGAGGATATATCTAGGAAGCTCATCTTTTTCTCCATGAAATTTTAGGGGAAATAGAATTATCTTCACCTTGCAAATGGTACTTTGAGGATAGGAATGCTATCCTAAAATAAAGAAGGCGTATATTTATAATACACATGTACAAAAAAAAAAACAAATATGAGGAAGGAGCTTAAAAGCTTGCTCTGTTTGGGTGTAGGTTGTGGTTCTGTGTGTGTTTTGAGTGTGATTTATACCATAGAGTCTGCACCAGAGATGTCTGTTAGCAGTCGTATTCTGTTTACTTATGATACATTTCTTTCTGATTAATGTTCAGAAACGTGACCCTGGGATATTTTTGATCCGGAAGGACTTTATAATGCGATCTTTTTTTCCATTCACTGATACTCAGCATGGTTTTAAGACTATTAACAAATCATATATGATGACTTAAAAATCAGAACATTTAATTAATCAGCTTTCTTGAATCAGTTAATTAAATATTTCCGCAAAATGACAGGGAGTTTGCTGTGTTTTATTATCAGAGAAGTTTGTCCTCTTATGCTAATAAACTGTTTTCTTTTTTTTTTTTAGCCAAGATTCCCACCATTCATAATTGAATGTCAGATTCTTTTCTAACAGAAACACTTTAAATAGGTCACTTATTATTAATTACTATTACCTTTGTTATCTTCTCTCAGTACTGTTGTATATACGTGTTAACCTTCCTTAGGGAGAGACATCCGTCCCTGTGCGCTTTCTGCACAGCTTGCCTTTGTGGAGCGCTGAGAGGTGGGTTCTCCTGCTTCCCATGCCGACACAACAGATGGAGGATGAGCCAGCCAAGTGAAAGGGGTGCTGTGACAGCTAAAATAAGTGGAGCTGTAACTCTTATTGGTTGTCCATCTTAACAGTATCTAGTCCTTGGTGTATTCTCCAGCTGCGAAAGTTGGGGAAATGGCAGCTGTATTTTGCTTTTAGAAATCCATTTTTTATAAATTTTTTTCTGATTATAGTAGATATATATTCAATGCAGAAAATCAGGAAAATTTAGAGAAATATGAGAAAAAAATCAGTGATAATTCTCCAGTAGAGGGAAGTCCTACTTAATTTTTGTACATGATTGGGTTCTACATATAATTTCATGAACTCACTGTCTTTCCCCTCAGCACGTCATTAACACTTTCCCATGCTAATAAAAATATCTCTGAAAATTCAGTATTTAATGGATATGTAATTATCATTTGTATGGTGTATGATTATTTACTGAAATGGTTGTTGGTCCCAGTTTTAAATATTATAAATAATCCTGTAATGAACATATTGTACACGCATTCTTGTGTTCATCTCTGATTATAATAAAACAGCATTATGCTACCTGTTAGATTGTATATTTTCAGGAAAATTTATAGGATATCAGATAGGTACTCATTGTAGAGGGTGGGAATACATCTGGTAAGATTGGATATGCAGCCTTTCAAGCTGTTCTTTGAAAGGTGCACACAGGGCCTTGGCAGCTGTAAGACTGTCAGGGCATCATAATTGCGGAAAATTCATGAGCAGAGAAGTGAATGGGAATGACCTTGGGCTGTGTACATCTATTTGTATGACTGTGATCCAGCCATGGTGGAGAAATAGCCTTGAGAAACTGAAGGAAATGAAGGTGGGAGTGTGGAATTTGAAATTATGTTAGTATGTAGATGTGGCAACTAAAAGTCCTGAATTTTCTGCACCATTGTACTTTTTAACCATTCATTAAAAATGTTTATGTAGCATGTTTTATGTGCAAAGCCCCTAAATTCAGTAAAGCATGGCGGAGGTCCACAGGGCCTTATACTTCATTTGTATTAAACCAATGAACGTAGTGTCATGTTGTCCTCATAATTGTCAGACTGTGGTACAGTGTTGGTTTGGAAAAGTATCCTCACGGTGGCAATTGGAAAGCTTTGGAGGTGTAGAGTCAGAGCAGAGTCATAGCTAAAATGATGCAAATATTTGAAAGATTGTTCTAAATATAGATTAGAGGGGCTTGGTGAGAAGCAGGAATAGTGGGTAAACGTTCACTAAGGAATTCAGGATTGGGGGGCACTGACTTCAAGACTTAGGGTGGATTAGAGGAGTAGAAGGGCTTACATTTAAACGAAGGATATAATTTAGTGATTCTGATTACACAGTGAACTCTTTGTAAGATATAAAACCTCAGTCCTACCCCAGATTTGCCGAGTCAGAATTTTGGAGGGATGAGACCAGGTATATATATTAAAAAGCTCCCTCAGGAGGGAGGGAGACACAAGAGGGAAGAGATATGAGAACATACGTATATGTATAACTGATTCACTTTGTTATAAAGCAGAAACTAACACACCATTGTAAAGCAATTATACCCCAATAAAGATGTTAAAAAAAAAAAAAGCTCCCTCAGAGATTTCAATGTGTGTCTCTGGTTAGAAACCACTAAATGAATTAATTTGTGTTTTTTTGAATTCCAAGAAATTGTCAGATTATCCTCACCCACTGTTTTGAATCTTAATACACTTAATGTGCATGTGTTTGCATTTCTCTTCTGCGTGTTTTTTTCAAACTGTCTTCAGTTCCTGAGAAATTTTTCTGCCACTTGGTTTCAAGTTGTAAACTTACTAGTGTTATTCTGCAAAATCAATTTTGAGCAAATGAAATGTACTGCAAGGAATTTCTGTAACTTTTTTTTCTCATTACATGATAGGGACAAAAGCCAGGATGGATGATCAAGCATGGTATTTGAGAACTTCAAAGCTGGCTCTGGCCTTGGCAATTATCCACTCAAAACCAGCAGACAAAAGCAGCAGAGAATACACAGAGCATCTTGCAAGGACGGTGTCTGGGCAGGAATCAAAGTGGAGAGCAAAAGTCAAAGCCTTGGAAGCTGAAGTTCTGCAATTACGTCAAAAACAACTTCTGAGCAGGATTTGTTCAGGATCATTTGAGAGTGGTGAGTGGATGAAACCTGGGGATGTATCAGTCTGTTTTATTTCAGCGTCACAGTTATTTAGAAATTTGTTACCAAGACACTGTTGTTTAGTTTCCTAAAATTAGACTTCTTCTTCTTACCCTATAAAGATTTTTTATTTCTAATCATTCATGAAAAACTTATTGTCACTTTCTAATCGATGGGGCTGCATTACACATGGGGATGAAGTTGGAGAATAAATTGTCTAGATGCAAAGGCAATAATAATACTTTACGTTTACTGGAGAAATTAATTTAAAAATCTCACTCATCCATATTATTTTACTCTGTATTTTATGTTGCTTTTGTATTACATAATTCATCCAGCAGCTCCGTATCAAGTACCAGCTCTGGACCAGGCATGCAGTGGGTGATGAGGACTCAAAAACACATAGAGAGAGGTGCTGCCCTTACCATGAAGTACCTACCATTCCAGCGGGGAAAAAAGACCTATATATAGATAATTAGCCCAGTTGTGATGACCGTTACCATAGAGTCAGTGACAAAGTGCAGAGCAGAGCAGGAAGCCATTCATTCTGCCTGGTTTCTGGAAGGGCTTCTCAGGTTTGGCCCTCGCGGGTCTGTCCATAATAGTGAGGTGGTCAGAGCCTGCAGCAAGAGGCAGGAGCGTGAGCTGGGCAGCGGGGAGAATATATGCCCCGTTCACCATGGCCAGTGGGACATCCCAGAGCCCAGAACACCGTAAGGTAGAGATCTGACAGGGAGAGGCAGAGAGGTGAGTCGGGACCACGCTCAGAAGGGCTTTGGATGTCAGCCTGAGGAATGTTCCTTATCAATGAGTTGGCCAAACAACGTGTGATCTCCATAGAACCCGTGAGAGAGCGTGAAAGGGGGACTGTAATAATGACACGAGGACAGCAGGGAAGACCAGGACCCGCTAGGACAAACCAGAGCACACGGGCACCTCCTTCGTCAGGAGCCGTTCACCTTTTTAACTCACAGGACTGACCCTCACATTGTGATTATGAAATGTAATTCTGCCGGTTATTTGAAAATGTAAATCAGATCGTGTTACTCCTTTGCCTAAAACCTTTCCCTGACTTCCCGTAGTGCCTAGCACTAGATTCCCTCTTGTGGCTGTGGCTCCTGACGCCACGGTGATTTCACTTCTGCTCCCCTGCACGAATATACCCTCCCGCTCTGCACACAGCTCCAGTGTCCCTGGGCTTCCTTCCAGCCTGTGCAGGCTCTTCTCGCCTCGGAGCTTTGCTGTGCTCGTCTCTCTGACGTGTGGCTGCCTCTTCCCTTCCTAGAGGTCTTACTCTAAGTGACCCCTGCTCAGTGATCACTACAGGTATAGAACCACTCACAGTTATTTTTTACCCAAACACCCCCCTATGGGTTATGTATCTGTTTGCTTACTTGGTTGCTGTTTGATCTCTTTGACTTGAGTTTGGGTTTGCTGAGGAGAGAGTCTTTGATTTGCTCACCACTCTCTACTCAAGACCCACCCCAAAGCCTGCCTCACAGAAGGTGCTCAATCCATATTGTCAAATGAAGTGGAGCATAGAGGATGCTTTGGCTGTGGCAGTGGTTGGAGGCAAGGAGGCAGCTTCTAAAAGGGTTTACCAAGCCCACGTGAAGGGTGATGTGTTGAACTAGATCTGTGATAGGGAGAACCAAAATGCACAGTTTCAGAGTAGAAACTTCAGAAGTTTGTGAATGAGTTAAGAGGGGGTTTTAAGGGAGCTGGAGGCGTGTAGGATAATTGAGGTTTCTAGTTCTTGTTCATTAAATTGATTGCGATGCTTTGACTCCAGATAGCGAACACAGAAAAAAGCTTATAGGATAACAGGTCTGTCTGAGAGTGTTCTGAACATATCCCTGAGTATATAGGCATTACCTAGAAGGAAGGTAGAAGTATGGTCCTAAATCTCAAAGGGGGTGAGCAGACTGGAAACATAGACTGACAGTAAGGATTTCTTGGTATTTAAGTGATAGTGAAGTTATCACTGTGGATGAGACTACAGGGAGGGTGCAGCTTTGACAGGGAGGCTGCAGGTTCCAACACTGCGGGGTGCGCAGAGGGAAAGGAGCCGTTGGAAAGACTGTGACTGTCATATTAGGATGTGCAGGTGTAGCGGACTGGTGCCTGCCATGGGTGGTAGTAGGGTACTTGCTAGGTTCAGGCAAACCCTGCTAACCCGATACCCATGGTGTTACTAAATCTCATCACTGTGTGAGCAGAAACAGTGTTACATGATTTATAGCCACATTTTAGTCTCTCTCGTCTTTCTAGGCAATGGCCTCTTTGAGAATATCTGCGAATGGCAAACATAATTATTTTTAACTTTTTTTGTGCAGTCATATGACTGATATAATGGCACACATGTAAAAATTCCCAGTAATATTGAACTGTGAATATCATAAGCATCCATGGTGTCAGAGCTGTTGTTTACCGTCAAGGGTCTGTTTACAACACCGATGCGGTGTGGGGTGTGGGATTTGTTTGGGACGTGAGTGGACCTAACGGTGAGAGCCTCCAGGATGACTTGTTTTTACACTGAAATCTTTCACTTACAGTGCCTGTGAGAGGAATTCTCAAATATCATGTAATTAAAATCTCTTTTACTCGCAGCGAGAGTTGCAGGTAAAGCGTTTCAGTGCAGATGTTTGGAAGTAGTCTGACTCTCCATCTGTTAGCTTAAACTTGAAAAATGAGGAATAAATGGATAGATTCAGATAAATAGAGTCAGTATTAAAGGGGAAAGGAAAAAAAAAAACCTAAGAAAGGGGGGCTATTAGATTGATAGGAAAATAAAGGAGGAACACAGTTGATTTTTAAAGATGTATGACTTGAAAGACTGACACGCCTTGCTCTAAGAAAACTCCATCGCTGAAAATCAAACTATTTTATAGGCGTATTTATATTTTGTGTATTTATATTATGTGTTTCTTTACACATGGATGTTCTCCAGTGTTCAGAGACTACAGGCCCTCAAAAAATGGTGAATGGAATCCTTCCTGACGGATTGAGAGGCTGGGGAACTTAATCTACAGCATTAGCTATCCATTGAAGCAACCGAACAACCCAGAATTAGATAAAGCAGAGCTGAAATGGCAAAGTAAACAAATAAGGAAGTATGATATGGTTTATACAGCATTTCAGGAACTCAGCTATTTCTTTATTCTGATTTATTTTTCTGTAGTTTCTTAAAGGGAAATATTCTTCTTTATTGTATTTGTTAAGGGGCTAGACTATATAGAGAAGGGATAAATAGAACTTGCTCTTGGAATTATGCCACATTTTAATTTTACCTAAATGCTTCTTATTAGAGGAAGGGAGGGAGGGAGGGAGGGAGGGAGGATGGATGGATGAAAGAAGCCCAGACATCTGGTGTCACACTTCTTAAAGTCTTCTGGGTGATGTGTGACAGACAGGTTAGCTGTCTACTCAATAGCCAGCTTCCTTCTTCTTTACTAAAACACTCCAATTTTGTTTTGACAGACATGTGCCCATGCCTAGTGGGTTAATCTATGAAAGGCTTAGACTTGTTTTGCCAGTATTATTCTGTGGTTGGGCAGTGGAAGCTAAAGGGGAATCTTTAGAGCCTTTGGTAAAGATTCACCTCATTGTATAAAGCGATTGAGGCTTGTGAAAGGTAGGAATTTTAAGATGTTTTTACCTCAACCACTTGCTTCCTGTATGGGCACTGCCACATGAAGATGTGATGCCTGGAACTGCGGTAGCCGTTTTACAACCATGTGGCAATATTGAAAAATTAGTGTCAACAGGGTAAGGATGATAAGCAGGAGGGTGAGAGGAGCCTTGGTCCTTCTTGTCATTGCTGACCAGCCAAAGCAACTCTGGGATTACTTTATTAGGAATTTTGTTTTAAAAGATAAATAATGGTTTAAGCCACTGTTATTCACATAATTCTCTTCCTTGTAACTGAACACATCCTAACTTAAAGAGTGGGGAAGTGGTGGGGATAATGAATAAATTAGAGAGCTTTTTTTCCCCAAGAATCTTCTTGATTTATAGGAGAGAAAATGAGAGAGAGAGAGAGAGAAAAGTGTTCTCTTATCTAGAACAGCTTCCTGTTAAATGATGGCCTTATAATGTTGCGAGCATTTAGGTGGGGTCTGAGTAGGTAGTTGAGGGAGACACAGAGCATAGAGGTTGGCCAGGAAGACATTAGTGGTTGTTCTTAAATGTTGACCAGGGTTTGAAAGGGATGTGACGGCAGGCACAGGGCCTTGTTAGTGGGAAGACTGGCCTAGGACTTCAGTGAGCAGACTTAGATCTAAGCTTTGAGTGTGTGTGTGAATGTGCTGGTGGGATCTGGACGGTTGCTGTGAGACTTGCACAGTGCTTTGGCATTTACAGGAGGGACAGAGATGGATGTCCTGTCAGGCATATGCTTTTTCCCCTACAACATAGGCACTCAGTATCTTCCTAAATGATACATAGGTTACTGGATGAGCAACTAGCTAAAGTTAAAACGTACAAGAAGATCAAACCAAATTAACTCATCGATTTGTCTGTTTATTTAGTAAATACTCATTGAATCTGGGGCTCAGTTATCACGGGCTTGGAGCTGGGGAGCGTGGTGGGCAGGGCAGCACCATGAGTTTAGGTTGAACTCAGCTCTTGTCAGTTTGGGGTCCTGGGGAGCAACCAGCACAACCAGATGGCTGTGGAAGCTTCACCGTCCTTCTTGCTGACACTCTTCAAGTTTGTCCAGCCTCCTCTGCTGTTCCCATCACTGCAGCACTGCCTACCCCAGACCCCACTTCTCATTTCCTGTAAGTTTGCATTCAGGCAAAGGCTCTCAGCCGACTGGTGCTGCTGAGGTATCAGAGCAGGGGCTGGGTATCGCCGCCACCCTGCGCGGAGCTTGTCTTGGCTCCCAGCTGCCACTCTTCTGGCCCCGCCTACTCAGCCTCTGTCCCCTCCCTTCCTTCTCACCCTGTTCCAGACCACATAATGGGGAGACACCACAAATAACAGACTTGCAGACACAGCTGTGGAGCTCAGCATTTATATGTTGGGGCCTTCCCTGTTTTACAGATGCTGAAAGAGCATAGACTATGAATATATAGCATTTCCTTCTTCACATGAGCTCCTATAATATAAATTGTCAGATATAATAATAATGGGAATTTGCTTAAAATTGCAGTTGATTTAAAGCACACATGCATAATGTACATAAACATCAGAGAATACACCCTTAATTTAGTAGGGATTCTAATGAAAGTCTGTACAGTAATTTAAAGTAAATTTATAATTGTACGTTAGAAATGCTTTACTCATTATATATAAAAACTGAATTAAACTTTTGATATTAGAGACCACTGTCAACATGCAAAGAAATTAAAGTTAAGGCTGAAAAAGCTCAGTATCAAATGGCTTTAACAGTAACAGCAATAATTTAGAAATGTGAACACCTTCCTTAGCATCTCAGACGCTGGCTCTGGTGGGAATGGTGGAGATAGGGAATCAGGAGGGCCGAACAAGTCCTGGCACACGGACGAGGCCTGAGGGAGCCGCAGAGGCTGGGACTGGGCAGGGCAGCCTGGCGTCTCACATGCGGACTGTTCCAGGTGGAGGCCATCCGTCCTCCCATGCTCTTCCTGTACCAGGCTCCGAATGTCACTGTGTGGTGCAGCCTAAGCTGGGTTTCAGGTAGGTATCGGGCATGTCCAGGTGATGCCCTAGTTGGGGTGCATCTCTGGATTCCCTCCACTTCTCTGCATTCCCAGTACCACTGTCTAGGTCTTGTCTGAAAAATCCCAACTGGACTCCATGTCTGTGGTTGTAGCCTTGCTGTGTTTAAGTCCATATTGCAGCCTAGTCTCAGGTCCTCTCACTTACTTTAGGATGAAGTCCTCAACCCATAAAACGGGCTCCAAGCCTCTCCACAGTGTGGTACTTGCTTCCCTCTCCAGCCCAGCCTCTCACCACTGTGCCCTCCACATCCTGCTCGGCGACATGCGAAATTTCTTCCACTTACTTGAATCCACCTTGTTCTGTGTCAGCTCCAGGCTTGTACACACGCGATTTCTCTTTGGAGGATGTGTTCTCCCTCTCCTTTTGGTCTAGTTGTACACTACAGTATTCTTTTCTGCTGATGTAGTTTTAAAATCTCTTTTGCCTTCCTTGACTACCTCCCTAGACTAGATCAGATTCCCCTGCTAGGGGTCCCCATGATATTCTGTACTGTTTACGGCATTTTTGAGCTAAATTACAATGGTTTAATCAGCCTGTCTTCCCTGTAGGGCCTACACTCCATGCTTTCAGGGAGTGTGTCTTTTCTCATTACCACTGTACTCCTAGGTTAGCACAATACCTGGCATGGAAGGGCTCCTTGGTGACATTTTTGAATGAATATGTTTAGAAAAGGTTTATGTGGGTGTTATTTAATACCTCGAACAAAGTGGCCTTGCTGATCTGTCGTTTCTGGAGAGCTACCAAACCCCTGTAATGATGAAAGGAGAATCAGAGAGGGAGGTCCAGCATCCTAGGAAAGGGAACCGACTCAGGTAGGGTGAGTATCAGGGCTCTTCCTCTGAGGGAGCTGTGCAGGCACACAGTCATGTAATCAGAACAGAATAAACAAAGAATGACAATGTTGAGGGCCCCTCTGCGGAACAAAAGCTAAAACTGCTCAAAGTACTTGTGTATTCCTAGGTCTTTACTCATTGTGATATTTTTGGAATAGTTTAACCTGTAGCAAATTTTCATCTAGTCCTTTCATTTAGGATTATATTTAATTTTTTTCGGTTTTATTTGTGTTTTTTGAATGCCCTGCTGTTGGTTTTCAAATTTCAAGATTCTGTTAGAAATATGAAAGTACCTTGAGGATTTTGGATTCAATGCTTGGATCCTAAACATCCTAAAATTTATTTTTTTGGATAAGTTCAGTGTGCAGTGAAGAGAATCCAGGTAGGTAGCTGTGGGCTACAGTTTGGAGTGGGAAAATTGATGGAATAATATCAATTCCATTATCAAAGCCAGGAGATCAGATGATGAGGGTAAATGGGAGTAGGCTGGAGATTGTGCATTTCTGATGAGCTCCCAGGTGGCGTCTGAAGACCCGGGTAAGGAGCCGCGGGGCTGGGGAATCCCTGGTGGGGCGTTGGTCTGTGAAGGAAGGAGAAGTGATAGGTTGGCAGTTGGGGGCGGGGCGTGCAAGGTGGAGGGAAAGTTTTCTCTTTAGGATGGAAAAGACATTAGCCCACTGGTGCTTTGGTGGGAAGGAATTGGCAGGGAGAGGAAAGGGGAAGATACAAAAGGAAGATAATAAAGGAATCCCAGGTGGCTTGGGGCCCTAAACCTAGAAGAATTACAGAGCACACACGGAGAGAGGGAGAGACGGGCCCTGGGCCCCAAAAGGAGCCGCCCTCTCTTCTGAAGGAGGGAGTCGCTGCCCCTTGATTTGTGTTTCTCTGAGTCGTTCCTGGCAGCTCTTCAAGGAGTTCCTTCGCTTTAAAGCTCTCCCGGCCCACCCAGCGCCCCTGCTTCCTAATGACTTCTGGTTGTGTTATTTCTTTTTTCAAACTGCCTTTGGAGTCTCATTCTCACATTTCTTTCCCTGCTGTTTCAGCTCTGGTCTGAATCCTCCCTACGTCTTTCCCTACCTCTTGCTTTGGTTGTATAGATAAAGGAATGAGGAAAGCAAGTTGGCTAACTTGCCTGAGGTTAAATGGATGGTAAATGGAGTGGGATTTCCGTAGGATCCTTGAACCATGCCTTTCTAGTACTTGAAGGTGTTTTCTTAAACAGGTATTTCTCCAACTGTGGTCCCCAGACCAGCTGTGTCAGCATCAGGTGGAGATGTGACAGATTTACAGACCTCACCCCTGACCTGAATCAGAAACCTTGGCGGAAGAGCCAGCATCTGTGGCTTAACTAGCCCCCCAGTGATTCTGCTGAAAACTGAAGTTTGAGAACCACTGAAACCACTGAATTAAACAAATAAACGTGAAATATATGTTCAGGGAGCATAGTGAGACCTCTCCAGAAAAGGGGTCAAACCATCCGAATGTCACACATCAAGGGATTTGCTGGCAAGACTCTGAAAGTTTCCTTAATACCAGCTGATACCCTCAGTCACCAAAGAACTGAGAAGATATTCATTTAGAGCCTGATTGAGCTGAGGCAGGTAGTAGAACTTAGAGAAAATGAATAAAAATATAAAATAGTAACATGAACATGACTCTAACAACCATGTTTGATACTGTTCCATACCGTTCAGTGAAATATGTGTGTAAGCATAATAGGAATACAAGGAGTGAGTATTGTACATTCTTGTTCTAGGAGAACTTCTCTCTTCCCTCCTTACCCCTCTCTCCTCTCCTCCTCCCTCCATCCTGCTTCCCTCATCTCTTCCTCATAAGCACCCTATGTGCAATCCTGAATATATGCCATATTTTCTGTATATATGTACAGTTGTATAAGACAGCTCCCATTTTTGCAGGGGAAAATATTTCTTATATCTATTTCAAGTAATTTTAGAGATACATTGTAGGGGAAAATATTGCATAGGAGAAGCAATATACTGTATTCTAAAAACTAGTAGAAAATCTTAAATTCTGATAATATTTTACCAATCCTTCAAAAAGAATATAATGTAACATACCTAAAAAGAAATATATTGCCAACAATGAATGCTAGCATGGTGCAGGCCACAAGACAAAAAACACTGAGTCATAAGTAAAGTCTGTCACACATGTACAACTATAAACACAGGTACTTACATTGTATTCTGGGTGATTCTGAGGGCCGAACCAGGTAACCTGGTTATCAAATGAACTTGAATGAATTCCTAAATGGAATATGCAGGTACAGCCCTCATTCAGGAGGAAGGGCATCATTACATATTTCTCATACCGCACCTAAACTGTGGTCTTTTCAGTTGAATCTCCTGTTTTAGAGACCTCATTTCTGTGATTTTTAAAAATTAAATTTCTTGTAAGCCTTTCTTAGAGTTACTGTGAAAATTAAATCTATGGACGAGTGCCTGGCTGGGGTATGCGCTGTAAAGGGGACAACGGGGCTGGGAGCTGCTCTCAGGCACCAGCAGACCCGTCCTATCACATTATCAGTTATTTCATGGTAAGTGTGTGATAATTTTTCTTGTTTTCGGTCGCTCCCATTTCTCTCAGAGTCAGAGAGAAATATCGCCTGTGTGTTTTTAATTCATTCAGACCACGTCTGCCAAGTTTTGTGCTTTGACGTAAACAAGAAAAAGATTGCTGCCAGAGCAAGCTAGTTCCTATGCTTTCAACGCCCAGCTCTAAACATTCCTCATTACTCTTTTAATTAATGTCACACAAAGAACAAAGACTAAGTTGCCTTTGTGTCCTGCCTTGGTGCTTCACTCAATACCATCTTACACGCAGTCGATTTTCAAAGACGTTCCTTGGCTTGATTTTTAAATTATTGACTCTGATTAGGCTTGTAAATATTTGTAGCAGAAATAATTTTCCAGCTAAGGTGGGATTTTCTGTGTAAAATGTAACAGATAAAATGTTAACATTTTGTATCAATTGAAAAGTAACCACTTGGTGAAAAAGTAAAATGTTAACATTTTGTATCAATTTGAAAAGTAACCACTTGGTAAAAAAGAAACTGGTAAAACTTTAAGTAATGCCTCTGATCCTTCTACTTATACATACATCTGATTGTATTTGGAGTTTTTCTAACTTATTAATAAAACAGAATATGTAGAATTTAAGCATCTTTAAGCATCTTTCCTCCCTCCCTTGTTATTCTAGTAACAGATTATATCTAGAACTTCCCCTGGAATTTAGTATAATTTGTCCATTCTTTTTTTTTTTTAGAGATATTTTCTTTGTTTTTTTTTGTTGAATTTTTGAATTTTATTCTCTTTATTTTTTTATACAGCAGGTTCTTATTAGTTATCCATTTTATACATATTAGTGTATACATGTCAAACCTAGTCTCCCAATTCATCCCACCACCACACCCCCGCTGCTTTCCCCCCTTGGTGTCCATACATTTGTTCTCTACGTCTGTGTCTCAATTTCTACCCTGCAAACTGGTTCATCTGTACCATTTTTCTAGGTTCCACGTATATGCGTTAATGTACGATATTTGTTTTTCTGACATACTTCACTCTGTATGACAGTCTCTAGGTCCATACACGTCTCTAAAAATGACCCAATTTCGTTCCTTTTTATGGCTGAGTAATATTCTACTGTATATATGTACCACATCTTCTTTATCCATTCGTCTGTCGATGGGCATTTAGGTTGCTTCCATGTCCTGGCTATTGTAAATAGCGCTGCAGTGAACATTGGGGTGCATGTGCCTTTTTGAATTATGGTTTTCTTTGGGTATATACGATTTTGGTGCATTAATTTTGTATCCTGCAACTTTACCATTAGCTCTAGTAGTTTTCTGGTGGCATCTTTAGGATTCTGTATGTATAGTATCATGTCATCTGCAAACAGTGACAGTTTTACTTCTTCTTTTCCAAAGTGTATCACATCGATTGATTTGAGTATACTGAAGAATCCTTGCATCCCTTGGATAAATCCCACATGATCATGGTGTATGGTCCTTTTAATGTGTTGTTGGATTCTGTTTGCTAGTATTTTGTTGAGGATTTTTGCATCTGTGTTCATCAGTGAAATTGGTCTGTAATTTTCTTTTTTTGAGTATTTTTGTCTGGTTTTGGTATCAGGGTGATGATGGCCTTATAGAATGAGTTTGAGAGTATTCCTTCCTCTGCAATTTTTTGGAAGAGTTTGAGAAGGATGGGTGCTAGTTCTTCTCTAAATGTTTGATAGAATTCATCTGTGAAGCCATCTGGTTCTGGACCTTTGTTGGAAGATTTTTAATCACAGATTCAATTTCATTACTTGTGATTGGTCTGTTCATATTTTCTGTCTTCCTGGTTCAGTCTTGGAAGGTTATACCTTTCTAAGAATTTGTCCATTTCTTCCAGGCTGTCCATTTTATTGGCATAGAGTTGCTTGTAGTACTCTCTTAGGATGCTTTGTATTTCTGCGGTGTCTGTTGTAACTTCTCCTTTTTCATTTCTAATTTTACTGATTTGAGTCCTCTCCCTCTTTTTCTTGATGAGTCTGGCTAATGGATTATCAATTTTATCTTCTCAAAGAACCAGCTTTTAGTTTTATTAATCTTTGCTATTGTTTTCTTTGTTTCTGTTTCATTTATTTCTACTCTGATATTTATGATTTCTTTCCTTCTACTGACTTTGGGTTTTGTTTGTTCTTCTCTAGTTCCTTTAGGTGTAAGGTTAGATTGTTTATTTGAGATGTTTGTTGTTTCTTGAGGTAGGATTGTATTGCTATAAAGTTCCCTCTTAGAACTGCTTTTGCTGCATCCCATAGGTTTTGGATCATTTTGTTTTCATTGTCATTTGTCTCTAGATACTTTTTGATTTCCTCTTTGATTTCTTCAGTGATCTCTTGGTTATTTAGTAACGTAATGTTTAGCCTCCATGTGTTTGTGAGTTTTACGTTTTCTTCCCCTGTAATTGATTTCTAATCTCATAACGTTGTGGACAGAAAAGATGCTTGATATGATTTCAGTTTTCTTAAAATTTACTGAGGTTTGATTTGTGACCCAGGATGTGATCTATCCTGGAGAATGTTCTGTGTGCACTTGAGAAGAAAGTGTAATCTGCTTTTTTGGGTGGAATGTCCTTTAAATGTCAATTAAATCTATCTGGTCTGTTGTGTCATTTAAAGCTTATGTTTCCTTATTAATTTTCATTTTGGATGATCTGTCCATTGGTGTAAGTGAGGTGTTAAAGTCCCCAACTATTATTGTGTTACTGTCGATTTCTTCTTTTATAGCTTTTGTATTTTATAGCTTTTATAGCTTGTGTACTGAGGTGCCCATATGTTGGGTGCATATATATTTATAATTGTTGTTTCTTCTTCTTGGATTGATCCCTTGATCATTATGTAGTGTCCTTCCGTGTCTCTTGTAACATTCTTTATTTTAAAGTCTATTTTATCTGTTATGAGTATTGCTACTCCAGCTTTTTTTGATTTCCATTTGCATGGAATATGTTTTTCCATCCCCTCACTTTCAGTCTGTATGTATCCCTATGTCTGAAATGGGTCTTTTGTAGACAGCATATATATGAGTCTTGTTATTGTATCCATTCAGCAAGGCTGTGTCTTTTGGTTGGAGCATTTAATCCATTCACATTTAAGGTAATTATTGATATGTATGTTCCTGTTACCATTTTCTTAATTGTTTTGGGTTTGTTTTTGTAGGTCCTTTTCTTCTCTTGTGTTTCCCACTTAGAGAAGTTCCTTTAGCATTTGTTGTAGAGTTGGTTTGGTGGTGCTGAATTCTTTTAGCTTTTGCTTGTCTGTAAAGCGTTTGATTTCTCCAGTGAATCTGAATGAGATCCTTGCCAGGTAGAGTAATCTTTGTTTTAGGTTCTTCCCTTTCATCACTTTAAATGTGTCATGCCACTCCCTTCTGGCTTGTAGAGTTTCTGCTAAGAAATCAGCTGTTAACCTTATGGGAGTTCCCTTGTATGTTATTTGTTGTTTTTCTCTTGCTGCTTTCAGTAATTTTTCTTTGTCTTTAATTTTTGCCAGTTTGATTACTATGTGTCTCTGCGTGTTTCTCCTTGGGTTTGTCCTGTCTGGGAGTCTCTGCACTTCATGGACTTGGGTGGTTATTTCCTTTCCCATGTTAGGGAAGTTTTCAACTATAATCTCTTCAAATATTTTCTTGGGTCCTTTCTCTCTCTCTTCACCTTATGGGACCCATATAATGCGAATGTTGTTGCATTTAATGTTGTCCCAGAGGTCTCTTAGGCTGTCTTCATTTCTTTTCATTCTTTTTTCTTTATTCTGTTCCGCAACAGTGAATTCCACCATTCTGTCTTCCAGGTCACTTATCCATTCTTCTGCCTCAGTTATACTGCTATTAATTCCTTCTAGTGTATTTTTCATTTCAGTTATTGTATTTTTCATCTCTGTTTGTTTGTTCTTTAATTCTTCTACGTCTTTGTTAAACGTCCTTGCATCTTCTCAATCTTTGCCTCCATTCTTTTTCTGACGTCCTGGATCATCTTCACTATCATTATTCTGAATTCTTTTTCTGGAAGGGTGCCTATCTCCACTTCATTTGGTTTTTTCGGGGGGGGGCGGTTTAACTTGTTCCTTCATCTGGTACATAGCTGTCTGCCTTTTCGTCTTGTCTGTCTTTCTGTGAATGTGGTTTTTGTTCAACAGGCTGCAGGATTGTAGCTCTTCTTCTGCTGTCTGCCCTCTGGTGGATGAGGCTATCTAAGAAGCTTGTGTAGGTTTCCTGATGGGAGGGACTGGTGGTGGGTAGAGCTGACTGTTTCTTTGGTGGGCAGAGCTCAGTAAAACTTTAACCTGCTTGTCTGTGACGGGAGGGGCTGGGTTCCCTCCCTGTTGGTTGTTTGGCCTGAGGCGACCCTACACTGGAGCCTACCTGGGCTCTCTGGGAGGGCTCACGCCAAGGAGTACTTCTCAGATCTTCTGCTGCCAGTGTCCTTGTCCTCATGGTGAGACACAGCCATGCCTCACCTCTGCAGAAGACCCTCCAACACTAGCAGGTAGGCCTGGTTCAGTCTCCCCTGGGGTCACTGCTCCTTCCCCTGTGTCCCTATGCTCACACTACTTTGTGTGTGCCCTCTAAGAGTGGAGTCTCCATTTCCCCCAGTCCTGTTGTAGTTCTGCAATCAAATCCTGCTAGCCTTCAGAGTCTGAATCTCTTGGAATTCCTCCTCCCGTTGCCAGACCCCCAGGTTGGGAAGCCTGACGTGGGGCTCAGAACCTTCACTCCTGTAGGTGGACTTCTGTGGTCTAAGTGTTCTCCAGTCTGTGAGTCACCCACCCAGCAGTTATGGGATTTGATTTTACTGCGATTGCGCCCCTCCTACCGTCTCATTGTGGCTTCTCCTTTGTCTTTGGATGTGGGGTGTCTTTTTTGGTGAGTTCCAGTGTCTTCCTTTCGATGATTGTTCAGCAGTTAGTTGTGATTCTGGTGCTCTTGCAAGAGGGAGTAATTTGTCCATTCTTTCTCTAAAATAATATTTTTGTTAGAATGACATTATTCTTCAACCCAGGTCATAGAGATAAGATGGCATTTTGCATATTTAATATCTAATTTTGTTGATCATTATGCCTTTAATAACTCTGCAGTTATTTCTATCTGTGTATTTTATGAAGTGTTCATCCTGATCAGATTCGTTTTTCCCCTGTGAACCACAGAGCGTCTCTTCATATCTGTAATTTCCAAGCAGGAGTTGGTCCAAAGTAGGCCAAGTCCATGCTGGTGGCTGTTCTGTGTGGTCACGCAGCTCTCTCATGTCTGATGGTGTGAGGGAGACAGAGGAGGTGGCCCGGAGGGCTCTGGGCCTCAGTGAGCTGTACTTTTCCAGGCCTTCCGAAGCTTCTCTTTAAAGAAGCACTGAGTCCGTGCACAGGCATCTGTGATGGTGAACACAGTGATGACAAACTTAGCTGCTCACTTCCCTTATAGACAGCAAATGCCACATGCACCTAGGCGTTTTGTACCCACAGGTCTGTGTAAAAAAGTAAAGTATGTTTAATCAGATGTGCAATGTACAGTTTTAAAATTTGTTTTTATTTTGAAGTGACTTTCTGAAAGGCTTTTCCTCTTCAGAGCTGGTAGACATCAGGCCAGAGTTCCCGGTAGTGACTTAAATCCTGCCCCTGCATTCAAATCCCCAGGGAGCTGTGAAAATATCTTGACGCCTGGGTTGCGCCACAGACGGATGAGGTCAGAATCTCTAGGGGTTGGACTGAGGTATCCTTATTCTTTCACTATCCCTATGTTATTCTGAAGTGCAGCCAAGATTGAGAAACACTGCTTTAAGGCCAACTTTTATTTTCTGTGTTCAACCCAAATGCCCTTATTTCCAGTTTTCATTACTAATCCCATGTAATTTTAATGCCCCTGTTTTCTTGGCATATTCTCTGTAGAATGCTGCAGTTATTGACTAGAAAGAGTAGAACACACTGATATTGGCCCTTTGCGGGAGTTACCTGGTGATAGACTTAATCCACACTAATTTACCGTAATTATGAGATATTTGGGAGCATGGGTTATACCGGCGGAGGGGATGGTGGGTGTGTAGGCAGCTGGGGAAGGGCTGTCCAGTTGCCTGTGTGTGTGTTTGGATGTGCTGGTGACCTGACTAGGATTGGAGTTGGGCCCTTGGTGGGGTTCACAAGCTCTTTGGTGTGGATGGTGAGCAACTATTAAATGACATGGCATTTTTTTTCAATCTCCTCTTTCTTTATTCTGTAAGGGCAGAGAGCAGTAGTAGTAGACAGCTTCTTCTAGCTCCAAAAGCAATATCACAGGCATATCATTTTTAAATTAGGGAATACTTGTACTTCTGCTCTTTCTCCAGTATTATTTGTTCACTTTAGTATACGGCTTATTGAACAATCTGTGGTATGCTTTTAAAATGCTCTTCTTAGGTTATTGCTGTAATTACTGTACTGTTCAGGGTCCTTGAATGAGCAGTAATACTCTGCAGTTCATGATGAGTTAAGATACCTCTTAGGAAAGAATCAAGTATTATTCCTCCCTTTGACTAACATTTGGAGGTGAAGTCTTAGCAATACTGTGGTATATTACTGAGAAACCCTATACCAGTTGGTGCAGAGATGTTGCCTATTGTATGATTCATAAATAACTATTTAATTAATAAGTACTTAATATATATATGCACACAACTACATAATGCTTTAATTAAAATTACACTAAAAACGTTGTGGCAGCATGGTCTTAATTCATACATTCTGCTTTTAATGCTGTGAACAATTTTACCAAGAATTCTCAGCTACGAAAATTAATTAATTAAGATGTTATCTTCCAGATAGTTCTGAAGTAAATGCTTTTCCCCCCCAACTAGCTAAAATCTTCAATATTTACTGGAAGGTAGTAGACACCGACTTTTTGTGGCTTGAATATCATGGATTTATGTTTACCAGAAGGCATCTTGTAAGCAGGTGGAAATGATGTGATTTTAACATCCACTCTGACATGTTTGAATGAGGAAAAGGGCAATGCCTAGAGCACCATGCTTAGTGTAAAACACCTGAATACACTAATGAGTGGTCATCATGCAAGTCTAGTACCCAGTAGGTGCTCAGTGATTAATTTAAGAATGAACATACATAAATGAATGAAAAAAGAACCAGCACAGGAAGAGGAGGTATTATTGATGGGGGGAAGGTTGCTGAGGACAAATTCTGGAGGTGGAGAGCTTACTGGAAAGAGCATGGATTTGGGAATTAGAGGAATCTGGGTTGAGTCTCAGTTCTACCGACATTGGCTAAGTTCCTTTAGACAACTCACTGTCCTTCTGTGAGTCTCACTTTCCTCCTCTGTAAAATGAGGAGGGGGATAGTGATGGGCAGTGGTGAGGTTTAATGGGGAGCGCTTGGTCCCAAGCTTCTTGACACGTAGACAGAAAACAAATACTAGTTTTCTTCCTCGGCTTGATGGTCTGATGGGAATTGTCATTGATTCCTTAACAGCAGAAGAACTTAAGTTTCTTGTTTTTTGTGTTTTGTTTTCTGACTTGAGACTTTTATTGTTTAATTCTGTCTTGCAAAGACCTGAATCTAGCTTTTTAGCAGGTTATTCCGGTGAGAAAGGAAAGAACAAAGGTTTAAGGGTGTGTGTAAGTTTTCTTTTTTCCAGTAGTAAAATTGAATGATTGGCATCATTGCCATGTTTTCAGTTTGGTCCGGTAGCAGAAGTGGAAGCTCCTTGATGTGCTGCAGGCCTGGAAGTCTGATTCTGTTAGGAGTAAGTAAACTCTTTAGAACATTCTGTAGGAATTTAGCTGTTACCCTGTCTCATTATTTTGGGAGTTATATTAATGGAACTGGATTTTCATTCTCTGCCCTGTCTCTATATTGTTATTAAAAATTCTAATCTCGTTTCTATTCTTTTGTTCTCATTTCTCAATCATATAATTTTCAGTGTGCTCCTTCCACAAGGAGCCCTGTGAGTTCTGTCTTTTCTGAAAACATTATTTCTCCTTGAACGTTGTAGGAGCACCCTGGAGGTCATCTACCACCCATTTTGCCTCTGCAGTTTTTCCTAACGCACAGTTAAGATCAGTTTTTAAGCAGTGATAGTGTTCCATTGTGTAGGAACAGATGTAATTCAGGTCCTTTCCTGCCGTGAACCCAGAATTCTTTCTCAGCCCCACGTGCCCGTCTCTACGTGCCTCTTCGTTCCCTCTGCTCCAGCTCTACCTTCACACAGCCCTTGCCCACGCACCTACCTCTGTGCCCTTCCTCCATGCTCCTTCCTTCTGCAAAAGACTCCCTGGGGAAAGCTCTGTGATCCCTTGACACTCATACCACATGAGGTCTTTCTGGCGTCTCCCTGGTCAGAACTGATTCCTTCAGGTTCCTGTAGCATCACATGGACCTCAGTTTGACAATGATGCATTTTTGCCTGTGGAAGAGCTTGTTCTTGGCCTGCCTTTTTCTCATTCCCTGATGGTAGGAGGCCTTGCCTTCTTTACCCTTTGAGTCCTCTCACGCCTTATTCTAGTGCCTTTACATAGTGGCACCCAACACATATCTGATGAATTAAATTGAATACAGTATAAGCTCTGTGAAATCCTCTGATCTGGCAAGACAGGATATACGTCGTTTGGTTTATTTTCTCCCTGAAAAATGTGTGTTCATTTCATTTTTTTAATGGCAAGAGATTGTGCTGCACTTTTGGTCAAGTTTATTTAATTTCCTAGACCACTGATTTTTACAATGAGTGATGGGTGGATGAACTGTAAGACTGAAGCCGTGCTGTACTGCTTTATAACTCAGCCTTTCAAGTTATGGAAGCCAGAACTCCTGGGAGTGAGCTTTATCTTCAGGAAGATCACAATAGTAAAGAGCAGTGGAAATGAGTTCTGCTTGGTTAGCAACAAGGTGTCTGCAGAAAACTGACTTTGAGCTTTCCTTTTTACCAAAGAATAAATTTTAACCATAATTGACAGTGTAATAATTGACTATTTGAGCTCTCTCTGGTTATGCCTCTTTTATCAGAATTAAGGCTATTTTTACCTTGTCTCCTTATACTAGGGAACAGACTCTACAGAATTAAGTATGTGACTTTTGGCCATATCCGTATGTTCTTACAGAGTGGTCATTTGGGACTTTACTGGCAGATAGACTGTACTTAAAAAAAGAATGTTAGCTCTGAAAATGCGTGTGTCTCCAGACAGTGGCATGTGAATGACTCTTGGTCTTTGTAACAAGCCTATAATTAGCTCACATACTTAAGGCATATGATGAGCTATTATGTCATCCCTCAAATGTTTTATTCCACAGTGAAATGAAATTCAGAATTGGCCAATTACAGTGTTTTTCTATTTCTGGATTGTCTGTCAGTCTAGGGCTGTTATTCATATTTTCAGATAGTCTTGTGAGTTTTTAAAGAAAAGGATAATTTATGTGATTCCATGATGAAATAATCTTTTCACCTCTGAGCTTTCCTAACCCTTTTCTTGTAATGCTGTTATAATATCCATTTAGCAGGGACCTCTGACCACCCACCTTGTGCCTGGCACTGTGTTGAGTGCTTATGATATAGTGTATGACTGATGTTTGGAGTTTACAGTCACAAAGAGAAGACAGTTAATGTGTAATAACAGGTCCTGTGGAGCCCATTTCAGGGGAATCTGATCTGAACTAAGCATCAGAGAAGGCATTTAACTTAAAATCTGGAGATTGAATATTAGTCAGGATAGTTGGGTTTATAAGGGGTAGGAGAATGTTCTAGATAAAAACAAAACAAAACACAGAGGGGTGGAGGTAAATATAGTTAGAGGAGTGGTTTCCAAACTTGGGTGCACATTAGAATCACCTGAAGAGTTTGAAAAAGGTCACTCCCATTCTGAGAGACACTGTTGGATACTTGGAAAACCATTATTGAGGTATTTTGAGCAGGTGGGTGACACAGTATGATTGTGGGAGAAGATCACTGGGCTTCAGCCTGAGACAGATTGCAGAGGGCTGAGGCTGGGTGGGCACAGACCCACTGAGAGGCACTGCAGTGAACTGGGCAACAGAGGAGAACAGCTTGGCGTCAGCTGGGATGAAGAACAATGGTGAGAGTAAAAGTGGGTGTCTTAGACTTTTCAGGCTGTTATAACAAAAATACCACAGACTGGGTGGCTCATAAACAGTGGGCGTTGATTTCTCACACTTCTGGAGGCTCAGAAGTCCCAAATTAAGGCACCAGCAGATTTGGTGTCTGCTGTGGGCTTGCTGCCTGGTTTATAGGCAGCACCTTCTCGCTGTGTCCTCACATGGTGGAAGGGCTGAGGGACCTCTCCGGGGCCTCTCTGTAAGGGCACTGATCCCACTCATGAGGGCTACACCCACATGACCTAATCACCTCCCAAAGATCCCACTTCCTAAACCAGCACACTGGGGCTTAGGATTTCAACCTATGAATTTTGGAGGAGACGTGAACATTCAAACCACAGCAGTTGGCAAATAGAAAAGAGGCTAATTAGTTTTGAAAAAATCTGAAGTTAATATCACATAAACCAAATGAAGAGAGTAATTTGAGAATGAGGAAATGTATGAGGTGAGAGGTCAAGCAAGGTGGAAACTGTTGACTGTCCGTTTATTCAAGTGACCAGGAGGTCCTTTGTTCAGTAGCATCTTTGCCTAGAGAAGTAGAATATATATGAAAAACCCATCCACATGCAGTAGGCAATGAGTTTCGTGAATAATAATAGAAAAGTAACTGGTATAATGTGATTAGGAAACACTTAAGGGAAGAGAGAGCATGTGAGTGAGCCTTGAAGGACACGTAGAACTTCAGCCCAGGAAGAAAAGAACATCCCGTGGTGTGGATGTGGTGTGTCCAGGACCAGAATATATGATTGCTTTTATGAAGTTCCGGCTTTATTTTCCATAATGAGGAGACATTAAAAGTTATGCACTCGGACTGGAGTTAGTCCAGCAGCAAGGTATTGATTGCAGGAGAGAGGGAGAAACTATACTGAAGGCAGGAAAGCCTGATAGGAGAAGATGGTAGTGTTCTAAGCACGAAATAAGAAGAGCATGGCCTAGGATGCTGGAACAGGGAATGAAAAGGGGCAAAGTGATGCATTTTGAAACAAACAAAAATAATACAGCTTATCAAATAACTGGCTGTAGGGAGAGAAGAAAAAGAGTTGGATTCAACGTTTTGAAATTTGGTGGTTTGAAGAAAGAACTTTTTCTTTAACAGTGATAACAGTGATACATGTATATGCTGTTTATTGATTTAGTTGATTATGAGGTCAAAAATATTTTGCATTTTGAGAGGGAAAGGAAACATGTATTTAATGAACCAACATTTAAAAATGTCTTTTTGGTACCAGCAAGATCCATTGTCAGAGTCCTGGTGGAGTCACGTCTCCATGTGAAAGGGAGAGAGGATGTCTCAGATGTGAGTGCTGATTTCTGAGCCCTGCAGGGTCAGTGAGGGTCTTGGATCAGAGTCCCCCCACCTGGGTCAACAGAATTTATGGGGACTCCCAAAACCTGGGGGACGATAAGTACATACATCAAGGCTCTGAAAGGCACTAGTAGGAGGACTGGTGTGTTTTATGGCTCGTATTATAATCATCTTCCCTAGGGAGAAACGTTATCTTTAGTCATCAGAACTGAAGATTAAAGGGGATTTTATGAATGTTTTGTGTATCCTAGGACTATGAGATTATTTCCTGGGAGAAGCCTGAGTTATTTGAAGATACATGTTTAGCAGTTACCTGGGGAAGGATTGAACTGTTACTGATTCTGAAGTAAATAAGAAGGGGGCATTGGAAGGTAGTATTGCCCATTATGGGTATAAATAAAACTATATTTTAAGTGATCCTAGAAAAATTGCCTGAATTTTGTGGGGTTTTTCTTCCTTCTATTTCATCAAAAGCAGTTTCCTTAGTATCCGAGATTGTCAGCAAGGTTTTAGGGAAAAGAAATGATATCTTCTTGCCCAGTAAGTTTTTGATAGCTTCTTAATAAAGTCTAGATTTCACAGACTGGTTTTGATATGTCAGATGGAAACTGACAAATACAATAAAATCTTGAAACCAGAACCAATAGCCTATCTGAGGCAGGCTTTCAGAGATATCCTAGTCAGAGGAAGGCCTTATCTCCATAGATGCAGCTCGGACTTGGAGCATCCCTGTAGCAGTTTCCTGGCTGAGGTCTCTGTCTGTTTGATCTGAACAGGTGCACGTCAGTTAGACAGCAATGTGCTTGGCTCTATATTAGGCAGATCAACGGCCACATCCAGGCAAAGCCTGCAATTGCAGACTCAGAAGTCGTTCAGCACCTAATAAGATGGATGTAATTTAGAGAGTGGGATTGAAGGTGACAACATTGGAAGGTGAATTAAAATAAGAGACTTTTTGCTGTGCTTGTTCAGGTGTGATACAGTAAATGTAAAAATTCAGGTACATGTTTAGGGGCTGGAGGACTACAGGTAACTGAAAGTTGGTTAAAAAAACACATTAAAAAAACCTTTATTGGAGTATAACTGCTTTACAATGGTTAGTTTCTGCTGTATAACAAAGTGAATCAGCTGTACATATACATATATCCCCGTATCTCCTCTCTCTCGCGTCTCCCTCCCACCCTCCCTATCCCACCCCTCTAGGTGGTCACAAAGCACCGAGCTGATCTCCCTGTGCTATGTGGCTGCTTCCCACTAGCTATCTATTTTACATTTGGTAGTGTATATATATCCATGCCACTCTCTCACCTCTCACTTCATCCCAGCTTAAGCTTCCCCCTCCTTGTGTTCTCAAGTCTATTCTTTATGTCTGCATCTTTATTCCTGTCCTGCCCCTAGGTGCTTCAGAACCTTTTTTATTTTTTTTTAGATTCCACATATATATGTTAGAATACGGTATTTGTTTTTCTCTTTCTGACTTACTTCACTCTGTATGACAGTCTCTAGGTTCATCCGCCTCACTACAAATAACTCAATTTCGTTTCTTTTTATGGCTGAGTAATATTCCATTGTATATATGTGCCACATCTTCTTTATCCATTCATCTGTTGATGGACACTTAGGTTGCTTCCCTGTCCTGGCTATTGTAAATAGAGTTGCAATGAACATTGTCCTGGCTATTGTAAATAGAGCTGCAGTGAACACTGTGGTACATGACTCTTTTTGAATTATGGTTTTCTCAGGGTATACGCCCAGTAGTGGGATTGCTGGGTCGTATGGTAGTTCTATTTTTAGTTTTTTGAGGAACCTCCATACTGTTCTGATAGTGGTTGTATCAATTTACATTCCCACCGACAGTGCAAGAGGGTTTCCTTTTCTCCACATCCTCTCCAGCATTTGTTGTTTGTAGATTTTCTGATGATGCCCATTCTAACTGGTGTGAGGTGATACTTCATTGTAGTTTTGCTTTGCATTTCTCTAGTAATTAGTGATGTTGAGCAACTTTTCACGTGCTTCTTGACCATCTGTATGTCTTTTTTGGAGAAATGTCTATTTAGGTCTTCTGCCCATTTTTGGATTGGGTTGTTTGTTTTTTTAATATTGAGCTGCATAAGCTGTTTATATATTTTGGAGATTAATCCTTTATCCCTTGATTCATTTGCAAATATTTTCTCCCGTTCTGAGGGTTGTCTTTTCATCTTGTTTGTAATTCCCTTTGCTGTGCAAAAGCTTTTAAGCTTCATTAGGTCCCATTTGTTTATTTTTGTTTTTATTTCCATTTCTCTAGGAGGTGGGTCAAAAAGGATCTTGCTGTGATTTATGTCATAGAGTATTCTGCCTGTGTTTTCCTCTAAGAGTTTTATGGTGTCTGTCCTTACACTGAGGTCTTTAATCCACTTTGAGTTTATTTTTGTGTATGGTGTTAGGAAGTGTTCTAATTTCATTCTTTTACATGTAGCTGTCCAGTTTTCCCAGCACCACTTATTGAAGAGGCTGTCTTTTCTCCATTGTGTATTCTTGCCTCCTTTATCAAAGATAAGGTGACCATATGTGCGTGCATTTATCTTTGAGCTTTCTATCATGTTCCATTGATCTATATTTCTGTTTCTGTTCCAGAACCATACTGTCTTGATTACTGTAGCTTTGTAGTATAGTCTGAAGTCCAGGAGCCTGATTCCTCCAGCTCCGTTTTTCTTTCTCTAGATTGCTTTGGCTATTCGGGGTCTTTTGTGTTTCCATACAAATTGTGAAATCTTTTGTTCTAGTTCTGTGAAAAATGCCATTGGTGGTTTGATAGGGATTGCATTGAATCTGTAGATTGCTTTGGGTAGTATAGTCATTTTCACAATATTGATTCTTCCAATGCAAGAACATATCTCTCCATCTGCTGGTATCATCTTTAATTTCTTTCATCAGTGTCTTATAGTTTTCTGCATACAGGTCTTTTGTCTCCTTAGGTAGGTTTATTCCTAGGTATTTTATTCTTTTTGTTGCAATGGTAAATGGTATTTGTTCCTTATTTTCTCTTTCAGATTTTCCATCATTAGTGTATAGAAATGCAAGCGATTTCTGTGTATTAATTTTGTATCCTGCTACTTTCCAAATTCATCGATTAGCTCTAGTAGTTTTCTGGTAGCATCTTTAGGATTCTCTATGTATAGTATCATGTCATCTGCAAACAGGGACAGCTTTACTTCTTTACCTATTCGGAATCCCTTAATTTCTTTTTCTTTGATTGCTGTGGCTAAAACTTCCAAAACTATGTTGAGTAATAGTGATGAGAGTTCACAACCTTGTCTTGTTCCTGATCTTAGCAGAAATGATTCTGGTTTTTCACCATTGAGAGCAATGTTGGCTGTGAGTTTGTCATATATGGCATTTATTATGTTGAGGTAAGTTACCTCTATGCCTACTTTCTGGAGGGTTTTTATCATAAATGAGTGTTGAATTTTGTTGAAAGCTTTTTCTGCATCTATTGAGATGATCATATGATTTTTCTCCTTCAATTTGTTAATATGGTTTATCACATTGATTGATTTGCGTATATTGAAGAATCCTTGCATTCCTGGGATAAACCCCACTTGATCATGGTGTATGATCCTTTTAATGTGCTGTTGGATTCTCTTTGCTAGTATTTTGTTGCAGATTTTTGCATCTATGTTCATCAGTGATATTGACCTGTAGTTTTCTTTTTTTTGTGGCATCTTTTTCTGGTTTTGGTATCAGGGTGATGGTGGCCTCATAGAATGAGTGTGGGAGTGTTCCTCCCTCTGCTATATTTTGGAAGAGTTTGAGAAGGATAGGTGTTAGCTCTTCTCTAAATGTTTGATAGAATTTGCCTGTGAAGCCATCTGGTCCTGGGAAGGAAAATTTTTAATCGCAGTTTCAATTTCAGTGCTTGTGATTGGTCTGTTTATATTTTCTTTTTCTTCCTGGTTCAGTCTCAGAAGGTTCTGCTTTTCTAAGAATTTTTCCATTTCTTCCAGGTTGTCCATTTTATTGGCATATAGTTGCTTGTAGTAATCACTCATGATCCTTTGTGTTTCTGCAGGGTCAGTTGTTACTACTCCTTTTTCATTTTTAATTCTGTTGATTTGAGTCTTTTCCCTCTTTTTGTTGATTAGTCTGGCCAGTGGTTTATCAATTTTGTTTATCTTCTCAAAGAGCCAGGTTTTAGTTTTACTGATCTTTGCTATCGTTCCCTTCATTTCTTTTTTATTTATTTCTGCTGTGATCTTTATGGTTTCTTTCCTTCTGCTAACTTTGGGGGGGGGTTGTTCTTTTCTCTCTAACTGCTTTAGGTGTAATGTTAGGTTGTTTATTTGAGATGTTTCTTGTTTCTTGAGGTAGGATTGTATTGCTGTAAACTTCCCTCTTAGAACTGCTTTTGCTGCATCCCATAGGTTTTGGGTTTTCATGTTTTCGTTATTTGTTTCTAGGTATTTTTTTAGTTTTCCTTTGATTTCTTCAGTGATCTCTTGGTTATTTAGTAGTGTATTTTTTAGCCTCCATGTTTTTGTATTTTTTACAGATTTTTTCCTGTAATTAATATCTAGTCTCAGAGAGTTGTGGTTGGAAAAGATACTTGATCCAATTTCATTTTTCTTAAATTTACTGAGACTTGATTTGTGACCCAAGATATGACCTAACCTGGAGAATGTTCCATGAGCACTCGGGAAGAAAGTGTAATGTGCTGAAAAACACATATCTTTTTGAATACAGTACAGAGGATCTTCTAAAATAGCAAGAAATATCAACTTGTACATACTAAAGATGATATTTGCTCAGTACAGTGCTTGACTTTCAAGGCTGGAAAAGGAGAAGACGTTTACTTGGTGCCATTATGAGTTTATGGTATGATTAGAGAGGCAAGAGCTCTTGAGATAGTCACTTGTAAAGATACTACATGTGATGTATATAAATTTGTTTTAAGTTATATTTATTCATGTTTATTCATTCGTTGATTAATTCATTAATTTCTTTATTCCACAGAAACTTAATTTCTGGAGTGGTGATGAAAATAACAGAAGAAATAGAATTTATATTCCTATGGAGTGGGGGTGGGGACAGACAATAGCAAGTAAACCTATAAGCAAGAAAAATTCCGAGAGTGTTAAAAGCTGTGGAGATGCTAAACCAGGTTGAAGTGATGTAGTGTCTGGGGATGGGGCAGGGCTGCCGACTTAGACTGTGTTGTCAGTGAGACCTCGTGAGAAGGAGAGGAGATGGAACTGAATCCTGAAGGAGCAGGGTCATCCAAGTGGCCCCGAGGCAGGAAGTAGCATGTGTACTCAGTTAGCAGAAAGTGGATGGCATGGCTGGGGAGCAGAGTGAGGAATAGAGGGGGGGGAGGAGGCCTGAGGCACGGCAGGAGCACAGGTTATGTCGGGCTTGTTCCAGTGGGTGGGACTTTAAGGAGAGTGGAATCCTTTGGTAGGTATTGAGCAGGAGTTTGAAGCTTCTTGCCCTGGCTGCTGTGTGGAGAACGTAAATGGGAGGAGAGGCAGGGCTGCTGGGTAGAATCCAAGGCTGCAGTCCGTAAGGCAGGTGCCACTGTCTTAGGATAAGGCAGGAAGCAGACAGCTAGGCTATATGAGGCTCTCCAATTACAAAAGAGAAAATTCTGTGGTAAAGGTGAACCCTGAAAAGGGAGTGGCATCCCAGCTGAACTCTGAAAGGTTCAACATGAATTAAACATGAACGTGTAGAGAGGAAGGAGAAAGACTTTTCTAGGAGGTTGGATGGCAGGGGTGGAGATGGCACAAAGGGGGCACAGCCCACTCCCCTGCTCTCCTAAGAAAGCAGAACAAACATGAATTGATCTAAGGTCATGTTCCTGACACTGGAATCACTTGGGGAGTTTTAAAAAATATCAATATCTGGTCCGCAGCCCTGGAGATTCTGATGTCCTTGGCATGTGGTGTGGTCTAGCACGCACGTCACTGTAATGTTCAGCAAGGTTGAAAACCACTGCTGTGGGATCGTCAGTGTAGCTTCTTAGACACAGGCGGGAGGCTTTGAGCCCAGCAAAAAACTAACGAAGCGGGCTGAGTGCATGATTTGGGAGCAGAGCACAGCAGTGCTTTTGAAGTTTTCTCAATTATGGGACTCCTCTGAGATGTTCATGTAAAACCCAGGCTCCTAGAGTCCTCCCATGGAAACTCTGATTACCGTACCTAGGAAGGCCTGTGTTTAGTGTGTTCCCTTTATGGTTGTGGAAACATTGAACTGGGTAAAAGATCTCAGTGCTTTTGTTTTCTGATAAAGAGAGTGAAGAGGACACATCTGGTGGAAATGGATGTCAATTTCAGTTGTCTAGCAGGAAGGCTAGGGGACCAGGCCAGCTTCAAGGTGCCATCTCAGCAGTGTACTCTGTGAGCAGGGGGAGCCCTGAGGCCAAGAGCTGAAGTCAAAGCAGTGCTTTCAGCAGTTTGGTGGAAGACAGATTCAGGCAAATTCTCTTGGAAGAGGCTTGGTCAAGGAGAGATCGAAGGTGTGTGGGATCTCAACAGGAAAGGTAACGGGTGAGATGGTAGAGAGCTATGTGGTTTGGCATCCGCAGTATTAGGAGGCCAGTGAATGTGGTATATTGCTGACTTCAGTCATTTTATTATTTTTGCCAGTTCCCCGTGGTGTTCATAACACCCACACACTGATGAGTGGAAGTTATGCCAGTAGAGTCATCAGTTCACTTGATAGTGAGTTGTCTTTTCATAGTTTTCATGTTATTCTATGGGGCTGTGATACTGGCATCAGTAGAAGTATCCACCATCTCTCAGCCTCACACTTCCCATTTGTTAGGAATTAGGACTCTGCATTTTCCCTATACTGCACGTCTCTGACCCCTAAATGATTGCATCCAAAGAGAAGGCACTTCTTCTTATCAGCTCCTAATTTTATCCCAGTAATTCTTTTCTTTAGAGAAATTCTCTTGTACATTTAATCAGCCCCTTTTTATTCACTAGCTGTTGGTTACAAACGAAGTGAGGATGACAGAGAGGGATAAGGTCTGAGCCCTGCTGAGTCTATTGGGAGCAAAATCGTATCACGTATTGTACCCAGGGAGACTCTGTGGTCCAGAGATTGATACTGATGTTCAGAGGAGAGAGAAAGTGATTCTTTTGCCTTAGAGAACTAGGTCTCTTAAATGTCTTTTTGGAGGAAGTTGCTGACCTTGAAGGATAGGTAGGATTTAGAAAGCTATGGATACTAGAGTATTTCAGGCAAGAAGGAACAGTGTAAATTAGGGACACAAGAATCTACTACTGGCAAATGGTTTAATTTGACTAGGGCATGTGGGGCATGAAGAAGTATTCTGGAAAATAAGATGAAAAACCAGGTTGCAGCCTATTAAGAAGAGGTGTGACAGCCAGTGGGAAACGTACTTTATTCTATAGGCAGTAAGGGGCCTTGGAGATTTTCCAGCAGGAGAATAGAAGAGAAACCAACATTTATTGGGTGTGTGCTCTGCACGTGCCAAGCAGTATTCTTTCCGAAAGTGATTCCTCTAGGTGACCTGAGGGATAATATTATTCAGGCAGTGTAATTGGGCTGCGTGTTTAGAATTGTCTGGGGAGGGAAGAGATTGGAACATCATTGTCATAGCCCACGTCTGACATGTAATTATTTTGGCATAGAAATAAAGAGGTGATATAAAAAGATTTTTATTTACTGAGTAATATTTATTGGACTCTTACTCAGTATTCCAGGCTCTGGGCTATGGCAGTAAACCAGGCAGTCCAAGACTCTCATAGAGCCCACATTCTTGTGGGTGAGACAGATTTTACCAGCAGGAAATGATCATGCAGTGACAAGGAGATTCAGAGAATGAAAACAGGGAGATGTGACAGAGGCTGATCTGGTGACATCTTTAGACTGAGTGGTCAGGGAAGGCCTCCCGGAAGAAGTGACTTTAAACAGACACTTGAATGGTAAGGAGAAACCAGCCTTGAGAAAATTAGGAATGGGTTGTGGGGAGAGCAACCGAGGCAGAGCGAATGTTTAGCATAAAGGCCCTAAAAGGGGAACCAATTTAGTGATTCTGAGGAGCAGAAGGGCGAGGCAGGGTCATGTTATTTGTCAGTGGAGTGTAAAGGGTGGGGGGGTCAAGGAAGAAGTCAGAGTTGACTCTTGGGGTTCAAACATTGGAGACTGGAAAGTCGTTGCACCATTGTTTGGAAGCTGGACCAAGTGTAGGTGAAGGTGATGAGTTGTTTTGGACATTTGTGGTTTAATGTTGAGAGGTCAGGTCACATCAAGATACCTAGGGGCTTGAGCTTGGGAGGGGGAGTAGGATTTGGAGATAGAGATTTGGGAGTCATCTGCTCAAAGGAATTCTTTGAGGCTGTAGGAAAGGTGGGGATGTCTAGGAAGTTAGAACAGGGGGGGAAAGCCAAAGGCACAGCCATGAGGATGGTTTACTTTGGGAACTAGAGGATGACTTGGGAGAACGAGTTTCGGGATAACCAGGAAAGTCCAGAGTTTGAGCATCGAAGGCAGGAGGAATCATACCGTCATATGGTCCTGAACCAGCCAGGCACACAAATAACACTGTTTTGTTTTGTGACTCTCATGCAGCGAAGACAGTCCAGCTAAGACAGTTATTTCATTAGTTTATAATTTCATGCATTTGATATTACTGCCTGTCTTGGTGTATTCAAATTTAGAATTGTAATGCAGGCTTCGAGAGAGGGATTAAACAAAACTGCAGCCTTTTCTTGGTCAGAATTTCTTAAACATGCTTTGTCATATGCTAAAATATACCCTTCCAGAGGCAGAAGTCAAACAGTTCCTTTAAACTGAAAATTGTCTATTAGAAGATGAATTCATTTTAAAATAGCTTTTCCAAATTGGCCACCAGGTAGTGTAAACATTACTTTTAAGTTGTTCAATGTACAAGTGAGTGATTATTATTAAATTTAGAGATTGGTTCAAAATGGCAGAGTAGAAGGACGTGCGCTCACTCCCTCTTGCAAGACCACTGACATCACAACTAACTGCTGAACAATCATCAACAGGAAGACACTGGAACACCAGAAAAGATACCCCACATCCAAACGCAAGGGAGAAGCTGCAGTGAGGCGGCAGGAGGGGCGCAATCACAGTAAAATCAAATCTGATAACCGCTGGGTGGGCGACTCACAGACTGGAGAACACGTATACCACAGAAGTCCACCCACTGGAGTGAAGGTTCTGAGCCCCACGTCAGGCTTCCCAACCTGGGGGTCCGGCAACGGGAGGAGGAAATCCCAGAGAATCAGACTTTGAAGGCTAGGGAGATTTGATTGCAGGACTTCGACAGGACTGGGGGAAACAGGGACTCCACTCTTGGAGGGCACACACAAAGTAGTGTGTGCATCGGGACCCAGAGGAAGGAGCAGTAACCCCAGGGGAGACTGAACCAGACCTACCTGCTAGTGTTGGAGGGTCTCCTGCAGAGGTGGAGGGGGCTGCTGTGGCTCACCATAGGGACAAGGACACTGCCAGTAGAAGTTCTGGGAGATACTCCTCGCTTTAGCCCTCCTGGAGTCCGCCACTAGCCCCACCAAAGAGCCTGTAGGCTCCAGTGCAGGGTTGCCTCAGGCCAAACAACCAACAGGGAGGGAACTCAGCCCCACCCATCAGCAGACAAGCGGATTGAAGTTTTACTGAGATCTGCCCACCAGAGCAGCACCCAGCTCTACCCACCACCAGTCCCTCCCATCAGGAAGCTTGCACACGCCTCTTAGATAGCCTCATCCACCAGAGGGCAGATACCAGAAGCAAGAAGAACTACAATCCTGCAGCCTGTGGAACAAAAACCACATTCACAGAAACATAGACAAGATGAAAAGGCAGAGGGCTATGTACCAGATGAAGGAACAAGATAAAACCCCAGAAAAACGACTAAATGAAGTGGAGGTAGGCAACTTCCAGAAAAAGAATTCAGAGTAATGATAGTGAAGATGATCCAGGACCTCAAAAAAAGAATGGAGGCAAAGATCTAGAAGATGCAAGAAATGTTTAACAGAGACCTAGAGGAATTAAAGAACAAACCAACACAGATGAACAATACAATAACTGAAACGAAAAATACACGAGAAGGAATCAATAACAGAATAGCTGAGACAGAAGAACGGATAAGTGACTTGGAAGACAGAATGGTGGAAATCACTGCTGCAAAGTAGAATAAAGAAAAAAGAATGAAAAGAAATGAAGACAGCTTAAGAGACCTCTGGGACAACATTGAATTTACCAACATTTGCATTTTAGGGGTCCCAGAAGGAGAAGAAAGAGAGAAAGGAACTGAGAAAATATTTGAAGAGCTTATAGTCGAAAACTTCCCTAACATGGGAAAGGAAATAGCCACCCAAGGCCAGGAAGCGCACAGAGCCCCAGGCAGGATAAACCCAAGGACAAACACGCCAAGACACATAGTAATCAAATTGACAAAAATTAAAGACAAAGAAAAATTATTACAAGTAACAAGGGAAAAATGACAAATGATATACAGTGGAACTCCCATAACGGTAACAGCTGATTTCTCAGCAGAAACTCTACAAGCCAGGAGTGGCACGATATATTTAAAGTGATGAAAGGGAATAACCTACAACCAAGATTACTCGACCCAGACAGGATCTCATTCAGATTCGACAGAGAAATCAAAAGCTTTACAGACAAGCAAAAGCTAAGAGAATTCAGCACCACCAAACTATCTCTACAACAAATGCTAAGGGAACTTCTCTAAGTGGGAAACAAAAGGGAAGAAAAGGACCTAAAACAAACCCCAAACATTTAAGAAAATGGTAATAGGAGCATACATATCGATAATTACCTTAAATGTGAGTGGATTATATGCTCCAACCAAAAGGCATAGGCTCACTAAATGGATACAAAAACAACACCCGTATGTGTGCTGTCTACAAGAGACCCACTTCAGACGTAGGGATACATACAGACTGAATGTGAGGGGATGGAAAAAGATATTCCATGCAAATTTAAATCAAAAGAAAGCTGGAGTAGCAATACTCATATCAGATAAAGTAGACTTTAAAATAAAGAATGTTATAAGAGACAAGGAAGGACACTACATAATGATCAAGGGATCAATCCAAAAAGAAGATATAACAATTATAAATATATATGCACCCAGTATAGGAGCACCTCAATACATAAGGCAACTGCTAACAGCTATAAAAGAGGAAATGGCCAGTAATACAATAATAGTGGGGGACTTTAACACCTCACTTACACAATGGACAGCTTATCCAGACAGAAAATTAATAAGGAAACAAAAGCTTTACATGGTACGATAGACCAGATAGATTTAATTGATATTTATAGGACACTCCATCCAAAAACAGCAGGTTACACTTTCTTCTCAAGTGCACATGGAACATTCTCCAGCATAGATCACATCTTGGGTCACATATCAAGCCTCGGTAAATTTAAGAAAATTGAGAGAGAAGTCCTCCTGCCTGACTGCTTCTGAGCTGGGATGTCTGTATTTTCCTGCCTTTGGACTCAATCTGAACTGAAACCTTGGCTCTTCTTGGGTCTGGAACCTGCTGAATTTCGGACGGGAACTCACACCTCAGCTCTCCTGGGGCTCCAGCTTGCTGACTGCAGATCTAGGAATTTCTCAGTTTCCATAATCATGTGAGCCAATTCCTCATAATAAATTTACTTCTTTGTCTCTCTTTCTACCCTATTGGTTCTGTTTCTCTGGAGGGTCCTGACTTACACACGTGCAGAAGGTAGAACCAACATAATGTGGCATTGCAGTGTGTGTGTAGGATAGGAAAAAGAGGGGGGTGAGGCTGGTCCCTCTCCCCAGGCCTGGTGACTGGAGGCATAGTCCTGCTGTCAGCTGACATAGATAGCACATAGGAGAAACATAAGTTGTGTTGTGTGTGTGTGCGAGTGTGAAGATGACTTGTTCAGTTTTATAAGCATAGAGTTCATGGGGTTTGCAAGGTGTAAAGATGCATTTTAAACAGCTGGTTCTTTTATAAATGAAGTAGGAACTGTGGAAATGGATGAGAAAAGGCATGAAAGTTGATGTGGGTGTGAATATTTTGTGGGGGGCAGCAGAATATATATTTACTGTTCAAGGGTGAGCATTTCTAGGGCAGGATGTGTGGCAAGAGGGCACTGGCTCTGTTTTGTTAAGTATGCTTGCGATCCACTCTGAAACGGTAAGTGGATTAAAGTGGAAGTTAACAAGTGCAAGAAAATGGAAGAGTTAAGGGTCCAGTAAAGTGGAATAGAAGGTCTGTGGGATCCAGTGTATGGGAGAGACTATAGAATATTTTAGGCAGAATCTGTAGTTTTAATTGCTATCTTATTTCATGTACTTTTGTATATGGTTTCACACTTCAGCATAATTTAGATTCTTGACATCTATAATCATTTGACAATAATAGGTAATATTTGCATTTCATATGTACTGGACTGTGCTTGATCAGTTTGTGTGTGTGTAGTTTATTATCTCTTTTAAATCTAATAACACACGTGTTAATTAGATCATATCCAGTGACTTGGAGGGAAATTACAGTCCTCAGTCCCTTCAGCCCAATAACAAGTTAAGAAAGAAGCATCATTTGACTTCTGCTTTACCTTAATCCCTCCTGGAACAACAGGAATTACAAAAAGATGCAGGAGCATGGCTTCATTTTCTCTCCTCTCCTTTGTTAGCCATGCTTTGCGATTTATGTTGAGAAAAGTCATCCAAGCAAATGAGTGAAATCTGATTGTGGTTATGTAAGATTCATTTAAAGAGACAGGAATCCATTTCTGTTTCCATGCTCTGTGTTACCCAAATAAGGGTGGATATTTAAAAATCTTGTTTTATGAATAAATATTTCATTTATGACTATTGCAAGATTATAACCTGTTAATATATTCAGTATCACTGAAAATGTTTAATCCTCTCTAGGAAAGCTTTTTCTCCGTTTGTCTTTTCCATTTTATAAGAATATATACAATAGGAACATTTGCCCACTATTATTTACTTTATTTAGTAGGCAGTGAGGGGTTTCCACCCTGAAAGTGTTGGTTTCCAGTGCTAATGCTGTTTGCATTTCTACACAGTTTCATCACTGAGGACAAATAGAAGAGGGAATTAATTGGTTATTGGTTACCAGAAGTAGTAGATACTATAAAAAGTAAATTATTGGCTTTTTGTTAGCAAGTACTCTGAAACATTATCAGTTATTATTGGAATAACCATATTCTTTCTGTCTTTCTATCTGTGCTGTTTGATTTCTCTTATCTGTGTATGTAATTGTCGCAGTTTAGTGTAAAATCACGGTGCACCGTGAATATTGAGGGATGAGAGGAGGTCTGTCTCAGCCAGCAGCAGGTTGTCGCCCTAAGCATTTCCCCTGATAAGGTGTCTTCTACAGATGATAACATTCCTCAGTGAGGGGACCACAAAGATGACAAGAGACAGGACTTCTGCCATTCAGGAGCCCAGAAACAAGTGGATAACATAGAAATTGATGGGGGCTTCCCTGGTGGCACAGTGGTTAAGAATCTGCCTGCCAGTGCAGGAGACATGGGTTCGAGCCCTGGTCCGGGAAGATCCCACATGCCATGGAGCAACTAAGCCTACGCGCCACAACTACTGAGCCTGAGCTCTAGAGCCTGTGAGCCACAACTGCTGAGCCCACGTGCCACAACTACTGAAGCCCGCGTGCCCAGAGCCTGTGCTCCACAACAAGAGAAGCCACCGCAATGAGAAGCCCGCACACTGCAACGAAGAGTAGTCCCTGCTCACCACAACTAGAGAAAGCCCGTGTGTAGCAATGAAGGAACACCCATTGCAGCCAAAAATAAGTAAATAAATAAATTTATTAAAAAAAAAAGAAATTGATGAATGCCATAGTGGAAATGTACAGAAGCTGGTATGGAAACACACAGGCCTCTTTGCCGTGGTTGGAAGACCTTGAAACAGAAGGCTTGGTTTTCCTTGCTCACTGTGTGGCTTTTCTCAGGCCTCTTCATCAAGTTGAGCCTGTGTTTTATGTCCTTATTGGTAAATTAGGGATAACAGCACACTTTCCAGGGTTCCTCTGAACAATTGAATTATTCCCTGGAGCTACTTTGTAAAGTGAAATGTGAATATAGATTCTTTTCTTCGATTTGGTAGCATGACTTTAGTAATTGTCATCCTCAGCATATGGCCTTATCACTCTTCTCTGAGGACACAGAAACAAACCAGAGAGGAAGAATGGTACTCGGTTTTGTGTATTCCTATCACCAGAGCCCATGCGTCTAGAACTACTCCCTTCAAATTTGCACCTGTGAGCACCTGGAGATGAGATGGCATGATCATTACTTGCCCAAAGGCACGCCAGTGAGGAGTGAGTGAGAAGCAGAAACAAGAAAGCAGCTTTTGCTTCCCAACTTAGTTGTTGGGAGAATTCATTTTATGAGTCTTCCCTGAAATCATCACCTGTGAAGTTCAGCTTACTTTGCTGGAAAATTGAGCAGGTTAATAAAATATTTAAACTTATGTTCACTTTCTTAGTGGAGAACCTTTTTGAATTTTGTGAAAGAAATATGTAATCTACCTGAATAATTACCGTAGTACCCCCCGTTTTACTTGTGTGAAGTGTGAGCTGGATGTCTTGAGAAGTGATTTCAAATGTTTTTCCTTTGCTCCTACGAAAAAGGAAATGTCTGTTGGCTTCAAAGGAACATGTTGTCTGCCTGTTTTAATATAGAAACAGCCACGTGTCGTTAAACATGTTGCTGACAGTTCACTGCTCTGGGCACCACCACATTTGGGGATTGGCTGCATCACCTCCCTAACTTGGAGTACAGATACTGTAGTGATAATTCCCAAGCACACACTTGCACACTTGTAGTGGTCATAGTAGACACTTGTTAAATGAATGCATGCTAAATTACAGCTTAATCCTCTGCTTCTGCCTCATCAGCTTCTCATTTTACTGAAGGAAAAAAGAGCAGTAAATTAGATAGATTTCCAGTTTATGCTGGGGCAGGGAGAGGATGCTGCTTTTGCCATTGTTTTTATGTCCTGTTCAGCTAGTGTCCCCCATCTCCAAAATAAAAAAAAATTTTTAAAGACTTGGATGAGATCTCCTTTCACTTCCTATGTGCCAGGGGTATTTTTACATCCCTGTACATTCTCATCCTATTTCCTTCAGCCTGGGGGGTGGGGGTGGGGGTGGGAAAACTCCTTCCTCATCAGTAAGTGCAACCCATCCACTGGTCCTCGACTCAGTCTCCTTCCGCCTGCTCCCGAGTCCCGCCCCACCTGTTTTCTCTCCTGCCTCCAGCTTTTGCCTCTCCAGCTTTTTTCTTCATAATCTATAGCTGCTCATGTTTCTCCCAGTGTGTCCGGCCATGTTTGCCTGCAGTTACTCTCTGTGTTAAGCTGTCCCGACCCAGGTCCTCAGAAGCCTTCGCCACTCTTGACTGTCCTTGTGACTTTCCCCATCACGCTTCAGTCTGCTCACTGTGGCTTCTGCCCACTGCCCCGACTGACCGGAGCTGCTTTGGACTTGATCGCTGGTGATTTTCTAGCTGGTAATTCCGACGTGTTTTTTTAGCTCTGCATTTTATTGGACTTCCCTCCTGCATGTAATTCTCCTTGAAACTATTCCCTAGCCTTTCATGACACTGTTGTTTTTATTCTGCTTGTACCTCTTTAATTGTTTCTTCTCTGTCTCCCTGGTGATTGTCTTTTCTGTACTCAGCCCTCAGATTGATGCTTCTCAGGGTCCCTCTTGGAGCCTCTGCTCTGGCCACTGCTCATCCCCTCCCCAAGTGATCATTACCATTTTCATCCTTCCACATCCCACCTGCACACTGATGGCTCCTAAAATGTAGTTTCAGTCTAGACCTTTTCCGCATCCTTTGGCTCGTGTGGCCAGTTTCCAGGTGAATATCTTCACCTAGATTTCCTCTGGTTGCTTCCAAGTTTACATGGCCAAGACTAGCTTCTCTTTGTTTCTCCTAAGCCATTTTTCTGTTTGTATTTTTACTGATCACTTGGTAGCACCGTCGTCCACCCAGTCACCTAATTCAGAATCACGGGATGCATTTATTCCTACCCTACTCTAATGCCTGTCAGTCAGTCAGCTGGCTTCCCTTTGTGTTTCCTTTCCAGTCTTCCACTGTAACTGCTTGTTTCATTTCTCTCATCACCTGACATCAGGACTGATAGGAGTGACTGAGCTGATCTTTCAGTGTCTCACTGGGTCCTTCTCCAGTGTGCCCTTCACAAAGCCCATAGAGTGATCTGTGAAATGAAAATGCGACCATTTCACTTTCCTACGATACAGTGTTTATTGTCCCATTCTGCTTCCACTGCTGACGTCAGTATTTCTCAGATGTGGCTGCATAGATGTATGCATGTGCTGTAGAACATTCAGTGAGAATTTTGTGTGTACGTTTTACTGATAATCATTTTACAAACAACAGCCTTTTTGTGTTTACGATGGCATCTCTGTCACAAAATGACCCGAAGTTACTAAGTTAAGCCTGAACTGCAGTATGTCTCAGCTGATGTCGGAAAATTCTGGTGGTTATATATATAGTTTCAAGGGTCTGTGACATACACACACACACACACACATACATATATATACATAGATACAGATAGATATACTTAATAATTATAAATAAGTACACATACATATATACATTGTTTATGTATTTATTTTTATATATTAGGTATATGTGTGAGTATATAGATAATTTTTCCAACTTACACTCACTCTACACTCTACATATAAATTCTGAGGTCCTTAATATCTCTTTTAAGATCTTTTGTGACCGGCCTCTACATATTTCTCCAACTTAATATCTTGCCTTATATTTTCTGTAAAAGGAACATGAAACTACTGGTGGGTCCTTATATATACAGTGCTTTTCTTTTCCTTCTTAAGTTGTGCTTTTGTGCCTACCCTTTGGTAGATGGAATTCTCTTCTCTTCCTCCATTCCCCCAACTTTTTAACTTGGAATTCTTGCTTATGTGTTATAAATTAGTTCTACCATCACTTCTTCCAGGAGGCACTGATCTAACTGGGGTGGGCTGTTCAGTGTTCCTCCTATTTTCATAGTGCCCTGAGCATATCTCTATCTTACATACACCTGTTGTTTTGCAGATACCTGTTGAAATCTATACCAGACAGTGACCTCCTTCAGGTTTCGTGGTCTCTCCTCTGTATCTTTCAAGCATGGCCTTGACTGGGAGATAGTGACTTGACAAAACATGGGTGAATCATCTGTGCTTTCTACCAGATAAAGACCTTGTCTGCAGTCAGTCTAAGCAATTTCATTCACAGTTTCTCCTCTATCAATTTTTATACTACTGCTTTTCAAATGTTTAATACATATTTCATGCTTCATTTAGTATTTTAAGTTAGAAAAATCAATGTTTAGTTTTTATATGAAGAAATGTTAGGGACTTCCCTGGTGGCCCAATGGTTAAGACTGTGCTTTCAAAGCAGGGGATGCAGGTTCGATCCCTGGTCAGGGAACTAAGATCCCACATGCTGTGCGGTGCAGCAAAAAAAAAAGATACAGAAAGATAACACTTCTGTTCCTTTCTATTTCAGGAGGTCCATCTTCCCAGTTGCAGGCTCAGGAACCTAGAAGTTCTGAAAACACTTCGACTCTGCTGGAAGATTCTGGGTGCGTTTTATCAAATGATCAGAGAACTGAACCTTCAGAGATGACCGAGCATTCTGGGGAGAGCTGCATCTCCACCCCCTTCCCACCACTGTCCATTGTGAACAGACCTTGTGCTCCTCTGGAAAAGCCTCTGTCTTCTCACATGCAGTTCTTGCAACATCTGCTTGGACTGAAGACCTTGACCGAGTCAGAGAGTCTGAAAACAGACTTAAGCCACTTTGAAAACGCCTCTTCCACAGTATCCGATTCTGTTTTTCAGTTGCTGGATGGCTTGATCACTTTTTACCGAGAACCCAAACTTCCTTGTTCAAGCTTCTGGATCGAAGCTGTGGATACTTTAGCTAGACTGATCAGTGATTGTAACTTATCTAATCATATTCTTAAAAAGTGTTCCAAGAAGTTGGAAGAATTCGAGAAGACCCTGCTACAGGTTATTTTAAGCAACAACCATATCAATCGGGTAAGTAATACATCTTTTCTATGTATGAAATACCATGTCAGTAGTTTGGGCAAGCACGCCCACTGGGTAGTGCCTGTTGTGGTCCCTTGGCCTCGTGGCTCAGTCTCCATCTGGACCTTGTTTTGCAGCCATGTGGAGTTCTGACCCAGCAACATCTGCTTGGGTCCTCACGACCCAGCTATGGCCTCTGATGCCACAGCTTTGTTCTCTCCATAGATGCCTATGCTTTCAAGTTTATGCTTCTCCACTTTGAGTTACCTTCCCTGTTTTTTTATTGGTATCTTTGGATACTTCTCTTTTTTTTTGTTAATTATTTATTTTTGGCTGTGTTGGGTCTTTGTTGCTGCGTGCAGGCTTTCTCTAGTTGCGGCGAGTGGGGGCTATTCTTCGTTGCAGTGTGTGGGCTTCTCATTGCCATGGCTTCTCTCGTTGTGGAGCATGGGCTCTAGGCACGCGGGCTTCGGTAGTTGTGGCACGCGGGCTCAGTAGTTGTGGCTCACGGGCTCTAGAGCGCAGGCTCAGTAGTTGTGGCACATGGGCTTAGTTGCTCCGCAGCATGTGGGATCTTCCCAGAGCAGGGATCGAACCTGTGTCCCCTGCATTGGCAGGCAGATTCTCAACCACTGCACCACCAAGGAAGCCCTGGATGCTTCTCTTTTGTTTTCCCCTGCCTACATTTTCTTCCTATTGCTCAAAAAGTCTCAATGCTTTTCAGAACACCACTTATACTTATGGTTTTCCAATCTGTAACGTCTATGACCATTAAATTCCTCAGGATGGATTACCTGTACTGTATTGAGTTTGTTCTTTCTCTGGCATTGACTAGCAGATGCCTGAAGGTCAAAGACTGTTTTTCTCTTCTGTTAGAATTTCCCTTGTAAGTGGCATAATACCCCATGGACCCACTGCAGATGTGGGTTAATAGAATACATTGGCTGAGGAACAGATACTATATGGCATTGTTTTGGTTTTTGTTTTTCTTATTTACTTAACATGGCTTAGAAAGTTGACTCAGGGATTCTTTTCTTACAGGTGACATTGAGGTAACCTGAAGTTGTTTTGTTGTTTGGCTCTTGAGACATAATGGAGAGTTTCTTTTTGGTATTACTTTCTATCTTCTTCACTATCTTATCCTTTGGGATGGTTGTAAATGCCTTCATATTTTAATCTTTTTTAATTGACTACTAAAAATATCAGAGGAGACCAAAAGGTCCATTTAACTTATTTACTACATTTCATTGGGTAAAGGTTCACAAGGTTGTTGGACCTTGTTTTTTCTGATACCTCTCTGTCTCATGTTTGTTCCCAGTGTCATTATCTAATGCTCAGAGTTTTTGTACAATATCGGCTTTACCTGAATTTTCAAAACTCTGACAAAATTGAACTAATAAGCTAATTTGTTGCACGTCCATCTGTTCTTTCCTTCTCTATTAAGGTATGATTTGATCACTATTATAGAAAACTTTACAATTAAGCTTTTGGCATTTTTGAAAGATACTGAATTTTCTGTCTAGGAAACTGAAAATTTTTTCTACCTCATATGGTCAATCAGAAATTAAATATCAGATTTTCCATGGTATCTATCTGCGTTATATAATCAGCTTCTTAGCCATCAATAAATACCTCGAATACTTAATATTCCTAAATTTGTTTTTTTGCATATGTTTGCTCTCTTCTTTTAAAACTACTTTAAACAGGTTTTGTGTGACTTGGAGCCTTCGAGATACTAGCATTCATATTCCTTATCAGTTACCAGATGATGCAAATATTTTTTCAGTCTAGTCTTTCTCTCACTGAAGGATTGGCCAACACAAGAGTAGAGTTGGGAACTGTATGTATAGAAGAAACTTGTGATGGTACAGGTGGGTCTGAAGTGTATTTTCATACCATTTATCATGGTACAAGCCATTGTTGAATAGTTGGTCAGCAGTGGAAGAATGAGTGAATGAGAGGCTTTGTTGTTTAGCCAATATCTAATTGTTGTCTTGGTCCTGTGTCTGTCTGGGAAGGTTAAGCTGTCCTCTGCTTGCAATTACCTCTACTTTTCTTGGAGAGGTCATTGTTGCCATTTAGAGAAAGTAGGATCATAAAATTGCTCACTGCATTCACAGTTAGGATGATGGTTCATAAATAAGTTTTAATGACTTTATCTCTGGGGATTTTTCTTCTCCCCAGCAAAAGCATCTTAGACTAAATCATTCAAACTTTTGTCGTTATTACTACCGTCATTATTATTATTACCATTGTCATCTTGTTCCAGATATGTTCACAAAACTTCTTTAGTAGAAAAATTGACTAACAATTACTCTTTATAAATGCTTTTCTGTGTTTTTTTTAGCTTTCCTTGAGTAATAAACAAAATCTCAAGAAAGAATATATTCTGACACGAAATATAGGATAGCTCCTACTATTATATTTTTTATTGATACTATTCTTGATTTATTAAAACAAAATATCCTAGTTTAGGGGGAAAAAGTACTTCTTTTGCAAAACCTTGTTTCCATAGATTGGAAGTGTTTAATTAAATTATACTGGTTAAAAACGTGAGCCCTGCTATTGATTTCATTAAAGTGAAACTGTGTTTGTGCAATGTGACAGGAAAAGGTGTGGTATGAATACTTTAATATTCTGACTGAGGGATTTCATGTATCTATAATTCATGTACAGTCAGGTTTTAAATAAATTCTAAATATTCAACAACATGTCCTCAACACATTCAGTAGTAAAATTATTCTGACCATAACTTAGTCTTTCTTTAATGATACCAATAAGAACTTGGTATCTTTCAAAATCTTGAGGTCATCATGTTGAATATCAGTTATATTAGAGCTGCATATACATATATATATGTGTGTCTGTGTGTATATATATATATATATATATATATATATATATATACATATGTTCAAGAAATAGATTGAAATGAGATATCTTAGAAATTATTTTGAGTAATTCTCTGATATTAGCTTGGTTGAAATTATTAATAAGTTTAGGGGAAAGTATATGATTTCTGATTTTTTTAGATTTGGATAAATCCTATTTATTTTTGTGCTTTTTTTTAAGGAACTTTATGTTTATTTAATAACAAATTTTTTAGGAATTGTTATCTTAGTTCCATGTCTGTATTATATTTTTAGGATAACCATTAGGTGTAGGACTTGAAGGTATAATCTATAGTGTGACATTTGACAGGCATGGAAGATACATATCTTGAAACCAGATGGCTTCCAGGGGTCTGCAGTGGCCCTGTTCTAGGGGTCCTGGGATGCAATGGTGACTTAACTTGGGTTGAACTGTCTCCTACTTACAGGCTCCAGTATGGCGCCTTCCTCATTCCTCTGGGTACTTGCTTGGGATCAGGAAGGTTTCCCTTTGAGTTATTTAATGCCCTTTGTTTGACTGACAAACTGACCTTTCCTATACTTCCAGACTTCGACATGTGTTTATTTCTGTGATTAGAAACAGCATGAGCTAATTCTAGCATTGTATGGCCACCTATTTCTACTATCATGGAAGTTTAACACTAGAATGCTTATAGTTCTATTTAGATTTTGCAGTGGTATCTTCGTCTTAAATTTTCATTTGTTTTAAAGAGATGGGAATGATTATATTAAGTTAAATATCGAAACCTATAGTTATCATTGAGCTTTTTAGATATTTAGCATACATTGCTAAATCTTAGAGACATAATAGTGAGTTACTTAGAACACATATTCTTCAGATTTCTTATTTTTTTAAACCATAAAACAACTCTCAGACATATTAGTTGTGAAATTGAAAAAAAAAACTGATTATCAAATAGACATTAAATTAGAATCTTTTGTATGTATGGTAAGCAGAATAATCACATCCTAATCCTTGGAGCTTGTGAATATGTTACCTTACATGACAGCAGGTGGGTGGGATTTCAGGTTGCTTATCCGCTGACCTTGGGATGAGGTTTTCCTGGATTACCCACCTTGGGCCCAGTACCCACAAGGGTGCTTGTAAGTGAAAGAGGGTGGCAGGAGAGTCAGTGTCCAAATCAGAGAGAATTTTGAAGATGCTAGGCTGCTTGCTGTAGAGGTGGAGGAGGGGGCCGAGAGCCAAGAAATGCAGGCTGGAGAAGGCAGGGAAATGGGCTCCACAAGGATGGCAGGCCTGCCAGCCCCTTCCCTTTGGCCCAGTGAGAGCCGTTCAGACTCCCGACCCCCAGAACTGAAACGGAATAAATGTACGTTCTTTTAAGCCACTAAGTTTGCGGTAGTTTGCTACAGCAGCCACGGGATGTAATAAGCTGTGTTCCCCATTTTCATACGGTAACTCTGTGAGATACATGTGGTTGCCATTCTTATTTCCACTTGATAGATAGGGAAGATGAGGCTCAGAAAACTAGTTCGCAGCTCTGTGCACACTAGCCCCTCGATGAGGACGGCGTGTGGCTGTGCTTGCTTGCTCCCTTCTCTCTCCTCACAATCCTCAAATCTGGAAGACCGACCCAGATGTCTGCAGGTATCGCCTGCAGAGTCCTCTTCCCACCTGCTGCCGGCTCCCTGATGCTCATCCCTTCCTGCCAGAGTCCTGACTCGTCTGGCCCCATCTGATCCCCCGCCTCACGGCTGGGAGTCCGGCGGTGGCCCCGCTGGATCCGCGAGGAGGCACATTCCTCATCACAGCCCGTGGGGCCCTTTCCTACGGCCTCATCCAGCCTCTTTGGCCTTAGCTCTCTCCGTTCCATCCTAAACCTTCTTCACCCGGTCGGGCAGACGTGTTTGTGGTTGTCCGAGGACTTGCTGTTCTGTCCCTGCCCTCTGTGCTGCAGGACCTTCCAGGCCCTTCTGCTGTCCAGCCAGTTCCACCTGGCTTTCCAGATGGAGCTTGAGGCTCAGCTCCCTGGAGAAGCTTCCCTCGTCCCCTGCCTCCGTCTCCCTTTCCTTTGGCTGATTAAACACCCTTCCCATGAATTCACCGCAGCACACGTCTCACTGTGCAGGGGCTCCTGACTCGGATTTATCCTCCATCAGAATCCAGTCTCTGGGCCAGTGCCAGGCTGTCCTCACTCTGTGTCCTCAGGGCTCCATGTGGTGCTTGGTGGGGTGGGTTTGGGGGTCTCACTGTAGCTGGTGCAGGTGGGGTCTAGGCTCCTCCCGTGGCCTTTGCTCCCACAGCAGGCTGGGCCACAGTCTTTTCCTGTGATGTTTGGTAGCTTTAGGGAGGTTATCTTTTAAAGCTCTCCATCTTGCTAGGATGCCCCTTTTCTGTCCTTTGGCTAGGGGAGCAGACTTTTATCATTGTTGTTGTTGTTTTTGTCGGTACCCATTGGCATTTCTGGGTTGTTGGCTTTTTTATTTCCAAATGTGGGATAAACGAGACAAAAAGGAAATCAGATCTATTTTGTTTTTTGAGGACCCTCCATACCTTTTTCCATAGTGGCTGCACCAATTTACATTCCCGCTTTTCTCCACACCCTCTCAATCCCACTCCTGGGCATATATCTGGAGAAAACCATAACTTGAAAAGATACATGCTCCCCAATATTGACAGCAACACTGTTTACAATAGCCAAGACATGAAAACAACCTAAATATTTAACCATTGGCAGATGAATGGATAAAGAATATGTGGTATATATACACAATGGAATATTACTCAGCCATAAAAAAGAATGAAATAATGCCATTTGCAGCAACATGGATGGACCTAGAGATTGTCATACTAAGTGAAGTAAGTCAGACAGAGAAAGACAAATATCATATGATATCACTTATATGTGGAATCTAAAAAAAAATGGTGCAAATGAACTTATTAAAAAAACAGAAATAGACCCACAAACATGGAAAGCAAGCTTATGGTTACCAAAGGGGAAAGGTGGGGAGGGATAAATTAGGAGTTTGGGATTGATATATACACATTACTATATGTAAAATAACCGACAAGGAACTACTGTACAGCACAGGGAGCTATACTCAGTTTTTTGTAATAACCTACAAGGGAAAAGAATCTGAGAAAGAATATATATATATGTATATGTACATGTATATATATGTATAACTGAATCACTTTTCTGTACACTTGAAACTAACACAACATTGTAAATGAACTATACTTCAATTTAAAAAAACAAACAAAACAAAAACCTAAGTCATTACAGAAAAAAAAAAAGAAAACCGGAGAACTCACCACCTAGTCCTTCCTTTGGTCCTAAGGTTCATAGCCTGTCCACCTGTCAGTCTTCTTGGGTGTGTTTTAGATATAATGCCTAGGGTTTTTAGTACTTAGTGAGAGGATGAGAGATACGCAGGTCCACTTTCCAGAAGTGGAAACCTGTGAATGTATTTTTAAAATATGTACTATTCCATATTATAATGACAAAGAGCTAACCCTCTGTCCACCGAGACAAAGAGCTAACCCGAGACCACCATGGCCAGGTCTGTACTCCTCCTCTGCCCCCACTTACACCTGTGCTTTTAAACAAAATGCTTATGCTCCTATTTCTCAAGTTATTTTCTTTTTTATCTGTTCACTTTTTATCATAGAAGACAAAAATTTATGTCTTATGTGGCTGCTCTCCTCAATCATAATTTTGTCATAGTTTTGGTTAAGTAAATATTACATATTCATATTATTATAAATATGTCATGACGTATTTGTATTATTATAAACATGCCAAGACGTATTTGTACTATTATAAACATGCCATGATGTATTTGTATTATTATAAATATGTTACTGCATATTTATATTATTATAAAGATGTAATTTTTAACACCAACACATCTAATATACAATGGTTTCATTTCCTATTTTTACAGCTTTTTTTTTCCTTAGGATATTTTTGTCCACTTGCTTAGTTTTCTGCATACCTATAATTGATGCTTCTTTCATATACTTTGACAGGGTTGTAAACATCCTCTCAGTATGGCCAAACAAATTAAGTCACTTATCAGTTCCATCTTTTATTTATTTTAAGATACACCTTCTGGAGCCCTTCATCTTCCTGTTCTCATCTGGACTGAGCTTCCTGTCTCTGATCAGCTTTATTCCATGGACTGGGAATTCCCTTTGCTGCTTTTTTGTGCTGTGTCTCTGAGTCCCTAGATCTCATATATTCCTTTCCTTAGTTTATAACTTCATTTAGGTGATGCACATTGTTTACGAGCTCACTTAGAATGGATTCCTGGGATGTAAACTTGAAAAATATTTGTTTGCTTAAAATATTTTATTCCAACTTTAAACTTTATTGGTGGATTAGGATAGATTTCTGGTTGGAAATCATTTTTTCCGTAGAATTTATAACATTTTTCTACTAACTTCTGGATTCCAGTGTTTCTAATGAGATTTCCAGTGTAATTCTGATTGTAATTCCTTCAACGTGATCTATCCCTCAACCTCGCACACCCGCAGAAGCACTTAGGATCTCTCCTGTTTCCATTGTTTTGTAATTACAGATGGTGTACCTCAGTGTGGGTCTTTTTCTTGAGTCCTTGGTGGGTCTTTGAATTTGGGATTCCATCTTTCAGTTCTGAAAAATTTTTGAATAGTTTTTCTCATATATTTCTGCCTTTTCTCTGTATCCTTTGTCTAGAACAGTTCTTGGTCTGATCCTCTAGATTTCTTATCTTTTTTTCTTGTACTGTTTATTCTTTTCCTTTTTCTTTTTCCTGGGAGATTTCCTCAACTTTTTCTTTTAGCCATTCTATTGAATTTTTATTTCTGCTGAAATATTTTTCGTTTGTATGAGTTCCTGTTCTCTTGATTGTTCCTTTTCATAGCTCCCAGTTCTTGTTTTATGTACAGTAATGTGTGAAACTTTTATATTTTCCTTGTTCCCTGCTTTGCCTCTATTTTCTTCTGATCTTGATTTCCCCATCTCAGTTGATCACTGTTTTTCATACTTGAGGCTTTCCAGTGCCTTGAACTAACCTGGAAAGATGGGCAAGATTTAGAAGGGCCCCCTGAAAGATAACTTGGGAGAGGTATGCCAGCTGCTTGACGAGAGACACTGAGGCAGGGGGAAGCTTGGAGAGCCCTGGAACTGCTGCAGTCTGGGGGGTTTGGTTGGGAAGGAGTGGAGCTTTGGAAGACATGTGCCTAACGAGATGAGAAGGTCCAGGTAGTGAAGTTTCTTCTATTGTTTTGTTAAATAACTCGAGTTTCTTCTGCAGCCCTGAGGTATAAGGTGTACAATTTAAAATCATGTGCACAATTTTTTGTGTTGGAGCATGTGCTCTTTTTCCTAGGAGGGCGCTCATCCTTTTCATGTGATTCCGAAACGATGCTGTGATCCCCAAAGTAAACAACATCTGGGAAAACCATTGAGATTGACTTGCACACCCCACCCAAATAAATACGTCAAAACATGACTCAAATCTTACTTCACTCATAAATTCTGTCTTTTCAATTTGATCCTGAAATGGGCTCCTCTTCTGAACTTCTGTAGTGATTATTGTCTACATAATTCACTTTTCTGTTTGCCATATGCTGTATTATTTCAGCTTATCTAGTATGGCTTGAATTTTTTTTAATGTTTTATTAAACCTGTCAAATGTTTTTATCACAGAGATTAACAGCTTAGGTTAGCACGCCCAAACTTTTATTTACTAGCGCTGGCCTTAGATAACTGATATCGAGTTCCACATCTATAAAATGGGGACAGTAAATGTGATTACCTCATAGGGCTGTTGGGAATTTTCAGTGTGTAGATGCAAATGAAGTGCTTATTAGCATAATATCAGGTATCATATGCTCTCCTGAGGAAGGGCCATATCCTATTTTCTCTACTATTCCTGATATAATGCTGAGCTCATTCCAGGAGCAAAGTGAAGTATTTTGTGAATTGAAAATAAGAGAATGAAAGTAAATGACAGGTTATACTTCATATACTCCTATATACTTAAATACCATCTTCTGTCTTTTGGTCAAATTTTTCTGTGTATAAAACCTTCCCAAGGAGCAGCTCTGTCTTGCTGACACTGTAATGACATTCCTGAAGCACCTCCATGTACTAGGCAGCAGGGCCTCATTTTGTGGTGTCACAAACATACCCTTCCAATGGCCACAGCTTCCCGCTGACCGATGAGCTTATTAGCAGGTATCATGGATTTTTCTTCCTATTTTAATTATAGAAAATAAATTTTAGGGACTTCCCTGGTGGTCTAGTGGTTAAGACATTGCCTTCCAATGCAGGGGTGTGGGTTCAATCCCCAGTTGGAGAGCTAAGATCCCACATGCCTTGCAGCCAAAAATATGAAACATAAAACAGAAGCACTGTTGTAACAAATTCAATAAAAACTTTAAAAATGGTCCACATAGCGGGAAACTTCAAGGTGGCGGAGGAGTAAGATGTGGAGATCACCTTCCTCCCCACAAATACATCAAAAATACATCTACATGTGGAACAACTCTTACAGAACACCTACTGAAGACTGGCAGAAGACCTCAGACTTCCCAAAAGGCAAGAAAATCCCCACATACCTGGGTAGGGCAAAAGAAAAAACAGAGACAAAAGAATAGTGATGGGACCTGCATCTCTGGGAGGGAGCTGTGAAGGAGGAAATGTTTCCACACACTAGGAAGCCCATTCACTGGTGGAAACGGGGGGTGGGCGGGGAGGAAGCTTCGGAGCCACAGAGGAGAGCACAGCAACAGGGGTGCAGAGGGGAAAGCGGAGAGATTCCTGCACAGAGGATTGGTGCTGACTGGAGCTCACCAGCCTGAGAGACATGTCTGCTCACCTGCTGGGGCAGGTGGGGGCTGGGAGCTGAGGCTCAGGCTTTGGAGGTCAGACCCCAAGGAGAGGACTGGGGTTGGCTGTGTGAACACAGCCTGAAGGGGCTAGTGCACCACAGTGAGCCAGGAGGGAGTCTGGGAAAAAGTCTGGAGCTGCCTAAGAGGCAAGAGATCATTGTTTTGGGCTGCGCGAGGAGAGGGGATTCAGAGCACTGCCTAAACGAACTCCAGAGAGAGGCATGAGCCATGGCTATCAGCACGGACACCAGAGACCAACATGAAATGCTAAGGCTGCTGCTGCAGCAACCAGGAATCCTGTGTGAAACCACAGGTCACTATCCACACCTCACCCCACCCCAGGAGGCTGTGCAGCCCGCCACTGCCAGAGTCCTGTGATACAGGGACAACTTCACTGGGAGAACACATGGCGTGCCTCAGGCTGTTGCAACATCACGCCGGCCTCTGCCACTGCAGGCTCACCCCGCATTCTGTACCCCTCCCTCCCCCGGCCTCAGTGAGCCAGAGGCCCCTAATCAGCTGCTACTTTCACTTCGTCCAATCTGGGCAGGAACAGACGCCCTCAGGCGACCTACACGCAGAGGCGGGGCCGAATCCAAAGCTGAACCCCGGGAGCTGTGCGAACAAAGAAGAGAAAGAGAAATCTCTCCCAGCAGCCTCAGGAGCAGCAGATTAAAGCTCCACAATCAACTTGATGTACCCTGCGTCTGTGGAATACATGAATAGACAACGATTCATCCCAGAATTAAGGCAGTAGACTTTGGGAGCAACTGTAGACATGGGGTTTGCTTTCTGCATCTAATTTGTTTCTGGTTTTGTTTATCTTAGTTTAGTATTTACAGCTTATTATCATTGGTAGATTTGTTTATTGATTTGGTTGCTCTCTTTTTTTCTTAATATATATATATATATCTTTTTCCTTTTTCTCTTATTGTGAGTGTGTATGTGTATGCTTCATCGTGTGATTTTGTCTGGTATAGCTTTGCTTTTACCATTTGTCCTAGGGTTCTTTCTGTCCATTTTTTTTTTCTTTTTTTAGTATAGTTTTTAGTGCTTCTTATCATTGGTGGATTTCTTTATTGGTTTGTTGCTCTATTCTTTCATTCTTTTTTATTTATTACTTTTAAAATTTTATTTTTAATATTGTTTTTATTTTAATTATTTTATTTTATTTATTTATTTTTCTTTCTTTCTTTCTTTGTCCTCCCATTTTCTTCTGACCTGTGCGGGTGACAGGGTCTTTGTGCTCCAGCTGGGTGTCAGGCCTGAGCTTCTTAGGTGGGAGAGCTGAGTCCAGGACATTGGTCCACCAGAGACCTCCTGGCCCCACATAATATCAAATAGCAAAAACTCTCACAGAGATCTCCATCTCAATGCTAAGACCCAGCTCCACTCAATGACCAGCAAGCTACAATGCTGGACACCCCATGCCAAACAACTAGCAAGGCAGGAAAACAGCCCCACACATTTGCTGAGAGGCTGCCTGGAATCATAATAAGTTCACAGAAACCTCAAAACACGCCACCGGATGCAGCCCTGCCCACCAGAAAGGCAAGGTCCAGTCTCATCCAACAGAACACAGGCACCAGTCACCTCCACCAAGAAGCCTACACAACCCAGTGACCAATCTTACGCACTGGGGGAAGACACCAAAAACAACGGGAAATACAAAACTGCAGCTGGCAAAAAGGAGACCCCCAAATGCAGTAAGTTAAGCAAAATGAGAAGACAGAGAAATACACAGAAGATCAAGGATCAAAGTAAAAACCTACCAGACCAAACAAATGAAGAGGAAATAGGCAGTCTACCTGAAAAAGAATCCACAGTAATGATAGTAAAGATGATCCAAAAATCTTGGAACTAGAATGGAGAAAATACAAGAAACATTTAACTAGGAAATTGAAGAACTCAAGAGCAAACAAACAATGATGAACAACATAATAAATGACATTAAAAATTCTCTAGAAGGAATCAATAGCAAAATAACTGAAGCAGAAGAACGGATAAGTGACCTGGAAGATAAAAGAGCAGAAATAGCTACCACAGAGGAGAATAAAGAAAAAAGAATGAAAAGAATTGAGGATAGTCTCAGAGACCACTGGGACAACATTAAATGCACCATGATTCATATTATAGGGGTCCCAGAAGAAGAAGAGAAGAAGAAAGGGACTGAGAAAATATTTGAAGAGATTATAGTTGAAAACTTCCCTAATATGGGAAAGGGAATAGTCAATCAAGTCCAGGAAGCTCGAGAAACCCATACAGGATAAATCCAAGGAGAAACATGCCAAGACATATATTACTCCAACTATCAAAAATTAAATACAAAGAAAAAATGTTAAAAGCAGCCAGGGGAAAGCAACAAATAACATACAGGGGAATCCCCATAAGGTTAATAGCTGATCTTTCAGCAGAAACTCTGCAATCCAGAAGGGAGTGGCAGGATATATTTAATGTGATGAAGGAGAAAAACCTGCAACCAAGAATACTCTACCCAGCAAGGATCTCATTCAGATTCAATGGAGAAATTAAAACCTTCACAGACAAGCAAAAGCTAAGAGAATTCATCACCACCAAACCAGCTTTACAGCAAATGCTACAGGAACTTCTCTAGGCAGGAAACACAAGAGAAGGAAAAGAGCTACAATGACGAACCCAAAACAATTAAGAAAATGTTCATAGGAACATACATATCGATAATTACCTTAAATATAAATGGATTAAATGCTCCAACCAAAAGACAGAGACTGGCTGAATGGATACAAAATTAGGGCCTGTATATATGCTGTCTAAAAGGGACCCACTTCACACCTAGGGACAGATACAGACTGATAGTGAGGGGATGGAAAAAGATATTCCATGCAATGGAAATCAAAAGAAAGCTGGAGTAGCAATTCTCATATCACACAAAATAGACTTTAAAGTAAAGACTGCTACAAGAGACAAAGAAGGACACTACCTAATGATCAAGGGATCAATCCAAGAAGAAGATATAACAATTGCAAATATTTATGCACCCAACATAGGAGCACCTCAATACATAAGGCAAATACTAACAGCTATAAAAGGGAAAATGGACAGTAACACGATAACAGTAGGGGACTTTAACACCCCACTTTCACCAATGGGCAGATCATCCAAAATGAAAATAAATAAACACAAGCTTTAAATGATACATTAAACAAGAGAGACTTAATTGGTATTTATAGGACACTCCATCCAAAAACAACAGAATACACATTTTTCTCAAGTGCTCATGGAACATTCTCCAGGATAGATCATATCTTGGGTCACAAATCAAGCCTTGGTAAGTTGAAGAAACTTGAAATTGTATCAAGTATCTTTTCTGACCACAACGCTATGAGACTAGATATCAATTACAGGAAGAAGTCTGTAAAATATACAAACACATGGAGGCTAAACAGTACACTACTAAATAACGAAGATATCACTGAAGAAACCAAAGAGGAAATCAAACAATACCTAGAATAAATGGCAATGAAAACACAATGACCCAAAACCTATGGGAAGCAGCAAAAGCAGTTCTAAGAGGGAAGTTTATAGTAATAGTCCTACTTCAAGAAACAAGAAACATCTCAAATAAACGACTTAACCTCATGCATAGTGCAATTAGAGAAAACAAACTAAAAAACCGCAAAGTTAGCAGAAGGAAAGAAATCATGAAGATCAGATCAGAAAAAAATGAAAAAGAAATGAAGGAAACGATAGCAAAGATCAATAAACTAAAAGCTGGTTCTTTGAGAAGATAACCAAAATTGATAAACCATTGCCAGATTCATCAGGAAAAAAGGGAGAAGACTCAAATCAATAGAATTAGAAATGAAAAAAGGAGAGATAACAACTGACACTGTAGAAATACAAAGGATCGTGAGAGATTACTACAAGCAACTATATGCCAATAAAATGATGACCTGGAAAAAATGGACAAATTCTCAGAAAAGCACAACCTTCCAAGATTGAACCTGGAGGAAATAGAAAATATAAACAGATCAATCACAAGTGCTGAAATTGAAACTATGATTAAAAATCTTCCAACAAATAAAAGCCCAGGACCAGACGGCTTCACAGGTGAATTCTGTCAGACATTTAGAGAAGAGCTAACACCTCTCCTTCTCAACCTCTTCCAAAATATAGCAGAGGTAGGAACACTCCCCAACTCATTCTACAAGGCCACCATCACCCCCATACCAAAATGAGGCAAAGATGTCACAAAAAAAGAAAACTACAGGCCAATATCACTGATGAACATAGTTGTAAAAATCCTCAGCAAAATACTAGCAAACAGAATCCAACAGCACATCAGAAGGATCATACACCAGGATCAAGTGGGGTTTATCCAAGGAATGCAAGGAATCTTCTACATATGCAAATCAATCAATGTGATACACCATAATAACAAACTGGAGGGCAAAAACCATAGGATCATCTCAATAGATGCAGAAAAAGCTTTAGTAAAAACTCAACACCCATTTTTGATAAAAACCCTCTAGAAGGTGGGCATAGAGCAAACTTACCTCAAAATAATAAACTCCATATATGAGAAACCCACAGCCAACCTTGTTCTCAATGGTGAAATACTGAAACCATTTCCACTAAGATCAGGAACAAGACATGGTTGCCCACTCTCACCACTATTATTCAAAATAGTTTTAGAAGTTTTAGCCATAGCAATCAGAGAAGAAAAAGAAATAAAAGAATCCAAATCAGAAAAGAAGTAAAGCTGTCACTGTTTGCAGATGACATGATACTATACATAGAGAATCCTAAAGATGGTACCAGAAAACTACTAGAGCTAATCAATGAATTTGGTAAAGCAGCAGGATACAAAATTAATGCACAGAAATCTCTTGCATTCCTATGTGCTAATGCTGAAAAATCTGAAAGAGAAATTAAGGAAACAATCCCATTTACCATTTCAACAAGAAGTATAAAATACCTAAGAATAAACCCACCTAAGGAGGCAAAAGACCTGTATGCAGAAAACTATAGAACACTGATGAAAGAAATTAAAGATACCAGCAGATGGAGAGATAAACCATGTTCTTGGATTGGAAGAATCAACATTGTTAAAATGACTATAGTACCCAAAGCAATCTACAGGTTCAGTGCAATCCCTATCAAACTACCAATGGCATTTTTTACAGAACTAGAACAAAAAATTTCACAATTTGTATGGAAACACAAAAGACCCTGAATAGCCCACGCAATCTTGAGAAAGAAAAACTGAGCTGGAGGAAACACGCTCCCTGGCTTCAGAGTATACTACAAAGCTATAGTAATCAAGGCAGTATGGTACTGGCATAAAAACAGAAATATAGATCAATGGAACAGGATAGAAAGCCCAGAGATAAACCCACACACATATGGTCACCTTATTTTTGATAAAGGAGGCAAGAATGTACATTGGAGAAAAGACAGCACTTCAATAAGTGGTGCTTGGAAAACTGGACAGCTACATGCCAAAGAATGAAATTAGAACACTCCCTAACACTATACACAAAAATAAACTTATAATGGATTAAAGACTTAAATGTAAGGCCAGACACTTTCAAACTCTTAGAGGAAAACATAGGCAGAACACTCTGTGACATAAATCACAGCAAGATCCTTCTTGACCCACCTCCTAGAGAAATGGAAATAAAAATAAACAAATGGGACCTAATGAAGCTTAAAAGCTTTTGCACAGCAAAGGAAAACATAAACAAGACGAAAAGACAGCCCTCAGAATGGGAGAAAATATTTGCAAAGGAATCAATGGACAAAGGATTAATCTCCACAATATACAAGCAGCTCATGCAGCTCAATATCAAAAAACAAACAACCCAATCCACTAATTGGCGAAGACATAAATAGACGTTTCTCCAAAGAAGATATACAGGTTGCCAACAAACACATGAAAGGATGCTAATCATCACTAATCATTAGAGAAATGCAAATCAAAACTACCATGAAGTATCACCTCACACCGGTCAGAATGGCCATCATTAAAAAATCTAGAAACAATAAATGCTGGAGAGGGTGTGGAGAAAATGGGACCCTCCTGCACTGTTGGTGGGAATGTAAATTGATACAGCCATTATGGAGAACAGTATAGAAGGGCCTTATAAAAGTAAAAATAGAACTACCATACAACCCAGCAATCCCACTACTGGGCATATACCCTGAGAAAACTGTCATTCAAGAACAGTCATGTACCACAATGTTCATTGCAGCTCTGTTTACGATAGCCAGGACATGGAAGCAATCTAAGTGTCCATCAACAGATGAATGGATAAAGAAGATGTAGTGCTTATATGCAATGGAATATTACTCTGCCTTAAAAAGAAAAGAAATTGAGTTATTTGTAGTGAGGTGGGTTTACCTAGAGACTGTCATATAGAGTGAAGTAAGTCAGAAAGAGAAACAAATACCATATGCTAACACATATATATGCAATCAAAAGAAAAAGTTCTGAAGAACCTAGGTGCAGGACAGGAATAAAGACTCAGACATAGAGAATGGAGTTTTGGACAAGGGGAGGGGGAAGGGTAAGCTGGCACAAAATGAGAGAGTGGCATGGGCATATATACACTACCAAACGTACAATAGATAGCTGGTGGAAGCACTCGCACAGCACAGGGAGGTCAGCTTGGTGCTTTGTGTCCACCTAGAGGGGTACGATAGGGAGGTTGGGAAGGAGACATAAGAGGGAAGAGATATGGGGATAAATGTATACGTATATCTGATTCACTTTGTTATACAGCAGAAAGTAACACACCATTGTAAAGCAATTATATTCCGAGAAACATATTTTTTTTAAAAAGTGGTCCACTTAAAAAAAAAATCTTAAAACAAGAAAATCCAATGTAAGTTAACTATTTGAGTGTCTTGGTTTCACTTACTCTTTGCACCCATCCCTTCCTGTCTAGGTTATGTTTCTGCTCTCACATTTGCTAGCTGTTGATTCCCCTCAGATCGTCCTTTTTGCTTAGATCACCAATGATGTGGCCTTCAGGCAGTTTTTAGGTAAATCTGAAGATACGTACGGTTCATGAAATCAGATGTTTTTTTTCACCAATCTGTGTTTCCTAGTTTTGGGGGTTTGTTTGTTTGGTTGGTTGTTTTTTTTTGCGGTACGCGGGCCTCACTGCTGTGGCCTCTCCCGTTGCGGAGCACAGGCTCTGGACGCGCAGGCTCAGCGGCCATGGCTCACGGGCCCAGCCGCTCCGTGGCATGTGGGATCTTCCCAGACCGGGGCACGAACCTGTGTCCCCTGCATCGGCAGGCGGACTCTCAACCACTGTGACACCAGGGAAGCCCTACCTGCCAGATTTTAAAGGCTACTCACAGTCTGCTTTTTTTTTTGGACACTCCTGGGGAAACAGAAGTTGTGTCTAAGGTTAAGCCTCCATGCCCCTTTGCATCTGTTTTGCAGAGCTGTGTTTCAAAAAAAAATTCTAGGCTAATATTCCTGCGGTTGTAGTTTAATTTAATAAGCATTTACTGAAACAAGTTGTGTCATAAACTAAAATCTTAATACTCATTTGACCACTGCATAAATCAGACATTCCTTGGATTTTGTAAGTAGTGTTTAACTTTCAGCACTCATTCAGAGGAAACAGGAATAGACAGAGCATAACTTGGTTCAGTTTACTTTCAAGGTATAGTTTATCTCTTCCTAAGATAATTAACTGCAGTCTATCTTCATATTATACTTCATAGCTTGTGAAGCGGTTTCACATGGAGTTTATTATCTCTTCTGTCAACAGCTCTGTGTCATGGCTGTTATTACTATCTTCAGTTTATAGGGGAAAAGATTGAGGATAGGTAGGTTAAAGGACTCAGTAAAGTTACTTAATTAACCAGTCATGGAACACCTGTGTCTCAAACCTGTAGATGTGACCACAGATTTTTCCCCTTTTCTACTATATATTATTTCCATCATTAATTTAAAAATTATATCCATACGTTTTTGTCCTAAATGCAGAAGAAGTAAACTGACTTCAATTTATGGGATAAAAAAATATTCATTAGAAATCAAAGACCTTAGCAATATTTCTCTCAGTTTTATAAGAAGAATATGTATAGTTTGGGTAAGTTGCTGCATTTTATTCTGTACAAAGGTTTATGTTTATAGAAAGCAATAATGGAAAGAAAAAACTGCTCTGCATTATAATATAGGGTCACTTGTTCCTTTTTTTCTTTATTGGCTATAAATAACAGTCTGTTGGAGACTTCATGATTGTGTATTGAGTCGTATAGCACTAATTTCTAATTGAGTATATAAACTATGTGGTTTTGCTTGTGTCTACATAAAAATTAAAATATCTTCCTTCCTGTTTTAATAAGTTTTGTGAAATACATTTAAATTTTGCTCTTTATAAATTTGTAAATAGGAATTTGAAGCTATCATTTTTTTTATAGTTTATTTTTCCCACTGAGTTCAGAATCTGCTTAAAGTACCCACCGCACTTAGTTATCAGTACTCATAAGGGTTGGAAAAGCTTAAATCATAAATGTGAGACCTGGAAAAATCGAAGAATTCTGAGAACATTAAATTGCTTCTCCTTTATTTATAGGCAACGATGACTTTGAAGCAGAACATTTTACTTTGAGCATATAATTAACCATTAACTCATTTATTTGTTTTTCCCATGGTATTTTTTGAGTGTGAGGTCTGTAGTGTGAAACACGGACCCCTCTAATGGGCTGGATTCTGTCAGAGATACTGGATATACTGTGGTTGACTAATGAGACACAGTCACTGACTTAGGGAGCTAATGAGATAGCCATAAACTGTAAACCAACGTAACAGGTATGCAGAAAAGAAATGAGCAGGGTGCAATGGGAGAGGATGAAAGAAAAGATCTAATTTAAATCGGTGGGACATGAAAGGCCTCACGGAGGAAGTAGCATTTAAATAAAATGAGAGGGAATTTGGTGTAAGGACTTTTGAGACAGTGTTTGCAGCATGTGCCCCTGAGACAGGATGGGTGAGTGATTGGAAGGTGGTGTGTGCTCAAGTTGAGAGAGAGAAGGGCGGAGAGCTGCGTAATGAGTTTGGGAAAGTATGGACTCTAATGGGTTGGTAGGATGCCTACTGTGTTTATTTCCTGGGGCCGCTGAAACAAATTGCCATAATCTCGAAGGCTTAACAACAGAAATTTATTCTCTCACAGTTCTGGTGGCCGGAAATCTGAAATAAAGGTGTTTTTGTCTAGAGATGCTAGGGGAGAGTCTGTTCCTTGCCTCTGACAGCTCCTGGTGGCTTCTGGCATTGCTGGGTTGTGGCTGCATCCTGCTGTCTTTCATCTTCACTGTGTGTCCAAGCTCTGTGCCTCTTACTTATGAGGATACTGGTGATGGTATTTAGGGACTTCCTGAACAATCCAGGATTCTCTCTTCATTTCAAGATCCTTTACTTAATCACCTCCACAAGGACCCTTTTTCTAAATAAGATAGTGGCATTCACAGGTTACAGGCACTTGATGTAGATATCTTTTGAGGGCCATGCTCTAGCCTACCGCACCTACCCACTGTTCGTTTCCACTCTTATTACCCTTTGATTTTATTAAAATGTCTATCCCTCCCTATGTACAGGTCATGCATGTGTTTCTCTGGGCTTCTGGGGAAGTTTCTTCTCATTCTCTGAGAGATTCCTAGAAGCAATTCTCCATCTCTTCCTCTGGCTACTGTCTTGAGGAGATGGAAAGCTGGGACTCACAATCATCCTGCAGCATCTGAAGGGCAGAGTAGCTACATAAAGGAGGGTCCAGTCCAGAAAAACCACAGGAAATCCTACCAGAGCCGGTCAGCAGCCAGAGCAGCCTCCTCAGTCTCTGGATTTCCACTCACAGGAGTCAGTGCATTTCGTTAGCCTTTCAAGTGGTTTGAGTTGGGTTTTCTGCAACTTGCAGCCCGCAGCATCTTTTGGATAGGCTGCTGCAAGGAGTTTGGATTTTATTTGCTGTGCAATGGAAGTCATTGCTTTAGGTTTCAAAACCTCACTCTGGATACCTCTGAAGTCATTGATTAGAAAGGGAACAAGAGGTGGAGGTAGCGAAACCATTTAGGCCCTGTTGCAGTCCAGGTGAGAGTGGATGACGGCTTACACTAGGTTGGTGGAGGTAGAAATGAAAAGAGTTACACAGATTTAAAATAGATACTGGGGACAAAAGTATGTGCTGGAAGATTTCTCCTTAAAGTTGGTAGAGTGAGGACAGACATCTAACTTGGCTTCTACCCTGATTAAAACAATAGTAAAGGACTTTTTAAAGGCGTAAGCATATGGGGGAAATGGGAAACCAGACAATAGCAACAAACTGTTAGAAGCTGGAGAAGACTTGGACAATTGGTAAATGCCTTAGTGGGTCCAAGAAAACAGAATTGTAAAGGAGCATTTGAGAAAGCTATTATCCAAACTAGTTTACACAGTAGACTTGCCAAAGACTCAGAAAGTAGCTCTGCTAGTTACCTTTGGAAGAGGAAATGGAGACCAGGTGGCGGTAGGTAGAATAAGGAGGTTTGGTCAGAAGTGTGCTTTGAAAGCATTAGAGCCCTGGATCCCCTCCCCTACCACACATGGCGGGGATGTGCCACTCCCACAACCGGCAAAAGCCTGGGGATTTATTCTCTGGAAACAGTAGTAGTAATAATAATGATAAGGCATCTTATTCTGGAAATTAGAGTTGAGGGTAAAAGTACTCTTTTTAAACGGGGATTAAATAAACCTACGTGTATGGTTGCTGATACTTCCTCAACTTTCTTCTCCCATTTGGCTCCAGAACACTGGCAACAAGACCTTTACTTCTCAGACGGCAAATGAGAAATCTTTTCTAGGGAAATTGAACATCCCAAGAGGAAAAGCACGAATGCACTGAAATCAAAGTTTCCCTAAGGGAAACAGCAGTGGATCCTGTACTAAAGCTTATAGAGCACTAGCCCCACCCACAAATGGGAGCTTGCAGTCAGCTTTCAGTCGTGGCTCTTATGATGCAGAATTAGCAGATTTCTGAGGAAAGTGTCTAATATGAAAGTCAGTTCCTGAAAACAATTTGGTAGGAGAAAATATTTGCAAAGGAATCAATGGACAAAGGATTAATCTCCACAATATACAAGCAGCTCATGCAGCTCAATATCAAAAAACAAACAACCCAATCCACTAATTGGCGAAGACATAAATAGACGTTTCTCCAAAGAAGATATACAGGTTGCCAACAAACACATGAAAGGATGCTAATCATCACTAATCATTAGAGAAATGCAAATCAAAACTACCATGAAGTATCACCTCACACCGGTCAGAATGGCCATCATTAAAAAATCTAGAAACAATAAATGCTGGAGAGGGTGTGGAGAAAATGGGACCCTCCTGCACTGTTGGTGGGAATGTAAATTGATACAGCCATTATGGAGAACAGTATAGAAGGGCCTTATAAAAGTAAAAATAGAACTACCATACAACCCAGCAATCCCACTACTGGGCATATACCCTGAGAAAACTGTCATTCAAGAACAGTCATGTACCACAATGTTCATTGCAGCTCTGTTTACGATAGCCAGGACATGGAAGCAATCTAAGTGTCCATCAACAGATGAATGGATAAAGAAGATGTAGTGCTTATATGCAATGGAATATTACTCTGCCTTAAAAAGAAAAGAAATTGAGTTATTTGTAGTGAGGTGGGTTTACCTAGAGACTGTCATATAGAGTGAAGTAAGTCAGAAAGAGAAACAAATACCATATGCTAACACATATATATGCAATCAAAAGAAAAAGTTCTGAAGAACCTAGGTGCAGGACAGGAATAAAGACTCAGACATAGAGAATGGAGTTTTGGACAAGGGGAGGGGGAAGGGTAAGCTGGCACAAAATGAGAGAGTGGCATGGGCATATATACACTACCAAACGTACAATAGATAGCTGGTGGAAGCACTCGCACAGCACAGGGAGGTCAGCTTGGTGCTTTGTGTCCACCTAGAGGGGTACGATAGGGAGGTTGGGAAGGAGACATAAGAGGGAAGAGATATGGGGATAAATGTATACGTATATCTGATTCACTTTGTTATACAGCAGAAAGTAACACACCATTGTAAAGCAATTATATTCCGAGAAACATATTTTTTTTAAAAAGTGGTCCACTTAAAAAAAAAATCTTAAAACAAGAAAATCCAATGTAAGTTAACTATTTGAGTGTCTTGGTTTCACTTACTCTTTGCACCCATCCCTTCCTGTCTAGGTTATGTTTCTGCTCTCACATTTGCTAGCTGTTGATTCCCCTCAGATCGTCCTTTTTGCTTAGATCACCAATGATGTGGCCTTCAGGCAGTTTTTAGGTAAATCTGAAGATACGTACGGTTCATGAAATCAGATGTTTTTTTTCACCAATCTGTGTTTCCTAGTTTTGGGGGTTTGTTTGTTTGGTTGGTTGTTTTTTTTTGCGGTACGCGGGCCTCACTGCTGTGGCCTCTCCCGTTGCGGAGCACAGGCTCTGGACGCGCAGGCTCAGCGGCCATGGCTCACGGGCCCAGCCGCTCCGTGGCATGTGGGATCTTCCCAGACCGGGGCACGAACCTGTGTCCCCTGCATCGGCAGGCGGACTCTCAACCACTGTGACACCAGGGAAGCCCTACCTGCCAGATTTTAAAGGCTACTCACAGTCTGCTTTTTTTTTTGGACACTCCTGGGGAAACAGAAGTTGTGTCTAAGGTTAAGCCTCCATGCCCCTTTGCATCTGTTTTGCAGAGCTGTGTTTCAAAAAAAAATTCTAGGCTAATATTCCTGCGGTTGTAGTTTAATTTAATAAGCATTTACTGAAACAAGTTGTGTCATAAACTAAAATCTTAATACTCATTTGACCACTGCATAAATCAGACATTCCTTGGATTTTGTAAGTAGTGTTTAACTTTCAGCACTCATTCAGAGGAAACAGGAATAGACAGAGCATAACTTGGTTCAGTTTACTTTCAAGGTATAGTTTATCTCTTCCTAAGATAATTAACTGCAGTCTATCTTCATATTATACTTCATAGCTTGTGAAGCGGTTTCACATGGAGTTTATTATCTCTTCTGTCAACAGCTCTGTGTCATGGCTGTTATTACTATCTTCAGTTTATAGGGGAAAAGATTGAGGATAGGTAGGTTAAAGGACTCAGTAAAGTTACTTAATTAACCAGTCATGGAACACCTGTGTCTCAAACCTGTAGATGTGACCACAGATTTTTCCCCTTTTCTACTATATATTATTTCCATCATTAATTTAAAAATTATATCCATACGTTTTTGTCCTAAATGCAGAAGAAGTAAACTGACTTCAATTTATGGGATAAAAAAATATTCATTAGAAATCAAAGACCTTAGCAATATTTCTCTCAGTTTTATAAGAAGAATATGTATAGTTTGGGTAAGTTGCTGCATTTTATTCTGTACAAAGGTTTATGTTTATAGAAAGCAATAATGGAAAGAAAAAACTGCTCTGCATTATAATATAGGGTCACTTGTTCCTTTTTTTCTTTATTGGCTATAAATAACAGTCTGTTGGAGACTTCATGATTGTGTATTGAGTCGTATAGCACTAATTTCTAATTGAGTATATAAACTATGTGGTTTTGCTTGTGTCTACATAAAAATTAAAATATCTTCCTTCCTGTTTTAATAAGTTTTGTGAAATACATTTAAATTTTGCTCTTTATAAATTTGTAAATAGGAATTTGAAGCTATCATTTTTTTTATAGTTTATTTTTCCCACTGAGTTCAGAATCTGCTTAAAGTACCCACCGCACTTAGTTATCAGTACTCATAAGGGTTGGAAAAGCTTAAATCATAAATGTGAGACCTGGAAAAATCGAAGAATTCTGAGAACATTAAATTGCTTCTCCTTTATTTATAGGCAACGATGACTTTGAAGCAGAACATTTTACTTTGAGCATATAATTAACCATTAACTCATTTATTTGTTTTTCCCATGGTATTTTTTGAGTGTGAGGTCTGTAGTGTGAAACACGGACCCCTCTAATGGGCTGGATTCTGTCAGAGATACTGGATATACTGTGGTTGACTAATGAGACACAGTCACTGACTTAGGGAGCTAATGAGATAGCCATAAACTGTAAACCAACGTAACAGGTATGCAGAAAAGAAATGAGCAGGGTGCAATGGGAGAGGATGAAAGAAAAGATCTAATTTAAATCGGTGGGACATGAAAGGCCTCACGGAGGAAGTAGCATTTAAATAAAATGAGAGGGAATTTGGTGTAAGGACTTTTGAGACAGTGTTTGCAGCATGTGCCCCTGAGACAGGATGGGTGAGTGATTGGAAGGTGGTGTGTGCTCAAGTTGAGAGAGAGAAGGGCGGAGAGCTGCGTAATGAGTTTGGGAAAGTATGGACTCTAATGGGTTGGTAGGATGCCTACTGTGTTTATTTCCTGGGGCCGCTGAAACAAATTGCCATAATCTCGAAGGCTTAACAACAGAAATTTATTCTCTCACAGTTCTGGTGGCCGGAAATCTGAAATAAAGGTGTTTTTGTCTAGAGATGCTAGGGGAGAGTCTGTTCCTTGCCTCTGACAGCTCCTGGTGGCTTCTGGCATTGCTGGGTTGTGGCTGCATCCTGCTGTCTTTCATCTTCACTGTGTGTCCAAGCTCTGTGCCTCTTACTTATGAGGATACTGGTGATGGTATTTAGGGACTTCCTGAACAATCCAGGATTCTCTCTTCATTTCAAGATCCTTTACTTAATCACCTCCACAAGGACCCTTTTTCTAAATAAGATAGTGGCATTCACAGGTTACAGGCACTTGATGTAGATATCTTTTGAGGGCCATGCTCTAGCCTACCGCACCTACCCACTGTTCGTTTCCACTCTTATTACCCTTTGATTTTATTAAAATGTCTATCCCTCCCTATGTACAGGTCATGCATGTGTTTCTCTGGGCTTCTGGGGAAGTTTCTTCTCATTCTCTGAGAGATTCCTAGAAGCAATTCTCCATCTCTTCCTCTGGCTACTGTCTTGAGGAGATGGAAAGCTGGGACTCACAATCATCCTGCAGCATCTGAAGGGCAGAGTAGCTACATAAAGGAGGGTCCAGTCCAGAAAAACCACAGGAAATCCTACCAGAGCCGGTCAGCAGCCAGAGCAGCCTCCTCAGTCTCTGGATTTCCACTCACAGGAGTCAGTGCATTTCGTTAGCCTTTCAAGTGGTTTGAGTTGGGTTTTCTGCAACTTGCAGCCCGCAGCATCTTTTGGATAGGCTGCTGCAAGGAGTTTGGATTTTATTTGCTGTGCAATGGAAGTCATTGCTTTAGGTTTCAAAACCTCACTCTGGATACCTCTGAAGTCATTGATTAGAAAGGGAACAAGAGGTGGAGGTAGCGAAACCATTTAGGCCCTGTTGCAGTCCAGGTGAGAGTGGATGACGGCTTACACTAGGTTGGTGGAGGTAGAAATGAAAAGAGTTACACAGATTTAAAATAGATACTGGGGACAAAAGTATGTGCTGGAAGATTTCTCCTTAAAGTTGGTAGAGTGAGGACAGACATCTAACTTGGCTTCTACCCTGATTAAAACAATAGTAAAGGACTTTTTAAAGGCGTAAGCATATGGGGGAAATGGGAAACCAGACAATAGCAACAAACTGTTAGAAGCTGGAGAAGACTTGGACAATTGGTAAATGCCTTAGTGGGTCCAAGAAAACAGAATTGTAAAGGAGCATTTGAGAAAGCTATTATCCAAACTAGTTTACACAGTAGACTTGCCAAAGACTCAGAAAGTAGCTCTGCTAGTTACCTTTGGAAGAGGAAATGGAGACCAGGTGGCGGTAGGTAGAATAAGGAGGTTTGGTCAGAAGTGTGCTTTGAAAGCATTAGAGCCCTGGATCCCCTCCCCTACCACACATGGCGGGGATGTGCCACTCCCACAACCGGCAAAAGCCTGGGGATTTATTCTCTGGAAACAGTAGTAGTAATAATAATGATAAGGCATCTTATTCTGGAAATTAGAGTTGAGGGTAAAAGTACTCTTTTTAAACGGGGATTAAATAAACCTACGTGTATGGTTGCTGATACTTCCTCAACTTTCTTCTCCCATTTGGCTCCAGAACACTGGCAACAAGACCTTTACTTCTCAGACGGCAAATGAGAAATCTTTTCTAGGGAAATTGAACATCCCAAGAGGAAAAGCACGAATGCACTGAAATCAAAGTTTCCCTAAGGGAAACAGCAGTGGATCCTGTACTAAAGCTTATAGAGCACTAGCCCCACCCACAAATGGGAGCTTGCAGTCAGCTTTCAGTCGTGGCTCTTATGATGCAGAATTAGCAGATTTCTGAGGAAAGTGTCTAATATGAAAGTCAGTTCCTGAAAACAATTTGGTGGATTCAGAGAGCAGGCAGAGAGGCAAAAGTTAAATTTAGAAGTAAAATATATATGTATATATGTGTGTGTATACACACACACATACACACACACATATATGTATTATATATCTATATATATAGTTAATGGTCTCAGAAAGGTAAAAGCATGTTTTGTAACGAAAAAGAAAATGGTGCTTTAAAATAAAATTTTCAGGGAATAAATAAGACTTTTAAAATTAAAATTACTAAAGGTTTAGAAGTTTAGGTAGGGAAATCTTCCAGAGAGTAAAGGAAGAAAGAAAATAGAAAATAATGGAGCGATAGAAAGAAAGCTGGAGGGCCAATTTTTGGAATCGAACATTTGAATTATAGAGTTCTGGAAAGAGGGAATAAGAAAATAAGAGGAAATCATTGAAGATACAATTTAAGAAATTTCCTAACAGTGAAAAACCTGTATTTTTAGGTTGTCAGACTACCAAGTACCCTGTACTTGGATGAAAATAGACTTAAACTAAGGCCATCACTGTGAAATTTCTAAATATTATCTCAAAGAAAAAAGCTGCTTCCAGAGAGAAGAGGAAACACATTTACAGTTTTATGAGCCAAATACCAGGAATACACATATTTCAGATTTTTCAAAAGCAAAAATAGTGGAAGAATTGAAGACAATGAAATCTTACCGAATATTTTCCAGGAAATTGATTTCCAACTCAGCATTTGGTACCTGATCAAACTATCAATCAAGTATAAGAGTAAATGGGGATATTTTCAGGCACATTAGGTCTCAGATTATACCTCCCATGTATGTATTTTCTCTCAAGACACTATTGATGCTGTCCTGTCACAAAATGAGCTAGTGAACCAGGAGTAGAAGGCAGGAAACACAGGAAACGGAAAACAACACATGGTGGAAGGTTATGCTGAAGGCAGTTTCAGGACGGCAGCGTGGCACAAGGCCTAGAGAGCAACCTGGTGGAGTCGGTCAGAGGTTCCAGGCACGAGCCTTTAAGAAAGCAAGACTGACAGAATGTGGAGTATGTAGGAACATCTTCAGAGCAGATTAAGACAATTGAAGAGTGTGGGGGTGAATTTTTATTACGTGCATAAAAAAATTAACCAATGAATAAAACTAGACAGTTATTAATTACAGGGAAGAATGTGCAGAAAAGGAAAAATGTATAGTAATCTACATGGTTTGGCTGTGCATAGCATTTATGTAGTTACAATAATATAAACACAGAGTGGATATCTATCCAAAATCATGGATGAAAAGTGGATGTGTGTGTGAATGTGTGTATGTGTGTGTGTGTGTGTGTGTGTGTGTGTGTGTGAGAGAGAGAGAGAGAGAGAGAGGAGGAGAATGGAGATGAGTGCAGGGCAAAGAAAGATAGTCCCTTCTATAGTGGAAAATCAGTGTTTTTAAGGAAGTATGTTATTTATAATCATGAGGGTAAATACCAAAAGAATCAGCTAGAATAGTTTCAAATGAGAATGATGGTGAAGAGGGGTAGGGTACTACTGTCTTTGGGATAAATGCTGTACAACTCTTGGACAGTATCTGCTTGCAACACTTTAAAAAAATTAAAAACTGAAAAATGTATGTTAGAGGGAGAATCCACTGGATTTGGCTGTGGACGGCATGGAGGATGAGGGAGAAGTAGTCATTCAGCAGTATTCCTTGGTTTCTGGTCGCTAACAACCAGGTGAATAGAGGTGCCATTTACAGATTCAAGGAGGACAGCCCGGAGGAGGAGTGGGGTAGGAGTGGGGATGGGCAGACCAAGTACTGAGTTTTATGATGAGTGTAAGATATGTGTTTAGCAAGGCAGAGTGGGCTTTATCATCCTGGATCCCAAAGGAGAGAACCGGCCTGGAGATTATTGAGTCTTCATCAGCGTATAGAGGTTATTTAAAGCTGTGGGAGACAGCTCATAAGCAGAAATTGAGCAGGGCCTAGGGAGAGCCCTAGGAGCCCTGGGCGTTTGGTGTGCTAGGAGCCAGGAAGGATCCTGAAAAGGAGATAAAGAATTAGAGCACTGAGCAGTAGCAGAAAAGTTAGCGAGTGTTGTCCTGGAAGTGAAGAGAAGAGCACCTTTCAAAGAGAAGGGGTTGGTTGTCTTGTTGCGTGATACTCAGAGCTTTCGGACGGGGAAGCTGAAAGGTGGCCATCATAAACTCATGTTGTTCGTATGTAACTTGATAAACTTAGTGCCGTTGCCATGCATTTACTGAGGGTGCTCTCAAATCTTAATGTACTGGTGGTCACTTTATTACTTGTACACAGACACCTTAATTTTTGAGTTAATGCTGGGGAAACATACTATGGATAATTCAACATAATAATTTAAAATTATGCATTCTTCTAAAATGTGTTGTTATATTTGGATTTAACTTTGGGCGGGCTTTTGACTGGAACCTGTTGATTGCTCTTTCTGTGACTAGTGTGTAAGGAAAGATGTTACGACGTTTACCACAGCTGTCTTTTTGTTGGTCACAGTTTGCCGCTTTCCTGGGCTTCTGTCTCTCAGTTCTCTCTGTCAAGTGCTATTTTCACACACCCCCCTTACTTCCACACTTTAATTCTTTAGTTCTACACTTTTATTCAGAAACTCTTAGAAACACACAACAGAAGAACATGGCGTTGAGCTGGCTATAGTTGTTCATGTTCATAGGAGGAATTCTTAACACTTTCACACAAAAAGTATTATGTCTTAGTGAAGAAACACCTATGACCGTTTTGGAATGGCATGGTAGCTACTTGAAGTGACTTGGGGACGTCTGGGCGTTAGAGTTTTAGGTAGTAGTCGCCTGATAGGGATGCGTCCTGGAAAGTAACAGCATTCTCGGGAGGTTGACTCCTTAAAGCTCAACCTCAACCCCTTCAGCTCAAAGCAAGGTGCTTTCTGTGACCCTCTCATGGTTGCTCTTTTCAGGCCATCTAGGTCTAAAGCTGCTCGTCTGCTTCTCTAGCTCACTTGTAATTTTGGCTTACTGTTCATCTCTTCTCCATATATCATGACCTTTCAGTTCTGTGCTTGAAACTAGGTTGAGGACTCAGCACAGTCCCTGGCATATTATAGTCTAATTGAATTAAATAGTTCTATTTCTAATGTAGTCTTATTGAACTGAATAATGAATGAGTGAGTAGCTAATGTTCCTTCTGTTAAAAGTATATGTCAAGACCATCATGCCAGAATCACCAAATGTGCTCAAATAATCATCACATATGAAGATTAATATTTATATGCAGAATGTACTCTTAAGGTAAATCATGGTAAAAATTATACTGATATTGTGTTGTGTGATAATTCAAGATTGTTTTTATAGAGCTGGACAGACATTGCCTTCCCTCTTCTGTATTATTTTCCTAATGCCTTTGATCTGTTCACATCAGTGCAGTTAGATTTTCCAAATACTGTGTGCCGTTCTCCCCCATAGCACACGAATGCTTGTTCCTAAATACATTAAAGCCTTACTCCTCAAAGCGTGTTCCAGGGACCAGCCATGCTGACATCATCTAGGAACTTGTTAGAAATGCAGACTCTCAACCCCCCTCCCAGATCTACAGAATCTGATTCTGCATGTTAACAAGATCCCCAGGTAATTCATATACATATGAAAGTGTGAGGTGCACTGAATTAAAAAATAAATTCTGATTCTAACTCTCCAGTAATGAAGTTCTGTATTTATTGAATTCTTGCTAAGTTCTTTGCGTAGATCATTTCACGTAATCCTTGTAACAACCCAGGAAAGGTGTTTCCTTATTTTATAGATGGAGAAACTGAGGCATAAAGAGGTATAAGAACTTTTCCATAGACGGAGCTAGGCAGACCCTGGATCTGACCCAGGCAGTCCTGCTCAGCGGCTCTGTTCTTCATCAAGACAGTGGCTGCCTTCCCAAAGCTGTGCTTTGCTTATGCCCAGCTCCTAGTAACCTGTGCTCCACCGGTGTGGTGTCTGTCCTCTAAGCTCAGAGAATCTCTTTCCTCCCCATACCCTAAGCGCAGAAGTGTTTGAGGAGAATGTTCACCTTCTGTCTGCCCTGGTTCCTGAGGGTTTTGGAGCCACGTGCATGGATTGTGTACCTGCTGTGTGTTAGCCCTCAGGAGGCAGGCAGAATGGAGAGGGAGGAATGTTATGAATACGGTCGGTCGGGATTCTGGCATTTATAATTCCCTTAGGGAGTTGTTGGTTAGGCTTAAGGGAAAGATGAGAAACGAGGAGAGAGTCTGAGTCCCTTTTGGTCTAGATACCCTAAAACCATGGAAGTAGATGAATCTTCCGTATCAGCCTAAGACGTGATTTTACAATAAGGGAAAGGATTTCCATCTCAGAAAAATATCTTCATCTACTCAGGTTTTTAGAACAGCTTGACTGAGTTGTAAAGTAAACTACATGTGCTTAAAATACCCAATTTGATAAACTTTCATCTCTTCGGTTTTGTCTGCAATTCTTTTCACAGGAGGCAAACACTCTTATACCACAGAAGATAAAATTAGAATTACGTGGGAAAGTTTATACCACAGTAGTTGAGATCTTGGCCAAATGATATTGAATCTTTTTGTTTTGATAAGGGAAGAGGTCTAGAGGAGAGAAGTCACAGGCTGACTTCAAGGGGTAAGGAACAGGGTGCACCTGAAATTGGAATAAAGGAAGATTGGGGCCAGTTCTCTAATTTAACAGTTTTAGTCCATTTATTATCAGGTGTATAAACAAAAGGGTTCTTGTATGTAGCTGTGGCTGAACTAGAAGCATGACCATTGCTCACCCATTGCTTTGCACATAAAAGTAACTAATTATGAGTTTTGAATGAGTAACTTACTGAACATATGTAAAATTGCTTACTGTTTTTCACCAACAAAGGCCTAGCAACTTCAAATTCGTATCAGTCTATTGCTGAGTTAGTATAGCACATATAGTAGTAAGCCTCCATATTAGTTGACTTCATTTCTCCTTAGGGCATTTACCTGAAACTCAGAAGGAGTCATTATATTTCTTTGTAAATCTGTTGTTTTCTTGCACTCCTGTGTCGCTGTCCATTGCAGCTTTGCACTTTCAAGGGAAACCATGAGATGTATTTGTCTGGGAAACAGAAGACTTGAGCTTTCATGTACATTCCTGGGATCACTGTCTGAAAGATGGGGGCTTTCCTCCAACCTGTTCCCTAGCAATCACAGAACAATGAATTTAGGTTCATCTAAGAGAAGGAGTTAGTTGGATGAATTGGGCTACAGGTGAGCATATATGTAATAATATATACTTAATCTGTGATAGACCTAAGGGTATAAAAGGGGAAAATGGCAAAATGGTTTTTTAAAAACCCCACGCCTTCCTTCATGATAAAACAGCTTGGTTTACTTCTCAAATGCGTTCAGTTTTTTCCATGAGTCTTAATAAAAGCCATGAAAAACTCTGATGAAGCTGATCTCTCAACATAAGGCAAACAGGAAATATAAAACTAATATATATTCAGATAATTGAAACCAGAAAAGGTTTAGAAAGGTCTCTTAATTTCCTTCACCAGGAGTTTTACCTTGTACTGTGGAAGAGAGTTATTCAGAAATATGACATACATTTTTATCCAAAGTATTATTTTCTTTTATTTTAGCCATTTTCATGGATATTTCTGTTATTTTATGCAAAGCAATTTTTTTTGAGAAAGAACACAAAATTGAGGAAAATACTAGAAAGTAAATATCAGTCGGATCTTGTTTTCATTGCTTCAGAGTAAAATCAAATAATAAAATAAGATAAGAACACTTAAACACTGATACATGCTACATTTAAATGAAGATTTATACATAGTTACTTATAAATATGTTTACTAATGCTTAGTTTCAGTCTTTTGCTAAGAGATGAGTTCCCTAGAAACAGTACTGAGACTTCCTTTTTATAGCAAACTAATCTTAAATAATTGACGTGAGAGAAATCAAGTTGGACAGAATTATAGAGAACTTGAGTGTAGAATTCATCTTCAAATAATTTCTACTGACTGACATGAAATTAACAATGGTCCTTAACCTGTTTTTTAAAAAAATACTGGTGCTTGAATCCCATGCCAGACCCATTGAAATGGAATTTTGGGCATCTGATGTCTTTAAAAGTTTCACAGATTATCCTAACACTCAGTATGAGGGAGAACCATTGAGCTAGAGGGGTGGTCTATTTAAAAAACAAAATGCAGGCGCGCGTGCACAAACGAACAGACACACACACACCATTTAGTAACTGATCAGATACATTTATTTTTAGATGATGGGCTGTGGGTCCTGAAGTTTTCAGATGCCGAAATGAACACTGATCTCTCAATGCTGTGTTTGTGTGTCGGCTAGTTAAAGCTGTTACTAAGCCGCCACTGTGAGCCATCTCATGCTGGTTGGTTGTGGCAGCTACTGCGATGACAAAACCTGAGTTAGCAACCAGGAGAGATTTTCTGTTCATGGACAAATGCTATTTAAAAATAGATTAATGTATGCCCTTGATGCATTTCAAGTTTATGAACATGAGGCTTCATTCTCCATGAATTAATTAAATACCAAGGGAATTAATGCTGAAGAAACACTGTACATTCTTAGGTGCAAGAGTGTCAGTTAACGCTGGCAGAACAACAGTTCAATCACAGGGGTTATTAAGAAGCTCTTTTAAAATTTGCAACCTGGTAAGTAACAGCAAACGACTGGATGCAGAGCATTGTTAAATGTAAATGTTGAATTAAATTGACGTGCCCTAGGTTGTTTTTTCAGAGTACCATATTTACATGCATTATTTCTCCCTTTATACCCCGTGATAAATAGAAGAGTGAATGTAACCCACCACGTGGGTCCTGTTAAGTTTTCATTCTAGGCAACTCATAAATCCTACTTCTTCCTCTTACTTTCTAATGAGGTAATTATCCAGAATTTCCAAGAAATCAGTGGCAAGGCACATTGCTGACTCAGGATTGAGGCATATTAGAAATTGTCCATACTTTTTCCTTCTCTCCCAGTTACCTTTATGAATAACATACTGGCTCTACAATTTCTCCGACAGATAAACATTTGGGTTAAGTTAGTATAGAATATAGGAAGTCACTAGGGATTTGGAAGTGGGAAGTGAGAGAGTTTTTCACTTCTCAGAAAGTCAAGTAACCTCTGTGTCATTGCATTTTATCATTTGAAAATGGATTAGAGAAGGATAAAATGGTGTAGCTGTGGCACTTTGTAAATTTTTGAAGCTTTATGCAAATTCTATTATTTTATTATTAATGCAGCTCTCTCTGGAGTGAGAGATGATACATAAAAGCTAATTCATCATTAAAATCCTTGTGAGGATTTGTTTCAATGCAAATCACAACTACGGGTCGTAGCTTGGGGATAATAGGCCTAAGTTGCTATCCAGAGGTATCATACTTTACACATTTTCAGTAAACTCTAAGGAATGAGGGAAGGCATAGTAAGTAGAATAAGAGGTCACTGAGAAGGAAAACGGTAGGACACAGGCTAGAAATTTCTCACATTTCACTATTCCTTCCTTCATTCTTATCAGAGTCTGCTACATGATTCTATAAAGGAGTTAGGTAGAATGGACAAGCAAAAGCAAGACATTGTGACAGAGATTGTATATGCACGTACCACTGGACATCTGCTAGTTTATTTTTGTGAGAATATGGGAGAAATTACTAGTTTTGTATTTTGGGGGCAGGAGAGGTGAGTAGACTTTTCAGTTTTCTTTATAAGGAAGATCTTTGGCCCTAGGGTAAGAATAACCTAGCAAACGTAGCTTGGAGGAAATGGATTAGGAGAAAGTGGAGAAATAAGCAGCTAGATAGAAAGCAGGTAATTGAGCAAGGAGCTGTCATTCTTCCTGCAGTTGATGTAAGTCATCATCAGCTTTGTTGGTTTGCCCAGAGATCCCCAGTTCTCACTGTACCTCAGAATCACCCTCATAGTTCCCATTAGATATACAGTTTTAGGATCTTAGTACCTGTGGCATATTTACTTTTGAATGAGAGGCACTAAAACATCTGATGCACGGCCAGTATTTCATCCTGTTTCTGCCTTTGATGTCTCTTACTCAACAAACCGAAATGGCTCTTCAAGTATCCACTATTTCTGTTTCAAAGTAGAAAAAACAAACAAAAAAACTTACAGCTTGGAAACTACTTAGTTAAACTGTTTCCTTAATTTTTTTTTAAAATTGGAACTGTGGGAGACAATTCACTATAGGGAGAAATAGTGGAGAGAAGAATTTTTTATGAGGAATATGTAAATTAACTGAATTTTGAGTGACTGTCATGGTGACAACTGACAGTGAGTTCATGCATGATTACTTAATTATCAACAAGCTCTCATTAACAGAAAATTGTAATAATGGTAAGCTTGATTGTAGAATATACACAATAATATATGTTCAATAAATTATCAGCATCTTTCTTAAGAGGCAATCTTAATAAATCTTAACACATTAATTTTTTTAACATCTTTATTGGAGTATAATTGCTTTACAATGTTGTATTAGTTTCTGCTGTATAACAGAGTGAGTCAGTTATATGTACACATATAACTTGTGCATCTTGCATCTCCCTCCATCCTCCCTATCCCACTCCTCTAGGTGGTCACAAACCACTTAGCAGCTCTCCCTGTGCTATGTAGCTGCTTCCCACTAGCTATCTATTTTACATTTGGTAGTGTATATATGTCCATGCCACTCTCTCACTTTGTCACAGCTTACCCTTCGCCCTCCCCGTGTCCTCAAGTCCATTCTCTACGTCTGCGTGTTTATTCCTGTCCTGCCCCTAGGTTCATCACAACATCTTTTTTTCTTTTTTTTTAGATTCCATATATATGTGTTAGCATACGGTATTTGTTTTTCTCTTTCTGACTTACTTCACTCTGTATGACAGTCTCTAGGTCCACCCACCTCACTACAAATACTCAGTTTCATTTCTTTTTATGTCTGAGTAATATTCCGTTGTATATATGTGCCACATCTTCTTTATCCATTCATCTGTCGATGGACACTTACGTTGCTTCCATGTCCTGCCTATTGTAAATAGTGCTGCAGTGAACATTATGGTACGTCTCTTTTTGAATAATCGTTTTCTCAGGGTATATGCCCACTAATGGGATTGCTGGGTCATATGGTAGTTCTATCTTTAGTATTTTAAGGAACCTCCATACTGTTCTCCATAGTGGCTGTACCAATTCACATTCCCACCAGCAGTGCAAGAGTGTTCCCTTTTCTCCACACCCTCTCCAGCATTTATTGTTTGTAGATTTTTTGATGATGGCCATGTTGACTGGCGTGAGGTGATAATTCATTGTGGCTTTGATTTGCATTTATCTAGTGATTAGTGATGTCAAGCATCCTTTCATGTGTTTGTTGGCAATCTGTATTTCTTTGGAGAAATGTCTATTTAGGTCTTCTGCCCATTTTTGGATTGGGTTGTTTGTTTTTTTTGATATTCAGCTTCATGAGCTGCTTGTAATTTTGGAGATTAATCCTTTGTCAGTTGCTTCGTTTGCAAATATTTTATCCCATTCTGAGGGCTTGTCTTTTGTCTTGTTTTTGGCTTGTTTTCATTTGCTGTGCAAAAGCTTTTAAGTTTCATTGAGTCCCATTTGTTTATTTTTGTTTTTATTTCCATTTCTCTAGGAGGTGGGTCAAGAAGGATCTTGCTGTGATTTATGTCATAGAGTGTTCTGCCTATGTTTTCCTCTAAGAGTTTTATAGTGTCTGGCCTTACATTTAGGTCTTTAATCCATTTTGAGTTTATTTTTGTGTATGGTGTTAGGAAGTGTTCTAATTTCATTCTTTTACATGTAACTGTCCAGTTTTCCCAGCACCACTTATAGAAGAGGCTGTCTTTTCTCCATTGTGTATTCTTGCCTTTGTCAGAGATAAGGTGACCATATGTGTGTGGGTTTATCTCTGGGTTTTCTATCCTGTTCCATTGATCTATACTTTTGCTTTTATGCCAGTACCATACGGTCTTGATTACTGTAGCTGAGTAGTATACTCTGAAGTAAGGGAGCCTGATTCCTCCAGCTATGTTTTTCTTTCTCAAGATTGCTTTGGCTATTCAGGGTCATTAGTGTTTCCATACAAACTGAAATATTTTGTTTTAGTTCTGTGAAAATTGCATTTCATATCTTGATAGGGATTGCATTGAATCTGTAGATTGCTTTGGATAGGATAGTCATTTTCACAGTGTTGATTCTTCCAAATCAATAACATGGTATATCTCTCCCTCTGTTGGTATCATCTTTAATTTCTTTCATCAGTGTCTTAGAGTTTTCTGCATGCAGGTCTCTTGTCTCCTTAGGAAAGTTTATTCCTAGGTATTTTATTCTTTTTGTTGCAATGTAAATGGGATTGTTTCCTTAATTTCTCTTTCAGATTTTTCGTCAGTAGTGTACAGGAATGCAAGAGATTCCTGTGCATTAATTTTGTGTCCTGCTACTTTACCAAATTCATTGATTAGCTCTAGTAGTTTTCTGGTAGCGTCTTTAGGATTCTCTATGTATAGTATCATGTCATCTGCAAACAGTGACAGCTTTACTTCTTTTCCAATTTGGATTCCTTTTACTTCCTTTTCTTCTCTGATTGCTGTGGCTACAACTTCCAAAACTGTGTTGAATAATACCAGTGAGAGTGGGCAACCTTCTCTTGTTCCTGATCTTAGAGGAGATGGTTTCAGTTTCCCACCATTGAGAAAGATGTTGGCTGTGGGTTTGTCATATATGGCCTTTATTATGTTGAGGTCAGTTCCCTCTCTTCCTGCTTCCTGGAGGGTTTTTATCATAAATGAGTATTGAATTTTGTCAGAAATTTTTTCTGCATCTATTGAGATGATCATATGGTTTTTCTCCTTCAATTTGTTAATATGGTGTATCACATTGATTGATTTGCATATATAGAAGAAACCTTGCATTCCTGGGATAAACCCCCTTGATCCTGGTGTATGATCCTTTTAATGTGCTGTTGGATTCTGTTGGCTAGTATTTTGTTGAGGTTTTTTGCATCTATGTTCATCAGTGATATTGGCCTGTAGTTTTCTTTCTTTGTGACATCCTTGTCTGGTTTTGGTATCAAGGTGATGGTGGCCTCGTAGAATGAGTTTGGGAGTGTTCCTCCCTCTGCTATATTTTGGAAGAGTTTGAGAAGGGTAGGTGTTAGCTCTTCTCTAAATGTTTGATAGAATTCACCTGTAAAGCCATCTGGTCCTGGGCTTTTGTTTGTTGGAAGATTTTTAATCTCAATTTCAGTGCTTGTGATTGGTCTGTTTATATTTTCTGTTTCTTCCTAGTTCAGTCTCAGAAGGTTGTACCTTTCAAGCATTTGTCCATTTCTTCCAGGTTGTCCATTTTATTGGCATATAGTTGCTTGTACTAGTCTCTCATGATCCTTTGTATTTCTGCAGTGTCAGTTGTTACGTCTCCTTTTTCATTTCTAATTCTGTTGATTTGAGTCTTCTCCCTTTTGTTCTTGATGAATCTCGCTAATGGTTTATCAATTTTGTCTTCTCAAAGAAACAGCTTTGAGTTTTATTGATCTTTGCTATCGTTTCCTTCATTTCTTTTTCATTTATTTCTGGTATGTTATTTATGCTCTTTCCTTCTGCTCACTTTGTGGGGGTTTTTGTTTTTCTTTCTCTAATTGCTTTAGGTGTAAGGTTAGGTTGTTTATTTGAGATGTTTCTTGTTTCTTGAGGTAGGATTGTATTGCTATAAACTTCCCTCTTAGAACTGCATTTGCTACGTCTGATAGGTTTTGGGTCATCGTGTTTTCATTGTCATTTGTTTCTAGGTTTTTTTTAATTTCCTGTTTGATTTCTTCAGTGATCTCCTGGTCATTTAGTAGTGTATCGTTTAACCTCCATGGATTTGCAGTTTTTACAGAGTTTTTCCTGTAATTCATATCTAGTCTCATAGGGTTGTGGTTGGAAAAGATACTTGATGGGATTTCAGTTTACTTAAATTAACCGAGCCTTGATTTGTGACCCAAGATATAATCTATCCTGGAGAATGTTTTATGAGCACCTGAGAAGGAAGTGTATTCTGTTGTTTTTGGATAGAATGTCCTATAAATATCAATTAAGTCCATCTTGTGTAATGTGTCATTTAAAGCTTGTGTTTCCTTATTTTTTTTCATTTTGGATGGTCTGTCCATTGGTGAAAGTGGGGTGTTAAAGTCCCCTACTATTATTGTGTTACTGTCGATTTCCCCTTTTATGGATGTTAGGCTTTGCCTTATGTATTGAGGTGCTCCTATGTTGGGTGCACATATATTTACAATTGTTATATCTTCTTCTTGGATTGATCCCTTGATCATTCTGTAGTGTCCTTCTTTGTCTCTTGTAATAGTCTTTATTTTAAAGTCTATTTTGTCTGGTATGTGTATTGCTGTTCCAACTTGCTTTTGATTTTCATTTGCATGGAATATCTTTTTCCATTCCTTCACTTTCAGTCTGTAAGTGTCCCTAGGTCTGAATTGGGTCTCTTGCAGACAGCGTATATACGGGTCTTTTGTTTGTATCCATTCAGACAGTCTTTGTCTTTTGTTTGGAGCATTAATCCATTTACATTTAAGGTAATTATCAATATGGATGTTCCTATTACCATTTTCTTAAGTGTTTTGGGTTTGTTTTTGTAGGTCTTTTCTTTCTCTTGTGTTTCCTGCCTAGACAAGATCCCCCCAACCCCCCGTCCCCGCCAGTGAAGGGGCTCTCTAGTGTGTGGAAACTTTTTTTTTTTTTAATTTTATTTTATTTATTTTTTTATACAGCAGGTTCTTATTAGTTATCCATTTTATACGTATTAGTGTATATATGTTAATCTCAATCTCCCAATTTATCACACCACCACCCTCCGCCACTTTCCGCCCTTGGTGTCCATACATTTGCTCTCTACATCTGTGTCTCTATTTCTGCCCTGCAAACCAGTTCATCTGTATTATTTTTCTAGGTTCCACATATATGCGTTTGGAAACTTTTCTTCCTTCACAGCTCCCTCCCACTGGTGCAGGTCCCGTCCCTATTCTTTTGTCTCTGTTTATTCTTGTTTCTTTTGCCCTACCCATGTGTGTGGGGATTTTCTTGCCTTTTGGGAAGTCTCAGGTCTTCTCCCAGCATTCAGTAGGTGTTCTGTAGGAGTTGTTCCACATGTAGATATCTTTTTGATGTATTTGTGGGGAGGAAGGTGATCTCCACGTCTTACTCCTCCAGCATCTTGAAGGTCTCCCTTAACACATTATTGACTGGGGGATTTTTGCAGAAACTAATGCCTATGGCTGGAGTATGTCTCCAGTCAAAAATTTGTTAATAAATCTATATTAATAAACACTCTAACATTGCTATAAGTAGAAGTGTTTGATAATCAATTTCAAACATGCCTGTTTTAAAATAAGAAATCGTATCACTGCTTCTATACAGCATTTTAGTAGAGGTGCTAAGTAATGTAGTAAGACAAGAAAAGGAAATACGTACCAAGAATTAGAAGGGAAGAGGCAAAACTGTCCATATTTGTAGTTAATATGATTAATCTGTGTAGTAAATACAAGATAATGTACAAATTAGAAATATTAGAATTTAACAAGGTTTTCAGATGTAAAGTCAGAATTTAGGAAGGTTCTTAGATGTAAAGTCATTATTCAGATTCAAAGGTTTTTATACCAGTAATGATTAATTAACAAATTAGATAGGAAAAAAGTCCACTTGCAATAGCAACAAAAAACAAACAGGAGGAAACACAGATTTATGTAAGATCTCTGTGGAAAAAAGATTAACATTAACAAGGGAAGTAAAATAAATGGACAGCTATACCAGATTCATGAATAATAAAACTCAATATGGGAAGGATGTCAGTTCTCTCCAGTTGATTTGTAATTATGTGTATTTGTTCAAGATTTATGTTTTGGTTACTAGATTCATCAACTCATAAATGATTCCAGTTAAAATTTTGGGAACCACTTCTTATTTCTGCTAATGGAGGCTTTCTGTAGAAAACAAATATAAATTTGATGAAAAAAACATTACCTTGCAGATTGAAGAAGCTCACTGAATGTCAAATAGGATAAATATAAATAAAAACACACATAGACCCAATATAGTCAAACTACTGTCAGCAAAGTCAAAGAGAAAAATATTTAAAGCAGCAAGAGAAGAAAGACACAATGACATGTTGAACATCTGGCTTTTCATCAAAAATAAGGGGCAGGAAGGCAATGGAATGACATAGTTAAAGTGTTGAATGGAAAAAGCTGACAACAAAAATTCTATGTCTAGGAGATAACAGAATTTTAAAAACTAGAGTAAAATAAATATGTTTACAGATAAAGCAAACTGGAGAGAATTTGTTTTTAGCATACTTGCACTTCAAGAATTACTTAATGGACCAAAAAAGCTTTTGCACAGCAAAGGAAACCTCCACGAAAGCAATAAGACAACCTACAGAATCGGAAAATATATTTGCAAATGATGCAACTGACAAGGGGTTAATATCCAAAATATACAAACAGCTCATCCAATTCACTATTGAAAAAAGAACCCAATCAAAAAATGGCAGAAGATCTAAATAGACATTTTTCCAAAGAAGACATACAGATGGCCAATGGGCACATGAAAAGGAGCTCAACATCACTAATTATTAGAGAAATGCAAATCAAAATCAAAGTGAGGTATCACCTTAGACTTGTCAGAATGACTGGAGAGAGTGTGGAAAAGAAAGAACCCTTTTACACTGTTGGTGGGAATGTAATTTGGTGCAGCCACTATTGGGAAACAGTATGGAAGTTCATTAAAAAACTAAAAATAGAGCTATTATATGACCCAGCAATTCCACTCCTGGGTATATATACAGAAAAAAACAAAAACTGTAAACAATCCAAGTGCCCATCAACAGACAGTTGGCTTAAGAAGATGTGGTATACACACACACACACACACACACACACACACACAATGGAATATTACTCAGACATTAAAAATAATGAAATATTGCCATTTGCAGCAACATGCATGGACCTAGAGAATATTATGTTTAGTGAAGTAAGTCATACATAGAAAGACAAATACTATATCATATCACTTATATGTGGAATCTAAAAACATAATACAAGTGAGTCTATATACAAGACAGAAACAGACACAGAAAACAAACTTATGGTTACCAAAGGTAGGGCATAGCGAGAAACAAATTAGAATATAGGATTAACAGATACAAACAATAGCTAAGCAACAAGGGTTTACTGTATAGTACAGAAATTATATTTAATATCTTGTAATAACGTACAATGGAATATAAATTGAAGAAATAACTGAATCACTATGCCATACACCTGAAACTAACATGATATTATAAATCAACTGTATTTCAATTAAAAAAAAGAATCACTAAAGGAAATTCTTCAGGCTGAAAGGACGTGACTACAGATGTAACTGAGATCCTAGGAGCAATTAAGAGTACTGGAAGTATCAAATGTGTGAGGAAATATATTTATATTTTTCTTCTGTTAATTTCTTCTGTTAATGACTCAGTAAAGTAAAAATTATAAACACACACTTATGTACAAAATACTGTAAATGTGTTTCTAATATAAGTAAATATGTATGTTTTAACAATAGTACAAGAAGGGGAAAATGGAGCTAAACCGGAGGAAGCTTACTGTATTGTACTGGAAATGTCAGTAGTAACTTGAAGATCATGGTGAGTTATAGATGCATATTATAATTTTCAGTGTAACACTAAAAACAAACACATAAATGCCACTAAAAAATTGACAGGTAAATAAAAAACTATACATTTGACACAAAGAAGGCAATAAAGAAGGAATAGTAGAACAAAAAAAGAGATGAGACAAATATAAATCAAAAAGCAAGATGACAGTACTAAATCCCAACATCTGAATAGTTAAATAATAATTTATTTTATATATTTAATATCATTTAACTATTACATTAAACATTGAACATAAATTTATTAAATATTATTAATAAATAACCTTAAATACATTAAGTGTGAAGGACTAAACATTTTAATTAAGAGATTATCAGACTAGGCAAAAATGTAAGATTCAACTGTATGCTATCTATAATATAAGTGAGGCACTTTAAATTCGAAGACATAAATAGTTTGTAAGTAAAGATTAAAAAATATACACTATGCTAACTGTAGGCATAAAAGACCTGGAGTGGGTACGTTAATGTCAGACAAAATAGACTTGAAGGGAAGAATAATACTAGAGAGAAGAGGGACATTTCGTAATGATAAAAGTGTCAGTACATCAGGAAGATATAACATTTATAAATGTATACGCTCCAAATAACAGAACCACAAAACTTTCAGAATTAAAAGGAGTAAGAAAAGTTAATACTCCTCCTGCAATAAATGATAGAACAAGTAGGTAGAAAATCAATAAGCCTATCAAACACCAACCCCAACTGACTTATATAGAAAACTCTGTCCAACACAGCAGACTCCACATTCTTTTTAAGTACACATGATACATTCATGAACATAGGCTATATGCTAGACCATAATAGTGCTTGCTTGTGAATTTTCATAACAACCCCCAAATGGAAACAGCACAGATGTACATTTGTTTGTGAATGAACAAACACATTGTGGTATATCCACACAATGAAATACTGTTAAACAATAAAAAGGTACAAACTACTTGTATGTTACAACATAGATAAATCTTAAAAACATCATGTTAAGTGAAAGATTCCATACAAAAAAAGACTATGTATTGTATGATTCCACTTATATGAAATTTCTAGAAAAAGGCAAAACTATAGTGACAGAAAGAAGGCTAGTGGTTACCTGGGGATGGTGGTGAGGGAGTGTGGATTGAATACTTTATGTCTTTAACAGAACTGTTTGGGATAAAAATGCTTATTTTGATGCTAAGACAGTTATGAATTTTATAACATTGTTTTCAATAGTCATTACTTGCAGGTTCAAATCAATGAGACTAGTCTTACTGATTTGCTCCAACCCCTCTCCTCAGTTTTAGATGTTTTTAAAAATTGTCTATGGTTAACTTACCATATGTATGCCTTTTCATTTAGTATCAGTTTTGTACAAATATTTCTTTACTGTTTTAGTATTATTTTGTTTTTATTTCTGACATGGTTAATGGTGTTACCAAATTCAAAATAGGAAGATATCACTCACATTGGTAAAAAAAAAATTCAGCTCAAAATATACTTCTTATATGTTTTAGAAGAAATTGCTTTAAAAATGAGTAACCAAATTAAATTCACTGTCCTCTTAAGTAGTTTCTTTTTACCTTTCAGAATATACAGGTTATGTGTTATCTTTTTCCATAATTTAAATTATTCACTAGGGATCTATAGATTTTTGACACTTTTATTCAGAGTGATCCCATTTACCTGTTATTGATGAAATCAAGTTGGCAAGTTTCTGAATATTATTCTGGATATAAGAAGGGGGAGGGGTAAAATATAGGTAGGGGATTAAGAGGTACAGATTACTATGTATAAAATAAATAAGTTGCAAGGATATATTGTACAGCACAAGGAATATAGCCAATATTTTATAATTTTTTTTTTTTTTTTTTTTTTTTTTAGGAAGCCCTATAATAAATTTAAGTGCAGTATAATCTATAAAAGTACTAAATCACTATGTTGTACAGCTGAAACTAATGCAATACTGTAAATCAACTATACTTCAATAATTAAAAAAAGAAATACGTAGGTGGTAAAAATTCCATGCAATATTTCCAAGCTACAAACCAACTTGAAAGTGGGACATTAGCATCTGTTATATATTACATTTGAGATATGTAAAAAGAAAACTTCTTTTTTTAGTGTAGTTTTTAGTGTAGACTTAGAATAGTATGACATTTGCATTCTAGTTGCAGAAAGGTAGCCATGACTTGTGATACTTTGGGAAGAATATATGGTGAGTATTGAAAAGACTTTTAAATAATATGACTGCTTATTTCCTAGCTGTTATTTTAGATGTTGTATTTTTGCTTAAAGCTTTCTTTAAAAACGTTTTTATTTAAAGCTTCCAAACACGAGGAAGCCATAGTTTTTTAAGAAACAATTTAAACCAAGATATGAGATGGTCAAGTTGCTCGCATGTTCTATCAGAAGCAGTGATGATGAATTGGACAGGTTTTTTTGGGCAAAGCTCTCAGGATATCCACACACAAAAAATCAGGAGTTGAGGGCTTCTCTGGTGGCACAGCGGTTGGGAATCTGCCTGGCAGTGCAAGGCACGTGGGTTCGGGCCCTGGTCCAGGAGGATCCCACATGACGTGGAGCAGCTGGGCCCGTGGGCCACAACTACTGAGCCTGCGAGCCACAACTACTGAGCTCATGTGCCACGACTACTGAAGCCCGCGCACCGCAACAGAAGAGGCTACCGCAGTGAGAAGCCTGCATACCTCAGCGGAGACCCAGTGCAGGCAAAAATAAATTTAAAAAAAATTTTTTTTAAAAATCAGGAGTTGATCATATCTGGACCAAGCATTTGAAACATTTTGTATTTTCATAATGTTCTGGTACGGTAACCAAAACTAAAATTGAAGAAAATAATTGTGGATACCTACGTACAGCATAGAAAACCTACAATACAGTAAAATACTGATGTCTGGATAATAGAACAGGATTCCAGCACTGTCCAATAGAACTTTCTGCAATGATGGAAATATTCTGTTATCTGCGCTGTCAGTGTGATTACTTGAGCATTAGTTCACCTGGTGTACCAAAATTACAGCCATTCAGGTTTTATTCCAGCTTTATTGGACTAGATTTTATGCAGTTAGTAGGAGTATAGTAACTGAGAATATAAGCAGAAGAAATAAAAGCCAGAGAATCAAGCTAGAGACAGTTGACCCTTGGGAATGCTGAACTACGGATGGACCAGTTGCGAACACTGCAGTTTGAGCTTGCAGAATTCAAGGTGATCATACATATTGTGCACTCTGTGAGTTTTAGAGTCAGCCATAAATAGCAAAGTTTGGCAAAGTGGACAAACCTATTCAGGCTAAACCTGAATATATATAATATACTATATTATATGTATATAAAATAGTATACAATAATATGTTATACATAATATATATAATAATAAAATATATAATAATATATTCAGAATAGAAAACAGTCCTTAGATTCTAGTTCATCTCTCTAACATCATTTAAGAAAATCTTCCCCTAGCCACAGATCATGGTGATGGATAGGTGTAGGTAGCCATGTTTGTACCTGCTTCCTTCTTGGTTACAACTAATAAGTTGACCAGGAGAGGATGCTTAATTCAAGTGAGTAAAGACAGGTTTGCTCTCCAGGAATTTAGAACTGGAACAAGATACTGAAGTCAGCTGATGGTGAATACTAGAACTTTAGGGTTATACAATCCAAGGGTTAATCAGAATGTTGAGTTGTGGGAAAATGGTAGCATCCAGATTTTACAGAGGAGAATGGAGTAAACAGAAAAGTAGAAACAATAAAGGCAGTGGTTCCCAGCAGAGACAGAGAAACTAGCCATTGACAACTTCATTTCTCACTGGCCTGTCTATTCAATTCAGCACACTGCCCCTTTCTACCAGACCATTTCTTTCTCTCCTCCTTTTTTTTTTCTCTACTGCTTTCCTTCCTTTCTTTTTCCATTTTTTAATATAGTGCTTTCTCTGTTGTGTAGCTCCATCAGTGGTTCACATCCCTTGCTGTGTATTCGAATTATTTGGCCAATTTTTAAACATATTGATGTCTAGGATGCATCTCAGAGAAATAAAAATATCTGGGTGATGTGGTTCAGGTATCAATCTGCTTTTAAAAGCTTCCCAAGTGATTCTGAAGTATATCCAGGGTTGAGAGGCACTGATCTACACGTGATAGTTTTCTAGTCTCCTACGATAAGAATCATCTGTCAATTTTATTTCATAGAGATCCTATAGATCTTAATATTGGTATAATATGCCAATCAAATATGTTTTATGGGTCATCGATCAGCAGGCTTTATCTGTGCTTTCAGCATCACTATTAGGCATATGACATTTTAATGATAAAACACTTTGAAATCCTGTTGAGCAGTGTGTTATTTGTAACTTTTGTTATTATACAATAAAGTAGAATAAAATAATAGAAGATATTTTGATCTTGGATGCGAAAGATAAAGAAAATGTCTTCAGGTTGGAAAAGTAAAGTATAAGTAGTGAAGAATGATAAGACTTAGACACAAATAAGAATTCCTTCCCCCTGTCATCCCTTTAGCTTTCTGATTAACTCAAACAATGGTGTCTTGAATATGAATGAAATAGTATTCTGCAAACTATCTCATTACTGCTATATGTTTTTCTTATTCAAGGTGAATCGTTATAATTTCATGTGCTTTCAAACCTCTTACTTTAGATAATGCCATATTCATTTATTTCAGTTAGATATTATTATATAAAAATGGATATTTGAAGAATCTTCTCAAGTTAAAAAAAAACTTTGCTGGGGGAACATTATTGCTCAGGGGCTAAGCAAAAGATAGGAGGTGAATTTTAAATTCTAATTTTTAAAATTTCTCTTAAATAATAATTAGAACTTTACAGTCTGATGAATAATTCTTATTTTTATAACATGTAGGGAAAGAAAGCCAGTATAAGCTATTACTTAGTACTAGTACATTAGACAAGAAAAATAAATATTTGGAATTAAGTTTCAAAAACCTTGCAGTTTGGAACCAGGATTATTGCTTCAAGAAATGAAAAATTCTGTAAGGATGATGGCAGATAGGTTAGGGATAATTTCATACAGGTTTTAAACATATTCAGGTCTCTTACACAGGTAATATAAACTGTTTTCCATTTCCCCCAAGAACAGAGCAAGAAAAAAATCATTTTATTCTGTAGCATAAGGGACTTACGAAGATTGTTTTCTGACAGCAAAATTTGTTAAGCGTTAGAACAGATTACCAGAGGAGGTTGTAAAATCGCTTTCTCTTGAGATCCCTAAAAATAGAATGATTTCTCCTTTTCCTGGTATGTTAGGAATGCTTCTTCCTAAGAGAAGAGGGATGAATAACCTGACTCTAACTGTCCCTTTCATCTGGCCTGTTTCAGGTTACTGAGTGTGAGGAAAAAACATGCTCAGAAACCTCATTAGGGTCTTGGCAAAAAAAAAAAAAAACAACAAAAAAAACAGGACTAAAGGAATGATTTTAGAAAGCACATACATAAAGTACACATGCGCCATGCTGTTAATTTCCATGAAGTCCTATTTCTGCATATATATTGCTTTGGACTTTAAGAAAGAGAAATAAAGTTCAATTTTATCAGTACTGTTTGGTTGTCTTTTCCTAGAAGAAGTGCAGTATCTACTCTGAGAGGCGGAAGTGGTACTGTCCATGATTCTATATTTATTGATGTTTTAAAACACCCAGAAATTCCCTTCAGAGACCCTATGGTTACAGATTAACCAGGTCAGTGGTGGTGGAGATAAGAACTTAGAGAATCTGTAATGTGTAATAAGTACTTTCACAGCATTTTATATATACATGTATGGGGTGCTGTTAACGCTGCCAAAATTCAAGGAATGTTTAAAATATGGGGCAGGATTCACCTACAGAGTTATATTTGTTCTGGGTATTGGAGTATTAATATGTGCTCAACCAAAGAGTGACCCAGATCTGTGGCAACGTAAAAAATGTGAGCTTCCAGACATGGGGTAGTAGTAGGAAATACAACTATAAATGTGGTTTGGGGTAGTCATGAAGTACCTTAGATTACTATTTTAAAGAAATTTGGTTGTTTAATACAGGTCAGGGTTAGAAAACTATACTAGTGGGTCAGATTCAGCCTGTCACCTTGTTTTATTGAAATACAACACATTTGTTTATATATTTATATATTATCTATGGCTGCTTTTGCATTATAATGGCAGAATGGGTAGTTGCAAGAGAGCTCTTATGGCCCACAAAGCCTAATATATTTATTATCTGACCCTTTACAGTAAAGGTTTGCCCAGCTCTTTCACAGATGATAGTTTGTTTTCTTTTCCCTGGAAAATGGCTTCATCGGATTTATGACTTATCAGGTTGGCAGCATTAAGAGGATAGTGGCTTCTTGTCATATCCTAGTTCTTTGCAAATAGATACGCTGCTTCATAGAGGCATTTAGAAGAATGAATGAGAAAATGAATGACTGTATTCATTATGGGATATTAGAGTGAGTTAAAAAGTAAATTCAGATTTCAGGTGAGAGTTAATAAAAGCCTTAAATAAGGATAGTGGAAAGAGAGGTAGTAAAGAGAGGGTCTAAATTAGTTATTTGAGAAATAGAAATAGCTGGACTTTGCTTGTTCATTTTAGTAAATCAGTCATTTGTTCGTTTTTACCAGTGGATCTTATTTTTTAAGCATTTAGTTATCAAAAGCTTTAAGTATACGCAAAAGTACAGTAAGTCCCCTATATAAGAAGGAGTTTTGTTCCAAGAGCGTGTTCGTAAGTCCAGTTTGTAAGGCCAACAAAGTTAGCCTAGCTACCCAACTGACACAATTGGCTATATAGTACTGTACTGTAATAGGTTCATAATACTTTTCACACAAATAATACATAAAAAACAAACAGTCACAAAAAGTAAAGAAAACATTTTTAATCTTGCAGTGCAGTGCCTTGAAAAGTACAGTAGTACCAGCCTCATCACCGCTGCCTCTGGGCATCCTGGGCTTGAAATAAAGATACTGTACTACTGTACTCTATACAGTACTGTGCCGTAAAGTACACAAAAGCACAACCACTTGTAGAGGATGCACACACACGACAACATACACCAGACATGTGAACTAACTTATGTGATTGGACATGCGAACACACATTCGCATCTTTGAAAGCTCGCAACTTGAAGGTTCATATGTAGGGGACTTACTGTAAGGGTGGGCAGCCATGTAATGAGCCCCCGGTTTCAACAGTAATCAACATTTGCCAGTCATGTTTTCTCTGTCTTCACTCCTAAAAAATACTATTGCTGGAGTATTCTAAAGCAAAACCAAGCATTAGTCTAAGCGTAAACAGTACTGCTAAGTCTAGTAATACTCTCACTGCAGATAAGGGTTCACAATCAATTTTCGTGCATTTGCCTTTTAACTTCAAAAGTGGCTGAAGCAGTCATAGAGTTGTGCAATGGTTCTCACCCTGGAAAGGCTTTCCGAAATGCACATGCCTGGCCCTATCCCCAGACATTTTGAATTTGTGGTTCTGGAAAGATCCTACGGTCATACATTTTGAAAATGTCCCAGCAGTGATGCTGAAGAGCACCAAAGGCTGTGAAGCACCAGCTTAGTTAAACACCATGTCTCCATGAGACATCTTATCTTTATGGTTTCACACACAAAATGTATGTAGCTACTGCATTTGGGACCTAAATCAGTACTAAGAGCTGTGAACATGAGGACACTAAAAGTAGCTGTAGGCATTCTCTAACTTCAGAAAGTTTGAAAACAATGTAGTGGACATCTTATACATAGACTGAACATACATCTCCGATTGCCTGGGCTTGTTCTGCTTATTGTCTGTTGTCTTGGAGTAATTGTTAACAGCACTCTGTGTCACTCTCTAAAGCATCACTGATATGAAAAGTATTCAGCTTCTTTTTTTTTTTTTTTTTGATACGTTGGCCTCTCCCGTTACGGAGCACAGGCTCCGGATGCGCAGGCTCAGCGGCCATGGCTCACGGGACCAGCTGCTCCACAGCATGTGGGATCTTCCCGGACCGGGGCACGAACCCGTGTCCCCTGCATCGGCAGGCAGACTCCCAACCAGTGCGCTACCAGGGAAGCCCTCAGCTTCCTTTTAGGTCATGAAAGTAGTTTGAATTTTTACCTGAAAGTACAATGGAAAGCCACTGAAGTAGAAGAATAATGTGGTTTGATTTGTTTTTTAAAGATCAGTGGTTGGCATGTGAAGAATCAATTGAAAGGCAGCAAGGGTGTCCCTGCTTCCAGATGACGGTTCCAAATGGGGATGCCATTCAGATGAAGTGTACAAATGTGAAATTCAGAAGAGCAGTGTGGATTAGAGATCAGTGTGGGAACCCTTAACATCAAGAAATATAGAAATGGTTGAGATCAACTAAAGAGAGAATGTAAAACAATTTAAAAAATAAAATTAAAAGCAAGAGAGCCAGGAGGACTGGCTCTGGTAATTCTAGCACCTTCATGTTTGTAAGAGGGGAAAAGAGAACTGGCAAAAGATGAAAATCTTGGGAGGAGGTTGTTTCTAAGAGAGAGTTCCATCTCTGTTAGAAGCTATTGTGAGACTATCGCAGGTTGAATTCTCTGGGAAGCAAATTCTGAGGAGAAGTGTAACGTGCAGGGTGTTTATCCAGGAGGTCTTTGGGATCAGAATCTGTGGAAGAGAAGGTTAGGAAGGAGGGTTACAAGAGAAGTGAAGCCACTGTGTAGGCCCGACAGCAACCTTGGCTGACCCCCCAGTGGAGCTCCGCAGCTAGGATGGTCCTTCAGAGCTGTCCCAGCTTGGGCCAAAAGGCCAGGTCATTGTATTCCCACTGGAGTGTGGGTGCCCAGAGAAGGGCTGATACTTTGGGTGAGGTAGCTCCCTGTAGCTGAGGCAGTGTCTGAAGACACTGTCCGTTGAAGGCTATCTGCCAAGAGCATTCCTACCAGCTGGGGCAACAGCTGTTTCATTGGACGGGGATCTGGGGACCCATCTTAGCGTCGACTACAGAGGACAAGCTAGATGAGGACCAATTAGTGACCTTTGTTTACTTAACATATTTATTGAACATTTCTAGTGTGCCAGGCAGTGTGCTTCGTGCTTGTGGATAAATACATAAAACAATTTCACACATTGTAATAAGTTGTAGTGAACGAAGGGAACAGAGATAAGTAATGGAGACTACTGGGTTGGGATTTACTTAGCGTATTTAAGGAGGCCCTTGTGACCTTTACAATAGTAGTTGGATGGCATAGTTTGGAGAGAAACAGACTGAAGTAGTTTGAGCATTTAATGTGCTAGCTTTATTTTCAAACAGGTAAGTTATGAATTGTTTCTATGTGGAAAGATAATATGTCAACTATTCTTATTAAAAACATACTGATTAATAATGACTCATAGATAAGGTTGTCTTACATTCAATTTTTAGAATTCTTTCACATCTGTTCATTTAGTTGACTTTCTGCCCTGTAAGACTGACAGGAAAAGCATCATTCAGCCTATTTTATAAGGAAGACTGGAGTTCACAGAGGGAGGGGATAAACTGAGAGTTAGCATATGGGAGGAGGTGGAATGAGGCTGAGAGACCCATCTTTTGACATATTGTCCACTAGTCTTTCTGTTAAATCAAGCTGACCTACTAACCAAGGGCTTAAATATCTTTTATCAAATTCAGAGTTACCAAATGAAATGCAATATTTGGGACATGCTCATCCTAAAACACTATTCCTTGTTTACCTGAAATTCAAAGTAACTGGGTTTCCTCTGTTAATTTGCTAAGTCTGGCAGCTCTGGTTGTATGACACGATGGTATTTGCTGCCTTTACAGTCTGTGGCAAAAAAAAAAAAAATGAGGGAGGAAGGGAGGAAGGAATTCCCTCATAACATATGCAGTTGCAATTGGTGACGTTAGAAATGTAACACCTGCCAAGTAGAAGAGCCATGTTGCTGGACATGCATAAATGAATGTAAGTTAGAGTGAGTTAAGTCAGTGCATGCTGAGCAAGTCCAGCTTGTATGTGTTGCCTGCAATCAGATGTGGAATCTCATTAATGTCCACCGAACCTTCCCATGTGAGGGGAGACATGACAAAATCGTTTTCATGAGTGTGGAGGTGTACCTGGCAGATGATCTAGCATTTTTAGTGCCAAGCAGTGAAACTCTGTGGTTAACGCTTGAGTGGATCTCCAAGTCTTCCTTCAGGCCACATGGTCGAGACTCTGGCAGCCTTGTTTGGACCTCATAACCGTAACTGTTCTGGAAAGAAGGGAATAGGAGCAGTGTGTCTCGGTACACCATGATTGGACACTGATCTCTAGGCCAGCTGCTGCCAGGGAAGGCATCTTGAGGGGTATGATCATAGGAATACAGCTGTTTATGAGCGTGGCAAGAGGGAAAGAAGGCATTTGCCTAGTGCCAGGGAATAAAAGGTAAAGGCAAGTTAGTCAGTACATTTCACAAGCATTTGTTTGAACATCATTGTTAATGTCAAGCTTATACGAAGCTCCTAGGCTCTTTTTATAATGTAAAAGGTAATTAAAACTCAGATTTTGCGGGGCCTTTTTCACTTTGGCCCCATTAATAGAGTCTTACTGCTATCAAAGGGAAAATACAAGTCATAGACACCCTGAATTCTTAATATTCAAAGGTCAATACATAAGTAGGTCACAAAATATAGAAGGAAGGGTCCAGAAATGAAATACATTTTTGTTCTAGTGCACAAGCAGCAGAATCTATCCTTGTTTGTACTTTGGATGTGACAAATGGTTTCCTTTTATATCGTAACAATCGATGATCTGTCTCCAAATTAATGCATTTGAATATATCTTCTTGATTAGATCTCTTGCTGTGAGCGGGAAGAGAAGGGAAAAAATCTATTTACTTAAAATCAGAACTGCTTATATTGAAATTGATTGCATGATTGGTTATTCAAGAGTGTTTAATTAAAGCTCAGTTGTACTCCAATTTTCTTTTAACAATTGATTAAAGCTGTGTAAATAGGTATCAGAGACATCATTCCATTGTTTATAGATGCATCTCCAGTGTTGGAAAACAGATTTGTTCAAGTATACTTATGTATTTGGTAGGTTGGCATGTAGTTAAGAAAAGAGACTCTTGTATCAGACGTCAGATGGTCTGGGTTTGAATCCTGGCTTCACCGTTTGTTTACTGTGTGACCTTGGGAAAGTCACTTCACCCCTCTGAACTTCAATTCCTTAATCTTGTAAAAGAGGGTAAATCATCGTATCTACTTCATAAGGTTGCTGTGAGGATTGAATGTGTTAATCTAGAGAGGATACTCAAAATGCTATCTAGCATAATGAATTCTTTACAGTGTATTTTGTTGCTATTGTTTATGATAAGCCTATTGATTTAGAGATGATGAAGTAATTTCAAAATATTCTCTAGAAGGGCATTTAAAATAAGTCACCTTAGGAGTAAATCTTAATAACCAAGTGGGAATAAATTCCACTTGGTTATGGTGTACGATCCTTTTAATATATCATTGAATCCAGTTCACTAGTATTTTTTGGAGGAATTTTACATTTATGTTCATCAGGAATATTGGCCTGTAGTTTTCTTTTCTGGTGGGTGTCCTTGTCTTGTTTTGGTAGTGGGGTAATACTAGCCTCATAAAATGAGTTTGGAAGTATTCCCTTCCCTAATGCTTTTTAGAAGAATTTGTATTAATTCTTCTTTGAATGTTTGGTAGAATTTGAAGCCATCTGGTCCTGGACCTTTGTTTGTTGGGAGAGTGTTAATTACTGATTCAGTTTCCTTACTAGCAATCAGTCTGTTCAGATTTTCTACTTCATCATGATTTAATCTTGGAAGATTGTCTATTTCTAGGAATTTTTTCATTTTTTAGGTTGTCCAGTTTGTTGGTATATAATTGTTTATACTATCTTACCATTGTTGATACCAAAGTACCATCTTATGATCCTTTGTATTTGTGTGGTATCAGTTTAATGTCTCATCATCTGTTTCTGATTTAATTTATTTGAGTCCTCTCTCTTTTTTTCTTGGTGAATCTAGCTAAGTGTTTGTCAATTTTTTATTTTCAAAGAACCAACTCTTGTTTCAGTGATCTTTTCTATTTTTTTTTCAGTCTTTATTTTTGTTCTAATTTTTGTCATTCTCTTCCTTCTGCTAACATTGTGCTTTGCTTGTTCTTCTTCCAGTTCCTTGAGGTGTAAAGTTAGGTTGTTCATTTGAGATTTTTCTTGTTTCTTGAGGTAAGCATTTATCACTATGAATGTCCCTCCTAGGACTGCTTTTGCTGCATCCCATAAGTTTTTGTATATTGTATTTCAATTTTTATTTGTCTCAGATTTTTAAAATTTTGATTTTGGTTTCTTTGTTGATCCATTGATTGTTCAGTAGAATGTTTTTTAATCTCTGCATATCTATGAATTTTCCAGTTTTTTCTTCTAATTGATTTCTAGTTTCATACATCTTTACCACAATGGTAAAGATGCTTGATATGATTTCATTCCTTTCAAATTTGTTAAGACTATCATATATTTTGGACTATCATATAATTTTGGACTATCATATAATTTTGGACTATCATATAATCTATCCTAAAGAATGTACCAGGGCACTTGAGAAGAATTTGTATTCTGTTGCTTTCAGATGGAATTTTCTGTATATACGTGTTAAGTTAATCTGTTCTAATGCGTTATTATGTTATGTTTCCTTATTGATTTAATGTCTTGATGATCTATTCATTGATGTAAGTGGGGTGTTAAAGTCCCCTACTATTATTGTATTGCTGTTTATTTCTCCCTTAGATTTGTTAATATTTGCTTTGTATATTTAGGTGCTCCTGTATGGGATGCATAAATATTTACAAATATTACATTCTGTAGTTGGATTGACCCCTTTGTTACTATGTAGTGTCATTCTTTGTTATTACAGTCTTTGTTTGGAAGTCTGTTTTATCTGATATTAGTGTAGCTATCCCAGCTTTCCTTTGGTTTGCATTTGCATGGAATATCTTTTTCCGTTCCTTTACTTTCAGTCTGTGTGTGTTCTTACATATGAAGTAAGTCTCTTATAGGCAGCATATAGATGGGTCTTGTTTTTTTTTATCCATTCTGCCACTCTGTCTTTTGTTTGGAGAATTTAGTCCATTTACATTTAAAGTAATTACTGATAAGTATGTACTTATTGCCATTTTGTTCATTGTTTTCTGTCTGTATTGCAGTTTCTCTGCTCCTTCTTCTCTTGTTTTCTTCCTTTGTGGTTTGATGACTTTCTTTAGTGGTATGCTTAGATTTCTTCCTCATTGTCTCTGGTTTATCCATTGTTTTACCTTTGTGGTTAATGTGAGGCTTCTATATGAAAACTAATATTTATAAAAGTCTATTTTAAGTTCATAAAAAACTTAAATTTGAACACATTCTAAAGGTCTACATTTTTACTCTCCCCCCAATCATGTTTTATTTTTTTTTAATAAATCTTTATTGGAGTATAATTGCTTCACAATACTGTGTTAGTTTCTGTTGTACAACAAAGTAAATCAGCCATATACGTACATATATCCCCATATCCCCTCCCTCTTAAGCCTCCCTCCCACACTCCCTATCCTACCCCTCTAGGTCATCACAAAGCACTGAACTGATCTCCGTGTGCTATGCTGCTGCTTCCGACTAGCTAACTATTTTACATTTGGTAGTGTATATATGTCAATGCTACTCTCACTTTGCCCCTTTTACCTTGTATATTCCTTAACTAAGTGTGTAATTACAGTTACTTTTACTACTTTTGTCTTTTAACCTTCATCCTAGCCTTATAAGTGGTTAATACACTATATATACTATATATTTAACCTTATCAGTGAGATTTACACTTTATATATTTTCTTGTTACTTATTAGCTAGTCACCTTAAAGAAAGCCCTTTAACATTCCTTGTAAGGCTGGCTTAGTGGTGATGAACTCCTTTAGCTTTTGCTTGGCTGGAAAACTCTTATCTTTGCTGGGTAGAATATTCTTGGTTGGAATTCTTTTCTTTTAGCACTTTGAATATATTGTGTCACTCCCTTCTGGCCTGCAAAGTTTCTCTTGAGAAATCTGCCCATAGTTTTATGGGCATTCCCTTGTTTGTAACAAGATGTTTTTTTCCTTTCTGCTTTTAAGATTCTCTTCTTGTCCTTAAATTTTGACTTTTTCATTATAATGTATCTTGTTGTGGGTCTCCTTGGATTTATTTTATTTGGAACTAGCTGAGCTTACTGGATCTGGATGTCTTTTTCTTTCTCCAGGTTATGGGAGTTTTCAGCCATTATTTCTTTAAATAAGTTTTCCGCCCCTTTCTCTTTTCACCTTAAGGAACTCCTTTAATTTGACAGTTAGTCCTCTTGATGTTGTTCCATAAGTCCCTTAGGCTATCTTCACTTTTTTTCTTCCTCCCCCCCTTCTCCCTCCCTCCCTTCCTCCTTCCTTCTCTTTCTTTCTTTCCTTGCTCTGATTGGGTGAGTTCCTCTGCCTTCATGATCCTTTCCTGGTTCATATAGTCTGCTGTTCATATAGTCTGCTGGTTCATATACTCCTCTAGTGTATTTTTCAATTCAGTTATTGTATTCTTCAGGTCTGTTACTTCTGTTATGAACTTTCTCATATTTTCTCCTTGTTGAAGTTCTTAGTGATTTACAACAATTCTGTACCCATATAACCATTCTGTTTTTCACTTTCAGTAGAGTATTCAATAAACTACATGAGATATTCAACACTGTATTGTAAAACAGACTTTGTGTTAAATGATTTTGCCCAACGGTAAACTAATGCAAATGTTCTGTGCACGTTTGAGGTGGGCTAGCATAAGCTATGATATTTGGTTGGTTTGGTATATTAAATGCATTTTCGACTTAATGATATTTTCAACTACAATGGATTTATTGGGATGTAATCACATTGTAAGTCAAGGAAGATCTGTAATAATGCACAGAATTATAATGGTGCCTGGGAGTTTACGTTGAATAACAAAGTTAATGTTTATTTTTTATTCTCTGTAGTCTCTAACCAGGTAATAAGTACAGTCTTTGATTTTTTGTGAAAAAGAGCTGTTATATGAATTATAGCCTGAAGGAGTAAGCAAATGTAGTCTTTAAAAGATAAATACGATGATGACAGTATTCAGATGATGGTGAGAATTTCATTAGGATAAGTTGGAATTGAACATTAAACACTAATATTCCAAGCATTGGTATTCACAACTGCAATAAGTTTACAGCTCAAAATATCACTTAGGGAATAAACTGTTTAAACGCTTACTTGAAGTCATGTTAGAGTACTTATATTGACACTCCATCTTTGGCTCTTATTTGATGTAAAGCTTTGATTTAGTATTCTAAATAACAGAATCAAATTGGATTGAATTGAATTGGATATGGGTTATTTAATTATGAAATGATAAATTTTAGGCTCAAAATTTGCCAACAGTAGTTTAAATATTTACTATTAATAATTTAAAATATCTGCTTACAAGAGAATGAATAAGAAGCCAAAGTCAGGTTGACAATGTATTAAAACATCTAGGCAAGGTAGTATTTTAGCTTAGTTCAGCTACTTATATTATTTAGGAAGTTAATTGTATTTACAGTTAAGTGCCTACAGAAGGGAGAATAACAACGCACATTGCTATGTATGGGCAAGGAGGAAACCATAAAACTGAAGCTACCTAATGAAGACAGCAAGATAGTATACAGAAATTGTGAGAATGGAAAGGAGTAAGTGATGAGTTGCTACACTAGAATAAATGGAAATCAAGAGCAAAACAAAGCAAACTTTTATAAGTAAGAGAATTTCATAGTCTAAAATATCACTAAGAAAAAGAAGCAGTAACACTTTTTGTTAATAAAAATGTCTTGGTCATAAAATATTAGCTCCATACTTAAAGTGTTCTAAGATGTGACCTAAAAGGTATTATGGAGACACCCTACAGAGCTCTGAGCAGTCTTGTACATAGTGAGGGCACATTTGGATATTAGTTTTGGCCACTGATGGACAATGAATCTCCTTCAGCTCAGTAGAAATCAGCCCACAGACCAAATTAAAGTGGAGACCCAGATGAGGAAAAACAAAATCAGATCAAGCCCCAGGAGTCAGAGGAAATCATCCCAGGCATTCCCATGCCCCTCTCCTGACACAACGTCCCAGACTGTTACTGCTGTTACCTTGACCCCAAACTCTGACTTTCCTGCATCCTGGATACATAAAAGAAGTTATCAGTACCTTAGAGAAGCCAACATCGCTTCCATTTTTTATAATCACTATCAGTTTATCTTTTGTTTTCTCATCTATAGAAGAACAAGGGGCCAATTACAGGGAATGCTGATTAAAAGATGGGTGGAGTCTTAAAAAGAGCTAGACCGTGTTCCAGCTGTAAACAAATTCCTAGTTGCTCCCTTTCCCTGTGGGGTGGCGAAGGGACAGTGGAGCGGCTAAGTGAAACAACACCATGTCAGCCAAAATTCTAGATTCAGACCATGGGCAAAATCTGTCAGAAGTATCCAAAAGAGTGTACCCCCAAACATCAGATCTGTACATGCTTTTCCCATATGGTTTTCTACTTGAGTTTAGTAGACAGGGACTCCTATTTTATTCTCCTCATTAAAATGCTGCTCAGTGTCATCTCACAAGAAGACTCACTGTCGAATGTGCTAAAGGCCCGGGTCTTCTACCAGGCTTCTTAGTGGCTGGCCCTTTATACTGACCCACACATTCCTGGGCTCAGTTTCTGTCATGTGCTCTTGCATTTGCAAGAGTATGATGGCGGCATTATTAAATTTTAGGCCTCTTCTTTCCAAATAACATATACAGAAAAGTGCTTTGTTACACACACACGCGCGCACGCACACACACACACACACATTCACATTTTAACAGATGGTTAGAAAATGAACACCCATGTAACCACCACCCCAGGTCAAGAGATAAAATTTGACTGGCACCCCCTCTCCACCAGACATAAACACTTTTCTGACTTTTACACCAATAACCTTCTTTTTTGAAATAGTTATATTACCTATGCACGTGTTTCTAAAGAATATAGTTTAGCTTTGTCTGTTTTTGAACATTTTTGCAAATAAAATACCATAAATATTCTTTAATGTGTTGAGAAAAATGTTATGTCTGTAAGATCTGATCATGTTATTGAGTGAAGCTGTAATTCATCCTGTATTTGTCGCTGGATGACACTGGTGTGTGTGTGTGTGTGTGTGTGTGCGCTTGTTTATTTGGTTTTACTTTTTAAAATATTCCTGCTTTCCAGCATTTTATCTGTAGCTCAGTTTTATTATTACTATATGTACATTATCCTTGGTATAACTCAGGTACTGAAAAAAATATAGGTAATAAAGACAACACTTTCTCGCACCCTGTGGGTTAAGTTGACCTTCCTGATGGTCTCCTGCATCCTTCTGAAAGATGTCTCCCTTTGTGAGGATTGAATGCTAAAGTTCCCTGAGGGGCGAGGGGCATCCTTGAGCTTAGGATCCCTAGATTTCAATTCGTACATCCAGGGTAACCTTAGCCACCTGAATCCTCATCAGAGTTGCCTTTCTGTTTACACCTCTGCAGACCTGAGTTCTGACTGTCATTAATGGCCAGCTGGGTTGTCTCTGGACTTGGCCTGCTCTCTGTTCATTCCCTATGAATCTGTACCATCTTGAAGGAAGTCTGCCATGTGCCATATTCAGAGCAGTAATTAGCTTAGCCTTTGTAGGCTCTACAACCTCTTCTTATTTCTCTAGTCTTACTCTTAACTACTCTGACAATGTTTTGATTCTTCTTGAAACTCGATTTTACTTTTTCATTCTTTTTCTTTTCTTTTCCTCCCTGAAATAGGCCAGAATAATGCAAACAGACTGGCTTTTAGGGCCCAGAGCTCAGGTAACACGGGAAGCGATCTCACGTATCCCGTGGCTTACCGTGTTCTTCAGGGCTGCACTAGGCAGCGCTCCTGTCCCTCACTCGGGCAGTGCCTTCTCCTGCTGCTCACTGGCCTTGTCGTCTTGATAATGACTTGAACCTCATTGCTCATGGGCTGCAGAGCCCTTAGCCAGTGTGTAAGAACCTGCTCATCACAATCTATAAACCAAGTCATTGAAGCCAACAGAACAAGGCTTTTTCAAAGTTTTATTAAATTAGAGCTTGTCTTATTTTTTTTAAAATATGATTTCTGCCACCTACCCACTAGTCTGGAAAATTTACTTTGCTGCACAGCCTGTGTTTCAGGACTTTCATTATGTTTTGGTACTTTGTATGTTTACTGCCTTAAGTTTTCATTGGAAACTAGTGTTTATAATCAGTGTCCCTGGAAAAGTTTATTTTATATCTAATTTTCCTTTATATCATATTTGGAATGCATTAGAGGATCTGTCAAAATAGGAGTCTTATCTTTCATATCTTTTCATAAGGTAAAAATTTGTATGTCTCATGTATAGCAGTATATGAGTTACATTTATATCAATCTAATTGGCTTCTTAAATTCATGATTTATTGAGCTTTTTAAACAGAAATGTCAACATCAATACAACTCTCAAATTACACTGAATTAATTTTCACAATCCTTCTTTAGAAACTTAAAATTTCCTTCCTGGTCATTGTTAATATACACACATTTAAAATTTTTATTTTTAAAACCATCAGTTAGTTTTTTACACCATTATTTTTTATACTTTTCTGCCGTGTATTATAAGTATTCTGTGTTATTATATAATTTTAATATTTATGGTACTTATTTAATGGATACAACCTACTCTTACTGTTCCTACATTGCTGGGTATTTAGCTGTTTAAAAAATACAGTTTCGGGCTTCCCTGGTGGCGCAGTGGTTGAGAGTCTGCCTGCCAATGCAGGGGACACGGGTTCCTGCCCCAGTCTGGGAAGATCCCACATGCCGCGGAGCGGCTGGGCCCATGAGCCATGGTCGCTGAGCCTGCGCGTCCAGATCCTGTGCTCCGCAACGGGAGAGGCCACAACAGTGAGAGGCCCGTGTACCGCAAAAAAAGAAAATACAGTTTCAGTGTAAATATACAGTATTTTCATTCATTCACATTATTTAAATATTATATTCCAATTTAATGAGGTGATACCTTGTTTTAATTTAAATTTGGTTATTTTGAGGTGTAGAACATTTTTTAATATATATTTACTGTATTTACTATTTCTGTCTACTTCTTTCTTTTAATATTTTTATTGCCGTATAGTTGATTTACAATGTTGTGTTAGTTTCAAGTGTACAGCAAAGTGAATCAGCTATACGTATACATATATCCACTCTTTAGATTCTTTTCCCATATAGGCCATTACAGAGTACTAAGTAGAGTTCCCTGTGCTATACAGTAGGTCCCTATTAGTTATCTATTTTATATATAGTAGGCTGTATTATCTCTGTTTACTTCGGTATGAATTATCTATTAATATTTTGCTGTTAATCATTGGGTACTCAATAATATTTTAACTGATTTAAGTGCTTTTTGACTAGCACCATTAACTCTTTTGTCATGTTTAGTAGATTTTTTTTTCTCACAGTTTTTTTTCACTTTTAGTTTACTTAAAGTTGTGGTACTGTAGTTTAAACATTTTATATAGGTGATTTTTTTGTCTTAATCATATTACTGTTCAAAACTTAGAAAAATTATTACCTGATCAGAACTCTAATGGATATTAGTATTACATTCTGGTATTATTCCTAGGATTAAAAAAGTAACTCCTTAATCTACTCTTAATTCAATGTGATGTGGATATTATGATTAACCATTTTTTTTTGATAATGGCACTTTTATTTTTTTTACTTTATTTTTTAAACTTTTCATTATTTTTAATATCTTTATTGGAGCATAGTCACCTTACAATGTTGTGTTAGCCTCTGCTGTAAAACAAGTGAATCAGCTATATGTCTATATATATCCCCATATCCCCTCCCTTCTGTGCCTCCCTCCCACCCTCCCTATCCCACCCCTCTAGGTGGTCACAGACCACCAAGCTGATCTCCCTGTGCTATGCAGCTGCTTCCCACTAGCTATCTATTTTACATTTAGTAGTGTATATATGTCAATGCTACTCTTTCACTTCGTTCCCCTTCACCCTTCCCCCTCCCCGTGTCCTCAAGTCCATTCTCTACCTCTGCATATTTATTCCTGTCCTGTGCCTAGGTTCATTGAAACCATTTGTTTTTTATTTTAGATTACATATGTGTTAGCATATGGTATTTGTTTTTCTCTTTCGGCCTTACTTCACTCTGTATGACAGACTCTAGGTCCATCCACGTCACTACAAATAACTCAGTTTCATTTGCTTCTATGGCTGAGTAATATTCCATTGTATATATGTGCCACATCTTATTTATCCATTCATCTGTCAATGGACATTTAGGTTGCTTCCATGTCCTGGCTACTGTAAATAGTGCTGCAATGAGCCATGTGGTACATGAGTCGTTTTGAATTACGGTTTTCTCAGGGTATATGCCCAGTAGTGGGATTGCTGGGTCATATTGTAGTTCTGTTTTTAGTTTTTTAAGGAACCTCCATACTGTTCTGATAGTGGTTGTATCAATTTACATTCCCACCAACAGTGCAAGACGGTTTCCTTTTCTCCACAACCTCTCCAGCATTTATTGTTTCTAGATTTTTTGATGATGGCCATGCTGACTGGTGTGAGATGATATCTCATTGTAGTTTTGATATGCATTTCTCTAATGATTAACGATGTTGAGCATTCTTTCTTGTGTTTGTTGGCAATCTGTATATCTTCTTTGGAGAAATGTCTATTTAGGTCTTCTGCCCATTTTTGGATTGGGTTGTTTGTTTTTTTGATATTGAGCTGCATGAGCTGCTTGTATATTTTAGAGATTAATCCATTGTCTGTTGATTCATTTGTGAATATTTTCTCCCGTTCTGAGGGTTGTCTTTTCGTCTTGTTTATGGTTTCCTTTGCTGTGCAAAAGCTTTTAAGATTCATTAGGTCCAATTAATTTATTTCTGTTTTTATTTCCGTTTCTCTAGGAAGTGGGTGAAAAAGGATCTTTCTATGATTTATGTCATAGAGTGTTTTAGCTATGTTTTCCTCTAAGAGTTTAATAGTTTCTGACCTTACATTTAAGTCTTTAATCCTTCTGAGGTTTTTTTTTGTGCATGGTGTTAGGAAGTGTTCTAATTACATTCGTTTACATGTAGCTGTCCAGATTTCCCAGCCCCACTTATTGAAGAGGCTGTCTCTTCTCCCTTGTATATTCTTGCTTCCTTTATTAAAGATAAGGTGACCACATGTGTGTGGGTTAAGCTCTGAACTTTCTATCCTGTTCCATTGATCTGTATTTCTGTTTTTGTGCCAGTACCATACTGTCTTGATTACTGTAGCTTTGTGGTATAGTTTGAAGTGAGGGAGTCTGATTCCTCCTGCTCTGTTTTTCTTTCTCAAGATTGCTTTGCCTATTCGGGGTCTTTTGTGTTTCCATACAAATTGAGAAATTTTTTGTTTTAGTTATCTGAAAAATGCCTTTGTTTTAGTTATCTGAAAAATGCCTTTGGTATTTCTGCATACAGGTCTCTTGTCTCCTTAGGCAGGTTTATTCCTAGGTATTTTATTCTTTTTGTTACAGTGGTGAATGGGATTGTTTCCTTAATTTCTCTTTCTGATCTTTCGTTGTTAGTGTATAGGAATGCAAGAGATTTCTGTGCATAAATTTTGTATCCTGAAACTTTACCAAATTCATTAATTAGCTCTAGTAGTTTTCTGGTGGCATCTTTAGAATTCTCTATGTATAGTATCATGTCATCTGCAAACAGTGACAGTTTTACTTCTTCTTTTCCAATCTGTATTACTTTTATTTCATTTTCTTCTCTGATTGCTGTGGGTAGGACTCCAAAACTGTGTTGAATAATAACAGTGAGAGGACATCCTTGTCTTTTTCCTGATCTTAGTGGAAATGGTTTCAGTTTTTCACCATTGAGAAAGATGTCTGCTGTGGGTCTGTCGTATATGGCCTTTAATACGTTGAGGTAGGTTCCCTCTAGGCCCACTTTCTAGAGAGTTTTTATCATAAATGGGTGTTGAATTTTGTCAGAATGTTTTCCGGCATCTATTGAGAGCATATGGTTTTTATTTTTCAATTTGTTAACATGGTGTATCACATTGATTGATTTGTGTATATTGGAGAATCCTTGTGTCCCTGGGATAAATCCCACTTGATCATGGTGTATGATCCTTTTAATGTGTTGTTGAATTATTTGTGCTAGTATTTTGCTGAGAATTTTTGCATCTATATTCATCAGTGATACTGGTTTATAATTTTCTCTTTTTGTAGCATCTTTGTCTGGTTTTGATATCAGGGTGATGGTGGCCTCATAGAATGAGTTTTGGAGTGTTCCTCCCTCTGTTTTATTTTGGAAGAGCTTGAGAAGGATAGGTGTTAGCTCTTCTCTAAATGTTTGATAGAATTCACCTGTGAAGCCATCTGGTCCTGGACTTTTGCTTGTTGGAAGATTTTTAATCACACTTTAAATTTCATTACTTGTGATTGGTCTGTTCATATTTTGTATTTCTTCCTGGTTCAATCTTGGAAGGTTATACCTTTCTAAGAATTTGTTCATTTCTTCCAGGTTTTCCATTTTATTGGCATAGAGTTGCCTGTAGTAGTCTCTTAGGATGCTTTGTATTTCTGTGGTGTCTGTCTCTCTCCCTCTTTTTCTTGATGAGTCTGGCTAAAGTTTTATCAAATTTGTTTGTCTTCTCAAAGAACCAGCTTTTAGTTTTATTGATCTTTGCTATTGTTTTCTTTGTTTCTATTTCATTTATTTCTGCTCTGATCTTTATGATTTCTTTCCTTCTACTAACTTTGGGTTTTGTTTGTTCTTCTTTCTCTAGTTCCTTTAGGTGTAAGGTTAGATTATATATTTGATTTTTATTTTTTATTTGATAAGGTTAGATTCAGTTTATTTGCTCTAAACTTCCCTCTTAGAACTGCTTTTGCTGCATCCCATATGTTTTGGATCATCGTGCTTTCATTGTAATTTGTCTCTCGGTATTATTTGATCTCCTCTTTGATTTCTTCAATGATCTCTTGATTTTTTAGTACTGTATTGTTTAGCCTCCATGTTTTTGTGTTTTTTAATGTTTTTTTCCCTGTAATTGATTTCTAATCTCATAGCGTTGTGGTTGGAAAAGATGCTTGATATGATTTCAATTTTCTTAAGTTTACCGAGGCTTGATTTGTGACCCAAGATGTTATCAATCCTGGCGAATGTTTCATGTGCACTTGAGAAGAAAGTGTAATCAGCTGTTTTTGGATGCAATGTCCTATAAATATCAATTAAATCTATCTGGTCTATTGTGTCATTTAATGCTTGTGTTTCCTTATTAATTTTCTGTCTGGATGATCTGTCCATTGGTGAAAGTGGGGTATTAAACTCTCCCACTATTATTGTGTTACTGTCAATTTCCTCTTTTATGGCTGTTAGTATTTGCCTTATGTATTGAGGTGCTCCTATGTTGGGTGCATAAATATTTACAGTTGTTATATCTTCTTCTTGGATTGATCCCTTGATCATTATATAGTGTCCTCCTTTTTCTCTTGTAATATTCTTTATTTTAAATTCTATTTTGTATGGTATGCATATTGCTACTTCAGCTTTCTTTTGATTTCCATTTGCATGGAATATCTTTTTCCATTCCCTCACTTTCAGTCTGTGTTTGTCCCTAGGTCTGAAGTGGGTCTCTTGTAGATAGCATATATACTGGTCTTGTTTCTCTATCCATTCAGCCAGTCTATGTCTTTTAGTTGGAGCATTTAATCCATTTATATTTAAGGTAATTATCATTATGTATGTTCCTATTATCATTTTCTTAATTGTTTTGGGTCTGTTATTGTAGGTTTTTACCTTCTGTGGTGTTTCCTGCCTAGGGAAGTTCCCTGAGCATTTGTTGTAAAGCTGGTTTTGTGGTGATGAATTCTCTTAACTTTTGCTTGTCTGTAAAGGTTTTAATTTCTCTGTCGAATCTGAATGAGATGCTTTCTGGGTATCTTGATCCAGTAATCTTGATTGTATGGTTTTCCCTTTCATCACTTTAAATTTGCCCTGCTCCTCCCTTCTGGCTTAGAGAGTTTCTGCTGAAAGATCAGCTGTTATCCTTATGGGGTTTCCCTTGTGTGTTGTTTGTTGCTTTTCCCTTGCTGCTTTTAATATTTTTTGTTTGAATTTAAATTTTTATAGGTTGATTAATATGTGTCTTGGCCTGTTTCTCCTTGGGTTTATCCAGTATGGGACTCTCTGTGCTTCCTGGACTTGATTGGCTATTTCCTTTCCCATATTAGGGAAGTTTTCAACTATAATCTCTTAAAATATTTTCTCAGATCCTTTCTTTTTCTCTTCTTCTCCTGGGACCCCTATACTTCGAATATTGGTGCATTTAATGTTGTCCCAGAGTTCTCTGAGACTGTCCTAAATTCTTTTCATTCTTTTTTCTTTATTCTGCTCTGCAGTAGTTATTTCCACTATTTTATCTTCCAGGTCACTTCTCCGTACTTCTGCCTCAGTTATTCTGCTATCGATTTCTTCTAGAATATTTTTAATTTCACTTATTGTGTTGTTCATCATTGTTTGTTTGCTCTTTAGTTCTTCCAGGTCCTTGTTAAACATTTCTTGTAGTTTCTCCATTCTGTTTCCGAGGTTTTGGATCATCCTTGTTATCATTGCTCTGTATTCTTTTTCAGGTAGACTGACTATTTCCTCTTCATTTTTTTTTTGTTCTATTGGGTTTTTACCTTGCTCCTTCATCTGCTGCATATATATCTGTCTTCTCATTTTGTTTAACTTACTGTTTTTGGCGTCTCCTTTTTGGCAGGCTGCAAGTTCGTAGTTCCCGTTATTTTTGGTGTCTGCCCCCAGTGGGTTTGTGCCTATGTTCTGCTGGGTGGACTTTATCTTGTTCTTCTGGTGGTCAGGGCCATGTCCGGTGATGTGTTTTGGAGTTTCTTTGAACTTAGTATGACTTTAGGCAGCCTCTCTGCTAATGGGTGTGGTTGTGTTCCTGTCTTGTTAGTTGTTTTGCATGGGGCGTTCATCACTGGAGCTTGCTGGCCCTTGGATGCAGCTGGGTCTTTGTGTTTAGACAAAGATCTCTGGGAGAGCTCTCACTGATTGATATTACGTGGGGCCGGGAGGTTTCTGGTGGTCCAGTGTCCAGGATGTGGCCCTCCCACCTCGAAGTCTCAGGCCTGACACCGGTCTGGAGCACCAGGACCCTGCCAGCTATGTTGCTCTGAAGAAAAGGAAGAGAGAAAAGAAACAAACAAAAAAGAACAGACAGAAACCTAGGACAACCCTAGGTTTGTAAAAGCAAACCTCTGCAGACAAAATCACACAAAGAAGCTTACACATACACACTCAAAAAAAGAGAAAAAGGAATAAAAAGCGAGAAACAAATCAGATGCAGAAGGCAAACCCCAACTCTACAGTTGCTCTCAAAGTCTACTGCCTCAGTTTTGGGAACATTCGTTGTCTATTCAGGTATTCTTCAGGTGCAGGGTTTATCAAATTGATTGTGGGGATTTAATCTGCTGCTCCTGAGTCTGCATGGAGGCTGCACGGAGAAATTTCCCTTTCTCTTCTTTGTTTGCACAGTTCCTTGGGTTCAGCTTTGGATTTGGCCCCGCCTCTGTGTGTAGGCTGCCTGCAGGAGTCTTACCTACCTAGACGGTAGGAGGTTACAGCAGCAGCTGATGAGGGGGCTCTTGCTCACTCAGGCCAGGGAGAGGGAGGGGTACAGTTGTCAAATTGAACTGCGGGGCAAGCCTGAGGCAACAGAGGCCGGAGTGATGTTGCAGTAGCCTGAGGTGCGCTGTGTGTTCTCCCGGGGAAGTTGTCCCTGGATCCTAGGACCCTTGCAGTGGCGGGCTGCACAGGCTCCTGGGATGTTGTGGGTATTGACCTGTGCTTGCATACAGGATTCTTGGCAGTGGCAGCAGTCTTGGCATTTCATGCCCATCTCTGGGGTCTAAGCTGATAGCCACGGCTCGCACCCATCTCTGGAGCTTGCTTAGTTGGTGCTCTGCTAGTGTGGGCACACTGGGAAGGAATCCCCTCTCCTCACGCACCCCCAAAACAAAGGTCTTTTGCTTCTCCACAGGTCCAGACTCTTTCCCGGCCACACTCCTGGCTATCTGTGGTGCACTAGCCCCCTTCAGGCTGTGTTCATGCAGCCAACCCCAGTCCTCGCCCTGGGGTCTGACCTCCAAAGCCTGAGCCTCAGCTCCTACCCCCCACCTGCCCCGGCGGTTGAGCAGGCAAGCCTCTTAGGCTGCTGAGTGCTGGTTGGCACCATTCCTTTGTGCGGGAATCTCTCCACTTTGCCCTCTGCACCCCTGTTGCTGCGTTTCCTTCGTGGCTCTGAAGCTTCCCCCCATCCCCGCCAGTGAAGGGGCTTCCTAGTGCGTGGAAACTTTTCCTCCTTCACAGGTCCCTCCCAGAGGTGCTGGTCCCGTCCCTATTCTTTTCTCTCTGTTTTTTCCTTTTGCCCTACCCAGGTACGTGGGGATTTTCTTGCCTTTGGGGAAGTCTGAGGTCTTCTGCCAGTGTTCAGTAAGTGTTTTGTAGGAGTTGTTCCACATGTAGATGTATCTTTGATGTATTTATGGGGAGCAAGGTGATCTCCACATCTTACTCCTCCACCATCTTGAAGGTCTCTCCCCTATAATGGCTCTTTTAAAGAGCTAGTGAAGACTAAAGTCAAAAACAAGTACTTTTGGTGCTCATGCTTGTTAAGAGAACTTCTCAGAAGGGAAAAACAAACTTGAGAAAAATAAATGCAGTGGTCTAATGGGATCCTCTTGAGCTGGTCCTTCTGTCTGGTGTCGCTTGTGTCAGTAGAATGAGACCAAGTTCGGTTGAGAAGCAAAGGAAAGCTTTACTCATGGATCAAAGAATGAAGAGGTGCGAGTTCCTGCTCTAGAGTCCAGGCTCTTCCCCAAAAGGCTAAGTTTAACCATTGATCACCCCAAGTTCTTTCCATCCAGAGTTTTCTTCACTTTGCCCTTGTCTTCCCCCTATGAATACATTAACCTGCGATGTGAGAAATACTTTTAAGTGATGCTCAAGAACTGGAAATTGGCTGGTAGCTTTCCTCCATTAAAGAGATCCAAAAACTGCCTTAGGAAGGAAATAATAAGGGCCTTTCTTTTTAACTGGGATTTAATATTTCCTACATATATCTTGGTGTTGGTTTTAATGTATCGATTTTGTTTGGAAGAAGAGGTCCTTTGGTTTCCTATATCTGATCTTTTGTTTTTTTTCTAGGAAGATTTATTTACTTTGAGCTTTGAGAATTTATTCTGATTCATTTGTTCTATTTTCTTCTTCAAGAAAGTCTGATTTTCACAATATCTAACCTTTATATGTACCTGCTTTTCTTATTTTCTTTTCTTCATTTATTTCCTCTATGTATTATTTAAGTTTGTATTTGCTTTTTACTGAGCTTTCTGAGAGCATAACCTTATTTATTTTTTTACCATGTTATCCCTTTTCTCACTATGCAGTGTGTGGCTTTACTTAACACATCCAACAAATGTCAGTACTGGGATAAGCTTTCTTTTGATGCAGGTTAAAATGAATATAAAAGTATGTCTAAAAAAATCTTTAAAATAAATAGACATAAGAAAAGGGAAACAGACCTCTTCAGAATACTAAACAAAAAGAGACTCCTGGAACCATTTTCCTTTTTCTTTAAGTCCAACCTTCAGAGGTCCCTTCAGTACAATTAAGTGTTGAAATCATGTTTTAGTCATTAAAATTGGGTACCTAGCAGAACTATTCTTCAAGAATAAAGAGAAAATAAGACAATTATTTCTAGGTATCTTGAAGATAATATACCAAATACTTACGGCTTTAATTGTTGCTATTGAGGAAGTATGTTGTCAGTCTGTTCTTTTCTGTTAGTATACATTATGCTTCCCTTATCTATAAATTCTTTTTGTTCCTTATGCCTGGAAAACTTTCTTCCTTTATATTTTCCTATATTGTTTCCTGTCCAGATTTCTCTCTTTAAAAAAAAAAGCAAAACTCTATATAAGTATATATCTTGTCATTCTATTCTCTATGTCTCTTAATCTTTATTCACATATTAAACATCCTTTCTTGGGAATACCCTGGTGGTCCACTGGTTAGGACTCAGTTCTTTCACTGCTGTGGCCCGGGTTCAATCCCTGGTCAGGCAAATAAGATCCCACAAGCCATGTGTCATGGCCAAAAAAAAAATCTTCTCTTTTCTGTATTTCTATATTCTGGATGGTTTCTTTATATCCATTTCTAACTTACTACTTTTCCCTTTAACTGTGACTAAACTGCTATTTCTCTCATTAACTGTGTATAATTTTAATATTTTATTTTTCAGCTTCAATTACTTTTATTTTTTCAAATCTCATCATTTCATTCATAGTTACTTTATAGCCTATATTTCATAAATCTGGTTATGTCTGAAGTCTTCAGAGATCCAAATTTGTTACGTTGTTATTGCTGTTTAATGGATGATGGCTTATTTTCAAGTTTATTTAGTCAGTTTTTATTATAAGCCCATATTTGAATTTAATCTGTGTGTATCCTGAAGAACTAAGTTGGGAATGTTTTCCTCAAGAGTGGTTTTGTAGTAGTTTCTCTGGTGAATTCTACCAAATGTTTAAGGAATTAATGCCAATTTTTCTCAAAGTCTTCCAAATAATTGAAGAGGCTGGAACACTCCCAAATGTATTATACAATAAAATAGTTTGGAGACTTCCCTGGTGACACAGTGGTTAAGAATCTGCCTGCCAATGTTAGGGACACGGGTTTGAGCCCTGGTCTGGAAAGATCCCACCTGCCACGGAGCAACTGAGCCCGTGCACCACAACTACTGAGCCTGTGCTCTAGAGCCTGCAAGCCATAACTACTGAACCTGTACACCACAACTACTGAAGCCTGTGTGCCTAGAGCCCATGCTCCACAATGAGAGACTCCACCACAATGAGAAGCCCGTGCACCACAATGAAGAGTAGCCCCTGCTCACCACAACTAGAGAAAGCCCATGCACAGTGATAAAGACCCAACACAGCCAGAAATTAATTAACAAAAAAATAGTTTGGAATAAGTATAACCAAGGAAGTGAAAAATCTGTACACTGAAAACTTAAAGATGTTGGGGAAAGAAATTAAAGATACAAATAAATAGAAAAATATTCTATATTCATGGGTCAGAAAAAATTAATGTTGTTAAAATGTCCATACTACCCAAAACTATGTATAGATTGAATGACATCCCTATTAAAATTCAAATGGTATTTTTCACAGAAATAGAAACCCCAATCCTAAAATTCTTATGGAACCACAAAAGACCGCAAATAACCAAAACAATCCTAAGCTGGAGGCATCACACATTTCCAAACCATGCTACAAAGCTATAGTAATTAAAACAGTATGGTTCTGGCATAAAAATAGACACAGAGACCAATGGAACAGAATACAGAGCTGAAATAAATCCTCCACATATATGGTCAACTAATATTTGACAAGGGAGGCAAGAGGACTCAATGGGGAAAAGATAGTTTCTTCAACAAATTGTGTTGGGAAAACCGTGTAACCACATGCAGAAAAATGAAATCAGACCCCTAGTCCTATCTTATACCACTCACGAATATTAATTTGAAATGGATTAAAGGTTTAAACATAAGAGCTAACACTATAAAATTCCTGGGAGAAAACAGGGAAGAAGCTCTTTAACATTGGTCTTGGCAGTGATTTTTTTGGATATGACACCAAAGCACATGCAACGAAAGCAAAATTCAACAAGTGGGACTACATCAAACTACAAAGCTTCTGCACAGCAAAAGAAAGAATCACCAAAATGAAAAGGCAACCTACAGAATGGGAGAAAATAAAGAACTTGTACAACTGAATAACAAAAAAACATACAATCTGTTTAAAAATAGGCAGAGGAACTGAACAGGCATTTTTCCAAAGAAGGCATAAACATGACCAACAGGTACATGAAAGAACGCTCAATATCACAAATCAACAGGCAAATGCAAAACAAAACCACAAGGAGATATCACCTTACACCTGTTAGAACAGCTGTCATAAAAAAGGCAAGAGATAAATGTTGATGAGGATGTAGAGAAAAGGGGCCCTGGTGCACTGTTGGTGGGAATGTAAAATGTACAGCCAGTAGGGAAAATAGTATGGAGGTTCCTCAAAAAATTAAAATCAGAACTACCATATGATCCAGCAATTCCACTTCTGGTTATATATCCAAAGGAAGTGAAATCAGGATCTCGAAGAGATATCCTTATTCCTATGTTCACTGTAGCATTATTCATAATGGCCAAGATAAGGAAGGAAACAACATGAGTGTCTGTCTATAGATGAATGGGTGAAGATGATGTGGCATATATACATATAATGGAATATTATTCAGTCACAAGAAAGAAGGAAATCCTGCCATTTTTGACAACATGGGTGGAGCTTGAGGGCATTATGCAAAGTGAAATAAGTCAGACAGAGAAAGACAAATGCCATATGATATCACTTATAAGTGAATTCTAAAAATGCTGAACTCATAGAAACAGAGAGTAGAATGGTGTTTATGAAGGGCTGTTGGGTGGAGGAAACTGGGAGATGTTCGTCAAGGGGTACAGACTTTCAGCTATAAGATGAACAAGTTCTAGAGATCTAATGTACAGTGTGGTGATTATAGTTAATCATATTGTATTATATACTTGAAAGATGCTAAGAGAGTAGATCTTAAACTTTTACAACAAAAAAGGAAATGGTGATTATGTGAGGTGATGGAGGTGTTCACTAACCCTACAGTGGTAATCATTTCACAATATGTAAGTGCATCAAATCATCAAATTATATATCTGAAACATGCACAAGATTATATATCAATTATATCTCAGTAAAGCTAGAAAAAAAGTGTTTTTATATTTGCATCTTGTAGTTGCCAGAAGAAATTAGCTGACTTTCTCAGCTTGGGGTCCTGGAATACTCAGTAGGATAAATTTGAACTGCAGACCCCATGTAGACATAGCTGACTTTGCACGTCCTTAGAGGTGATTATTACTAGTTCTTCCAGTGGTATTATTATTACTAATTTGGAAGTTTCTTTCGCTAGTGGATGTTCCCCAGGATGCCTTTCATTAGTACTTTAGCCCTTTAGACTTAATCTAGGGAATCTCAGGCTTTCACTTGCATCAGAAGTGCCCAGTCATTAGTTGAGAATTCTGTGCTGTTAGTACTTGTTTACTGACAAGGCAGCCTCAGCTTATCCATTTCTAAAAGTTAATTGTCTGATTTCATCTTTTTTCTCTTTATTTCTTTCCTCTTTGTCTTTTGGCCTCTGAGGATCCCTCTTTCTTTCTTAAGAATTCAACAATGCATTAACATATACTGCTCTATCTAGTGTTAAGATACATTATCAAGAGCTAGAAATAAGACAAGAGGTTGGCTGATCATCCTCTTAGTGACATACTAGGGCCTTATCTAATAGGGTAACCCAAGGAGTATTGAAATGTCTGGGAATGTACTTCATCAGAGCCCTAACTCTGTACAGTTCCGTATTAACACATTGATTCTTGTCTAGTATAGATGCAAATGATTCTGTACAGTTGAAAAGATAAGCCCTACTAGGCACAGCCATTTGTGTTAATGCATAAATGCATAAACTCTCTCAAACCTTATAAAAAGAAAAGAAAAAGATTAGCCTGGAGGTTACGTTAGGGATTTATTCTGTAAGGTATTAACCAGTTTTGTATCTAACCTAGCAGTCTTATTACAGTATTCTTTCTTTAAAGCCAGTGATCAATTCCTCAAATGTTATTTACTCTCATTAATGATACAAATACATCACTGATGTGTTCACTCCAAATTTGTAGGAGTCACGTTTGAAACTTTTTGAAAAGAATCCTTTCACATCAGGATCAAATCGGATTGCATTTTGAAAGCTTTTTAAATTATCTTGCCCACCATAGGCAGAAGTAACCACTAAAGCAAAAGTAATCTTATTTTATTCTTTGTTGAATTCTAAGTGACCGTGGGGACTAGCTCAGTCATTTGCACAAGGTCTACACTCAGTCGAAGTTTGCTATAAAGAATGAATGAATGTATGACCATTTACTTTTGACTATTATAGCTTTAATTTTGTTGTGTCCTGTTGTTTAGAATCATGGCATTTTCATGAATAATCTCCTACCTCATAGGAAATCTTAACACATGCAGTTGTTTAAAAATAATCATTTTATGTAATTAATTGCAGCAACTTTTACTCTAAACTCTACAACGTATTTACTTTTGTAGTATATATTTTTTCATATGAGTGAGAGCCTTGAAAATGTTTTACTGTGATTTACTTTCGATTGAGTTTGGATGGCTTACCTTCACTCTTATTGCGCTGAAGTTCTAAGATCTTTGTAAAACAGCTTCTCTTCCACAGATCAGCACTGCTCAGATCCTGGAGGGCTAGGGAGGTGGCAGGGTCCTTCATATGGTTTGTGTAAAGCCGTGATTAGTTCCAGAGGTCAATTCTCTGGACATTTCTACCTCTAAATTACTTGACTACTGTGGTCACCTCCATTCTGATAATACAGATTTATATTAATAGCTACAGTTTATATTGCTGAATATTTTGGTTATTTCAGAAGTTTCATAGGTGTGCTTGTAACATTTATGGGAAGAGGGTTTTCATACCTGTTTATTTCCCCCGCTTTCCTGGAGTAACATTCCCTAGAATATATATATTTTGTTCTACATAGACTTTGGTTTTCTTGTTTTATACAATTAATGCATGTTAACTATAGAATACTAGGGAAATAAAGGGGTGAAATATAATGTTAGATGTTTCAGGAAGTAGGAAACAGTTATCACTGCATTGTCTACCCAGATTTAGGGCTGATACCATCTGTACCTGTGTATTTCAGTCTCTTTTCCCTTATAGTTCAGCTTGTTTCCCGTGTTGGTCTAGTAACAGAAATCAACACTTTATAGTCCAGCAATTGTATCTTTAATTCAAAGTGGTAATAACATTCTTATCAAAATATGGCAAGTGGACTTCCCTGGTGGCACAGTGGTTGAGAGTCTGCCTGACGAGGCAGGGGACGTGGGTTCGTACCCCAGTCCGGGAAGATCCCACATGCCGCGGAGCGGCTGGGCCCGTGAGCCATGGCCGCTGAGCCTGCGCGTCCGGAGCCTGTGCTCCGCAGCGGGAGAGGCCACAACAGTGAGAGGCCCGTGTACCAAAAAAAACAAACAAACAAACAAACAAACAAAATATATATATATATATATATGGCAAGTGGTTGAACATTCTCTATGAATGCTCTTTGGAGGCTTTCGGATTAATTATGCCTCCATGAGAGATTGGAATATGATAGCTTTAGGTATGCAATGGTTAAGAGCACAAGAGAACTCTGATTCTGTGTATTTGATCTAACTTTGAACAGATTACTCTCTCTCAACCGAATTCCTATTATTTAGATTGAGATTATACCTCCTCCTAGGATTGTTTTGAGGATTAAATGATATAATATATAGACACTAAGCACTGGGCATAATGCAACATAAAAGCTTAATAAGTTGCAGTGTATTTTTACCGATATTATTTTCTGCTACTCTGTTGCCATGTTATCCTGTAAGTTTTACTTTACTGGCAGCAGAGATAATAGGCATTCAAGTTGAAAAAAAAATCTAAATCTAGTACTAGACTCTACCACTCACCGTGTAACCTTAACATTTTTGAGCCTTAATTGCCTCATTTTTCAAATTCTTTTAAAAATAGGGAATGCCATTATCAGTGTTGTCAGGATACCAAGTGGAATATCCCAATTCTTTCACCTAAATTCTTAGGCAGAAGAAACTAGCATAGTTCTTGTTGTTCTAATAGACATTTTTAGTTGGTTTAACTTAGTTTCCTTCATTAGTAGAGTTATACAAATAGATATCATAGAAATAGAAGGCGTGGTTCAGCATCCTAATGCATTTCCAAGGCAGTCCTTCCGTATAACCAATCTCTACTGCTTGTTTGGTTATTCAGTGATAATTATGTACCTTTGATCTCAAACTGTTTTCTTCAGATTGTTTCCCAGAATTCAGTGTGAACTTGCTAGCACTCACATGTTTGCTGTTATTCTTTTGTAAAGTGTGATATGATGTGTCTCTTACTAGCATGTACATCTTTAAACACATGTCAGTGACTCAAGGATAGGAACCATTTGAATAAATGACAAAGCATAGAATTTATACAACCCCCTCAGATCCTTTTGGGCGTATAAAATGCCATGTTATTATTATTATTTACTTCTGACTTCCATTCAAATGTCACACCGTCCCCAGTGATAAGGAAATGAAATTTTGTTCAGTTAATCTGCTGCCTTTGAGAAGTTTCATAAATAAGCCATCTGCATTTAGGCAGATGGCTGTTTTAAAGTTTATTGGATAGGGCCCCACACCTTTCCAGATTCTCAGTCACACTGGCTTGAACAAAATGACAAAGTCTAACAAGTCACTGCCTATCCCATGTCTGAGCCTACGTGAGAAATCTTATAGGAAATATGAAGACCTTTATGAAGGTACCACTGTTCCCTTTTGGGACCTTTTGGATTCTTCTGAATGTTAATTGTCTTTAGCACCAACCTGAGTAGGTACTTAGCATATTAAAAAAAGATATTTTCAATATCTCTAGCTACAATTCTTGTTTTCAGCAGTTATAGGAATTTAAATAAACATAACTTTTCACATATCCCTATTAAATTTCACTTAATTAGGGCTAGTTATTGTAGCTGAGGGAGTTCATTTGAATTTTGATTTTGCTACCACAGCACTAGCTGTCTCTTCCAGTACTGCATAGTTTAAATTTTGATTTGCAAGATTTTGTTCAAATTATTCATTAAAAATGTGACCAAAGGACCAAATACTGTGGCATGATGTTAGAGGAGCCCCTGCAGTTACAATCCACACATGCAATTCATATGCAGTTCATTCAACCAGCCTGAAACTCATATGGCCCCTATTATAACCACAAGAAATCCTAAAGGCTTGCTCAGAGCCTTTGTTGAAATCAATACATTCTACGTCTGGGACTTCTTTTGATTGAGTATACCAACTCTATCATAACAGGACAGGAATTAAGGTTAGTGTGCCTGACATTTATTAACTGATGCACTTTTCTCCTGGACTCTGTATGCTCTCTTAGTTGTCAAAAATTTTCTGCATAGTAATTTTCTACATAGTATCCACATATGTATTATTCTATGAATCAAGACGTCTACTCTCATATTTTTTTTTAAATCCATGTGTCACTTGCCCATTTCTATTCCTTAGGGCCCTTTTTTCTGATTTCTCAACAGTTATCATGAATATATCATCCGTCACATTTACAAGTACCTTGTGTACTTTAGGATAAAATTCTTTAAACTTTGAGCTCAGTTCAAGTAGTTCAGTTCTCACAGTATGTCTTTTTTTTCATCACATCTACAGCTTTACAAAGCACTTAGATCTGCTCTACCCAGTAATCACTGAATTTGAACTTCTAATTCTGCATTATATTATCTTCTATTTATACTGTTTTTTATTATCTCCAGATTGAAGATCATCCCTTTGAATGGGAAAAATGGGTTTTTGGGGGTCATCTGTTAGCCCTGTACCACCATTTTTTACATTTTTTACTCCTTGCCCTAAACTTAATCAAACGTTTGCCTACCTTTTGATTGTTTTTAAAGCCTTGCTTTATTTTGAAGCTCCGTGATACACGAAGCATTTGAGTGTCTTCACATAGTGGGACTTTGCCTCTTCTACCTATTTCCCAAGCAGTCAGTTGACCCATATCTGTGTGCTTAACTCTTCCTCAAGCCCTGGGCTCCCGGCTGTTCCATGGCGAGGATTCGAGGAGCCCTGGATAATTTCATCTCAAATCAGTAGTGCTTCTAGAACTGCAGACCTCCCATTCTAATCCCAGTAAGCATATTTTGTGCTTTGCCCATGTCTGGCAGGCATGGGAACTGAGTTCCTGTCTTATTTCTCTCTGCTTGGTTCCCTGCATTGTCAGCCTTCCCAATTTCTTACTTTATCCTCAACACTGAGATCCTGCAGTGTACAGCTGATCATAGATTTTCAAACACGACTTCTGCTCAGACCCTTCTCTCTTGTACTGAACTTGATTGCCAGGGTGCCTGTCACTTCTTGCTGTTCTTCTGACGAGGTCTGAACTTGTCTACTATTACTGTCTTTCTAAACACACTTCGTTGGAGTTATCCCTCCTGCCGACCAGTGTTATCCAACACTAGGTCTCTCCTCTGGAAACCTGCTAAGCTCTAGTTTGTAGATTTCTCCTTAGTGGCGCCTCTGAGGAGAAGATTTCCAGAATTCTGCCCACAGACCTATGCACTGTCTTTAGAGCAAAAGCCCTACTATAATGAAGGCCTACCTGTAACGTTGCCTTAAAGGACTGGGATGTACCTGCGTCAGGCATATGTGCATATCTCTAGTCAACAATCGTGCTTGATCTAGGCATTCTTGGCCATACTGTGTTCCTCCTGTCACCCTTTTTCCCTTTTTTTTTTTTTTTTTTTGCGGTACGCGGGCCTCTCACTGTTGTGGCCTCTCCCGTTGCGGAGCACAGGCTCCGGACGCGCAGGCTCAGCGGCCATGGCTCACGGGCCCAGCCGCTCCATGGCGTGTGGGATCCTCCCGGACCGGGGCACAAACCCATGTCCCCTGCATCGGCAGGCGGACTCTCAACCACTGCGCCACCAGGGAAGCCGCCTTCTTTTTTTTTTTTAACTGGGGTGTACTCCTAGTCAGGAGATAGGCACCCTCTGAGAGTCTCTTATCACTGCAGTCGCAAAGAGATGATGTTCCCTGAGAGCTAGAGCCAAAGGCACAGATCCTGTTATTTCTTTACCCAACCTGTTCCTTCTTTGGCACTTCAGTCCAGAACCCAGTCATTCCTGCACTTCTCCTCCTTGAGAGAAGAAATAGGGTAGAGGAGATGTAAGTGCTTCATAAAGCTGCAGGTGAGATGAAAAAAAAACATCTCCATAATTCCATTTTGTTATCTTCTTTTCTTGGAGTTGAAAATAGCTGACATTTATTGGGCATTTCTATGTGCCAAGCACTGTTACAAGTACCTATGTATATTAACTCATCTATTTTTCAAAACAAGCCTATGAAATTTTAACTCCTCTTATCCCCCTTTTACAAGTGAGAAAACTGAGGTGAAGAGAAGTGTGGTAACTTCCCAGTGGTCACATAGGGAGTACTTTGCAGAGTCAAGTTTTGAACAGGCGTCTGGCTTCAGAGTCTGAACTCTTAGTGACCAGATTATCTCACCTCTCAGAGGTGGGGATAGTAGTAGTAATAGTTCTAAGTATCTTAGTAGTAGCTATAGTAGCAGCAGAGGGATAGGCAAGTTATACCCCAAGTTATGGGAGCCTCCTGAGAGGTTATGTGATGGACATTTTAGAGAATATAGAGATGATTACAGAATCCATAGTATTGTATATCCCAAATATTCATGAAAATGCTACACAGCAGTACCACTTTGATGATATAATTCTGTTACAAATTTCATTTCCTATCTTTAATGGCTGAAGTTAATATTTTTGAAGCAAAAAGGGAACCAAAGGAGATGCTGTATGTAATTTTTTTTTTGCTTCCCACCCACAATTCTTAGGTTTATTGATTTATCTTATATACTATAGGAAGTATGTATTGATAATTTAGTTGTTTCTTGCACATGTTTAAGAAAAATATATATTAAGGGAAGTTATATATAAAATACATATTCAAAAAGTGATTTGATTCTAAAATGAAATTAAGATAATTCTGTTTATATTAGCATGAAAATAACAGAATACTTAGGAATAAATTATCAAGAGAAGTACAAGATATCCTTGCTAAAAACTACCAGACATTGTTGAAAGAAATCAAAGAGAAAAGTATTTCACGTTCAGGGATTATATTATTAAGATGGTAATATTTCCCAAATTGATCTAGAGATTCCACACAATCCCTATTAAAATCCCAGCCACATTTTTTTTGCAGAAATTGACAAGCTGACACTATAGTTCACATGGAAATAAAAAGGACCCAGAGGGCTTCCCTGGTGGCACAGTGGTTGAGAGTACGCCTGCCGATGCAGGGGACACGGGTTCGTGCCCCGGTCCAGGAGGAGCCCACGTGCCATGGAGCGGCTGGGCCCGTGAACCATGGCCTCTGATGCGCGTCCGGAGCCTGTGCTCCGCAGCGGGAGAGGCCGCAACAGTGAGAGGCCCGCGTACCGCAAAAAAAAAAAAAAAAAGGACCCAGAATAACAAAAATAATCTTCAAAAAGGAGAACAAAGTTGGAGGATTCACATGTCCTAAATACAAATCTATAGCAAAGAGTAAGGGTTAAGGATATGTATATATATTAATGTAATAGAATTGAGGATCTGTCAGTAAACCCTTAAATTTGTAGACAGTTGATTTCAGCAAGGGTACTAAAGCAATTCAGTGTGGTAAAAATAGCTTTTTCAACAAATGGTCCTGGAAGAACTGGATATCCACATGTAAATGGACCATATACCAAAACTAACTCAAAACGGATCATAGGTTAAAGAACTAAAACTGTGAATTCTGAGGAGCAAACATAGAGAGAGTAATTATTTCTGACCTAGGGCTAGGCATTTGTTTCTTAGATGTGAAACACAGAGATGCCAAAAGAAAAAAAATAAATAAACTTTTGTGCTATTAGTGATAACAGGAAAATAGACAGACATCTCACAGAATGGGAGAAAATTTTTGCAATCATATGTCTGATATGGGACTTATATCCAGACTATATAAGGAACTCTTAAAACTCAATAATAAAAAAAGATAAATAAACCAATAAAAATAGGCAAATGAGTTGAGTAGATATTTCTGCAAAGGAAATATACAGATGGCCAATAAACAACATGAAAAGATGCTCAGAAGCATTAGTCCTTAAGGAAAGTACAAACCAAAAGCACAATGAGATACTATTTTGCATCCAGTAAGATCACTAAAATAAAAAAGATAGCAGGTGTTGATGAGGATGTAACAAAGATGTGGAGAAACTCATCATTGTACATTGCTGGTGGGAATACAAAATGGTGTAGTCACTTTGAAAAACAGTTTGGCATTTCCTCAAAAAGTTAAATATAGAGTTATCATGTTACTGAGCAGTTCCACTCCTAGGTGTGTGTTCAGGAGAGTTGAAACATGTATCTATCTAAAAACATGTACGTGAATGTTCATAGCAGCAATATTCCTAATAGCCAAAAAGTGGAAAGAACCCAAATGTCCGTCAGTTGATGGGTGGATAAACAAAAATGGCATATTCATAAATACAATGGACTATTATTTGGCCCTTAAAAAGAATGGCATACTGATACATGCTACAGAATTTATGAACTTCGAAAAAATATTCTAAATGGCACAAGCCAGACACGAACACCACGTGTAGTATCATTCTATTATGTGAAATGTCCAGATAGGTAAATCTATAGAGGCAGAGTAGAGACAGAATGTAGATTAGTGGTTGCCAGGGGCTGTTGGGGGAGGGTGGCAAATGGAGAGCTGTTATCCGAAAAAAAAAAAAAGATCAAATTGCAAAAGTCATTGTTGGCTGATGAGAGGTGGGCAATATAATCTCTAAGACCTTCAAAGGCAGCTTAGCTTCTGCTTTCCAGATGAATGAAGGTAAGAAATAGTGAACGATCAGTTACTTTGATGTAGGCGTTTCTTCCCGTGCTTCCCCCCTAAATTTGCCTCCAAGAGCATCTTCAGCTGTATTACACAAGTGTCGATATGTTGTGTTTTCACGCAGTAGGATTCAGGTGGTCAGCAATTAGTGGAGTGAGTGTACACAGGGAGTGAGGGCTCAGAGGAAACCCTCCAGGTCACAGGAAAGCCACAGAGGAAGGCTCAGCTTGGCAGGAACCTTCTGGGCTGCAGACGAGCCACCCTGATGCCTGCAGCAGGCATCCAGGAGAGGAGGACTTCAGGCTGCTGGTTTCTGTGGAGAGAGGGTTATGGGAGGATTATCACCAGGCTAGGGTGGGTTTGCAAGGTCTTCAGGGGACTTGATGTTCTGGATGGGCAGCTGGGGCTGAGCTCCACCAGATGTCCTCCCATCCACGCTGCCGGCCCGCTGTGCAGCAGCCAGAAACAGCAGGAAACCTTCTTTCTCCTGCAGTTAATCCTTTCTCAGTATCCTCTGCTGAGAAACCTGCTGTGTTGCTCATGTAAAGGAGAGATATTTAAAAGAATGCTGTCTGTTGTCGCTGATCATATATTGAAAGGTGAATTTGGAGCTGAGAGGCAATAAATTGACCATTGGCTCATGCCCTTATTTCTTATGCTATAATTGTTACATATATTAATCCACATCCAAGACAATATTGTATATATATTTTACTTGTATTTTGAAGAAATTAAGGGGAAAATAAACTTTTACATTTACCCAAATAGTTACCATTTTTGATGCCCTTCGTTTCTTCATGAAGATTCAAATTTTCCACTAGTATCATTTCTACTAAGCATAAAAATAATTTATCTTAGCATTTCTTATACTGTGGCTCTGTTGATTACCTATTTTCTTACTTTTACTTTTTATCTGAAAATATCTATTTTACCTTTATTCTTGAAGGATTTTTTGCTGGATATAGAATACTAGGTTGACATTTCTTTTTTTTCCAGCAATTTAAAGATAATAATCTAGTCTTTTCAAACCACCCTAGTTTCTGATGGGAAGTCCACAGTTACTTGTATTATGTGCCCTGTAAGGTGTCATTTTTCTCTGATTGCTCTCAACTTTGTCTCTTTATCCACAGTTTTAAGGGTTTGGCTCTGATATGCCTAGGCTTTATTTTTTCTTTTTATATTTATTGCTTGGGTTCAATGAGATTCTTTAATGTATGTCTTTGGCCAAATTCAGGGAGTTTTCAGCCATTATTTGTTCAAACATTTTCTGCCTTCTCTGACCCATTTCTCCTTCTGGATCCCAATTACACTTGATAGACCTGTGTATATTGTCCCATGCACCCCTGAGATTCTGTTCATTCCTCAGGCTGCATAAATTCTACTGACCTGTATTCAAGTATGTAGACTCTTTCCTCAGTCATCTTCATTCTGCTCCTGAGCTCATCTGCCTTGAGTTTTTATTTCACATGTTCTTGAATCTCTGCTTGGTTCTTTTTTACTCTTTCTCTTTCTCTACTGAACTTGTATCTTTGGGATCAGTGCTCACATTAAGCACAGTTCTGAAATTTGTCTTAAAATCTCTTCTTGTAAACCACACCACAGAATCAGGGTTGCTGCTGCTTCTGCCATGATCGAGGCAGCACAGAGATAGAAGTTACCAAAGCTGCCAGTCCCAGACCGATAGCACTTCTGTCATCATCAGGAATCTCCCGAATCAGGAACACTTCTGCCATCTGTTCCAGAATCCTGCTGCATCTTCTAGGAACCATATCATCATTCAAAAGGGATTCCCTGGGGCTTCCCTGCTGGCGCAGTGGTTGAGAATCTGCCTGCTAATGCAGGGGACACGGGTTCGAGCCCTGGTTTGGGAGGATCCCACATGCCGTGGAGCAACTAGGCCCGTGATCCACAACTACTGAACCTGCGTGTCTGGAGCCTGTGCTCCACAACAAGAGAGGCCGCGATAGTGAGAGGCCCGCGCACCACGATGAAGAGTGGCCCCCGCTTGCCACAACTAGAGAAAGCCCTCACACAGAAACGAAGACCCAACACAGCAAAAAATTAATTAATTAATTAATAAACTCCAACCCCCAACATCTTCTTTAAAAAAAAAAAAAAAAAAGGGATGCCCTGCAACCTGCCTTTCAGCTCAAGTAATTCTGACTATGTCTTACATAAGATCGACTTACTACAAACATTTACATTATATCCAGAACCCTCCCTAAAAGAGAGTTTTAGCCTCTTTAGCACTGGAAGCATGCTTGAAGAATATTTGAGTGGTGATCGCAGTCTACCTGCTGTGGACTGCTCCTCTAATTATTCAGTGTTCATATACTCCCTTTTTCCCATATTCAAACTTCCACCAAATCTCAGTAGCAACAGCAACGTGCTGTGAAAACATAATGCACCAGTGCTCTATAGAAACAAAAATCTATAGACCTCTTATCAAAAGGAAGGATTCAATCTCGATCTTTTCGTGTGATATAGTGTGATGTGATGATCATCCCTATGCTAGTTCAGTCACAATTCTAGTTTGATACTTTGTAATTCATGGACTAAATTATAAAATAAACACACATACCCACAAAGAAGGAATAAAGTAACCCATCATGGCCTTCGGTTCTGTAACTGGTTATAATTCCATAATTTGTATTGATTTTCTTCCTCCACTGCCAATTACATTCTCCCTTTGCCGTCAGCCAGAACCTCACTTAGTTGGCTTACCCAGAGTTTCATCCCTGAAGGATCTGACCTTTTGGTCATCTTGCCTCATGAGGTTGCTGTAGTATCCTATTTATTTCTGCCACTTGAACGTGTCAGAAATAGAGGGCAATCCCTGGCTTCCAGATGTAATCTTCCCTGCTGACATGGCATTGTAAATGCCTGTTTTCCTCCACCATAGAGGTCAATTGCACCAGCCAACACAGGAACTTCTTTTTTGCCATTGGTACAGTGGCATAAAGAAATCCATGTAACCAGGTGGAAATCTCAGCTTCCAGTTCACAAAGCCATTGTTCGGTCCTTTGGTCGGAACCATTTTCACTTGGTTATGTAGACCTCTAAGACAAAATCCAATGCCACAAGGATGGGAATAACACTTTGCCAATAAATCATTAGATGTAATATTGAGAGTTCCCAGTCTGACTTTCATACCTTGGCTCCTGAACCTGTATATTCTGGATGTGGGAGAAAGAGCGTCGGATATCGGTCACTGGTTTAGAACATAAGTTTCCTATCGCTCAACCTTATAAGAAGTGGTATTCTAGTTGGAACTAACTGTTCAAGGAAAATTTACTTCTGTTTTCAGTTCCCGCTTGATCCCAATTTTGTATCTAGTACAACTACTTGATGATGGAGTACCGCTGTGTATACCTAACCTTAGGTAACACCCAGTTCAGATGAGCAGCTCTGGGCGTATAGTCACTTGGTGTCCCACTATCAGGCACTCATTCAGTCATTACTGGGGCCAAATCGCATGAGCAAGGAGTTTTTCTTTTTTCTATAAAGGGTAATATTATGAAAGAAAGTTATGACTGTCTTCCCAAACCCAAGTGCCCCCCACCCTTGTGATTGTCTCATTAGGGTCAGCTACAGGTGTACTGATTAGCTCCAGGAATATTGGCTCTTACTGTTCATAAGGTCCATGTGGCAGAGCCTCTTGTTCCCCAGCGTAGACCAGCTAGAGATCTTAATATGCTCCTCTGGGCCCTTCTCAAAGTTCACAGCCTTGTGGTTGCTCAATATATGCATCTGAGTAGAAAACCAAAGAAATATATGTTGCCTCAAATATCCAGAGACCCATCAAGCACTGTATCTGTTTATTAGTGATAGTAAGTACATCTAAAGCAACATGTTTTTCACTTTAGGGGTGCATTCCAACATGCCTAAGACCCAGAAACTGCCCAAGTGTATCAGGCACCTGAATTCTGGGGTTCCCTCTCTGGAATGCATGTGATTTACCGGGGCCCTCAAAACCCCTGCCATATCAGCATGATGTCATCAGCACAGTGCACTGGCACGGTATCCTGTGGAATGTTCAGAATCCTACGAACTATTAAATAATGGCCCGGAGCCAGCAAGTTGACATAGCCTTAATAGGACAGGAAAAGTGCCCTGCTGTCTCCTAGGTGAATGCAAACCCCCAGATCAAGACCTGTCTAATATGCATCAGAGGCAGGGAGCTACATGTGGAACAGGAATTAGCACTGTGTAATTACAAACACCACCCGATGAATTTTGTGATAATTCACTGTTATTCTCCAAGATCCTTCAATGTCCTGAACAGGTCAGATAGGCAAATTTATTGGGCATGTGGTAGGAATTTCCACCCCTGAATATTTCAAGACTTCAATGCGGCACGGAGCTCTGTGAATCTTCCAGGTGGATATATAGATCCAAGCACATTTGGGAAGACTGAGTTTACAGCAATGACTCCCTAAACCAGTGGGTCACCAAGATAGCATCCCGCTGCTTTTACTAGGATTAAGAACCTGGAAACGCAGGAAGCCTCTGAAACAGCTGCAGGATAAGCCAGAACTGTGCCGCCTCTGCTACAGTCTGCGCTAGCAAAGCGCATGCCCTGAGCCCGCTTCTCTTCTTCCGTAATGCACTGCTAAATCCGGTTCTCAAATGAGTGCTCTGATTGGCAGAACTCAAACCTCATCCAAAATCCTAACTGCAGAGGAATCTAGGGAAATTTATTTCTAGCTCCTCTGTCCCTGAAATGCAGAAAGATGTGCTAGAGTAGAAAATGATGGCATGGGTGTTGGCAGGTCCTTCCATGGTTTCCGCTGCAGTTGATGCATGCATAATGTGAGCCCAGGCCTCCATGTCAGCCTCTCTCAAAGTTCCACTGCATTTACAAAAGGGCAAGTGACAATTAAAATGTAAGGAAGAAGAGAGGCCATTTTATAATAATATTCACAGAATTTTAAATCACCTTAATGGCTCTATACTTAGTCTGCTCTCGTTTGAACGTCAGTCATACTGGGGAGACAGTCACAGTTCATAGCTGTATTGTGGAAAATCTCTTTGTGGTGAAATTTCCTTCTCAGCAATGTCCTCTAAAAGGACCGTATTAACTCTAGACAAATGGATTTTATTTCTAGTATTAAACTTCTTAAGGGTCAATGAATTACACGTATAACCTTCAATGCTTTTACATTATTATCCTACATTATAACATTTAACACTTATTGGGCACTTGCTAGGGGCTTGACCCTATGTTAATCAGTTTTGCTGTCTAACTTAATATGCACGACTCTATGTAGTGGGTGCTGTCCCAGACACTGTTTTGCAGATGTGTAAGCTGAGACATAAAAGGTTAAGTCAGTTGTTTTAGTACAAGTTAGTAAGCATGGAGTTGGGATTTGACTCAGGCGGTGTTGGGCTCCAGAGTCTAGCCTACCCGTCACACTTTCATTTCATCCCCATTCTGTAAAGTCCCTTTCAGTTTATGGTGAAATTTTTCTTCTCTTTAAGTTATCTCCTAAAGATTAAATATTGAGGAAAAAAGATAAATAAACAATTAAAGCATCAGTGAAATACTCAACCGAAGTTTTTTAGGACTTAGGTAAAAGTACTGTTTTTTCAGGTACAAATTAAAATGTTGTAAGACATGTGACATCTAATAAGTCATACTGGAGAGTTATAAAAGATGGGAGTCTTCGCTAATTACATTGTTAGGAAATAACAATGATAAATAACTATGATTTTCTATGATAATAAATTGATGTGGTTTTAGTTTTAAATTTGGTAAGTAGAGTTCAAAAATTATTAACAACTAGTTATGCGTGTCCAGATTTATAATAGAAATTTCTTTTGAAGTCTATAATCCATTCACTTTCTTAGTGTCACTGATTAACTTTTAAAGTTAAAGTGTACTATTAAAATGTTAGTTTGAGAAATATCTATATTAAGTATACATCGTAAAGGACACAGATGGCATTTCCTAGTTTCATATGGCATTAGTTATTTAAGCATTGTCATTTAAACATTTTACATATAAAAGCAGTGTCTCCTCAATCTGATTTTAAGCCCATAGAGAACAATGGCAAGGCAGATGCTGTTTCTGTGTTCTGAGATACTCCATGAAGCCTCCTTTGTCCCAGATATATTAAAGGAAAGATTTAATGAAATTCCAGATATGAGTTTTATGCAACTTGATGTGAATTATAATCAAATGGCCTTTCTCCTACTAACTATAGGGGATATAGTTTATTGTCTCCCACAATCCTTTGAAATTTATTTAATGATGAAATCTTCTGCTGCCTCTAGATGAAAATTCAGAGTCCCACATTTCTTTCTCCTCACTCTAAAACATTGTGACTTTAGACATTTTTTTTTTTTTCAATATGCAGGACTCTCACTGTTGTGGCCTCTCCCGTTGCGGAGCACAGGCTCCGGACGCGCAGGCTCAGCAGCCATGGCTCACGGGCCCAGCTGCTCCGCGGCATGTGGGATCTTCCCGGACCGGGGCACGAACCCATGTCCCCTGCATAGGCAGGCGGACTCTCAACCACTGCACCACCAGGGAAGCCCCATGACTTTAGACTTTTGACTAGTGGAGAATAAACACCCACGCCCACACCCACACCTGTCCCTCTGCAACGTGGATGTGGGACTCCCCTCAAAAACGTCTTCAAACTTTTTCCTCTTACCCTGTTTATCCACCTCTGCCTCTGTATCTCCGTATCTATTGGGTGGGCCAAAAGGTTCGTTTGATTTTTTTCCGTTAGATGGCTTTAGTAGCACTTAGTTGTCTTTAACTTCATTCGAAACAATGTTGTTAAGACTGTATGTGACAGCTGTCATATCAGCGTGCTTTAAAAAAAAAAAAAGACATCAAAATTGGTGAATTTTTGTGTATCCATTTAAATATTGAAGATGGAAGAATAAAAAGCAACAGTTTGGCATATTATGCGTTATTATTTCAAGAAAGGTAAAAATGCAACAGAAACACACAAAAAGATTTGTGCAGTGTGTGGAGAAGGTGCTGTGACTGATTGAACGTGTCTAAAGTGGTTTGCGAAGTTTCTTGCTGGAGATTTCTTGCTGGATGCTGCTCCACGGTCGGGTAGACCATTTGAAGTGGACAGCGATCAAATCGAAACAATAATTGAGACGTTATACCACACGGGAGATAGCCGACGTAGTCAAGTCCGACTTATCCAAATCAAGCGTGAAAATCCTTTGCACAAGCTTGGTTATGTGAATCGCTTTGATGTTTGGGTTCCACATAAGTTAAGTGACCAAAACCTTCTTCCTTCTTGACCATATTTCCCATGCGATTCTCTACTGAAATGTAATGAAAACGTTCCATTTTAAAAACAAATTGTGACGGGCAATGAAAAGTGGATACTGTACAACTGTGTGGCACAGAAGAGATCACGGGGCAAGTGAAATGAATCACCACCAACTATGCCAAAGGCACGTCTTCATCCAGAGAAGGTGATGCTGTGTATGTGGTGGGATTGGAAGGGAGTCCTCTATTATGAGCTTCTTCCAGAAAACCAAACAATTAATTAATTCCAACAAGTATTGCTCCCAGTAGACCAACTGAAAGCTGCACTCAATGAAAAGTGTCCAGAATTAGTCAACAGAAAACGCATAATCTTCTATCAAGATAACGCAAGACTACACATTTCTTTGATGACCAGGCAAAAATTGTTACAGCTTGGCTGGGAAGTTCTGATTCATCCGCCGTATTCACCAGACATTGCACCTTCAGATTTCCATTGATTTAGGTCTTTACAAAATTCTCGTAATGGAAAAAATTTCGATTCCCTGGAAGACTGTAAAAGGTACCTGGAACAGTTCTTTGCTCAAAAAGATAAAAAGTTTTGGATAGATGGAATTATGAAGTTGCCTGAAAAATGGCAGAAGGTAGTGGAGCAAAAGGGTGAATATGTTGTTCAATGAAGTTCTTGGCGAAAAGGAAAGCTGTGTCTTTTATTTTTACTTAAAAAAACGAAGGCATTTTTTGGCCCACCCAATATATTTAGTGGGTAAGGGCTTGAGAGTCTTGTTTTATCATCTTGTTGGGGTTTTTTTGCGGCACGCGGGCCTTTCACTGTCGTGGCCTCTCCCGTTGCGGAGCCCAGGCTCCGGACGCGCAGGCTCAGTGGCCATGGCTCACGGGCACAGCCGCTCCGTGGCATGTGGGATCTTCCCGGACTGGGGCACGAACCCATGTCCCCTGCATCGGCAGGCGGACTCTCAACCACTGCGACACCAGGGAAGCCCTGTTTTATCATCTTGATTCATTCTGTATGTACTCTATCTAAATGATAATGATCTTTTGGTTCTTCAGCTAAAACTTCCATTTTAGCACCTTGTCACACATTTCAAAATATTAACTGCTATAAAATTTCATTACTTCTATTATGATAATCTGTCTGTTTCACAGTTTTGCTTGAGACTGACCCAGAATTATGTTGACACTTTTTGTACTCCCTGCAGCATGGAGCTCAATAGTAAATTTTAGAAAGTGCCCATTAAATATATTTTGAGCTAACTTGATAGAAAATAGAAATCTACTCATTTTGATCTTTAGTTTCAGGTGCAGCATTATGTCTCTCAGAGTCTGGTAACCCTGGGAAGTTGCAGCTTGTTGAGAAAATCTATAATATCTCTGCTTCTGTCAGAAGTAAACAGCTTCGCTGATGATCTGGGCGCCATCAATCAGGTACATATAACTTGGCACTGTAACTTTCATTTATAGTTAATGCAGCTGTAGACTTTTCTTTCCCTTTCTCCTCCCCTCTCTTTTTGCCAGGCTGATATTTTAGTCGTTACCTTATTTCTAACGTACATGAATACTGTTGCTGCCTGCTGAAATTACAGAAAGGTATTTTCAGAAAATAGTTTTCAAAATAATGCCATTTTATCGTCCTTACTGGTATATATGTGCCACAGGTGTCACTAGTGATGGCAAAGGAATGGCCTTAAACCTCTCCAAGAAGGCAGTGTGTTCCTAAAGCAAAGCAGTGAGAGAAAAGTGAACAGGAGAGGATGATAAATGGAGAACAGCCTCTGCCCAGTGGTTCTTATTCCTAATTGCTCATGACACTCATGTGGCTAACTGTAAATATTCTGTTGCCAAGCCATATGCCAGTCCAATTAAATGGAGGTCTGTGGGGTTAAGACGCAGGTATTGGTACTGTTAAAGTTCTCCAGGTGATTCCAGTGTGCAACCAAGGTTGAAAACAATGCTCTTTTATCTGTGCAAACTCTTATGTCACTGCTGACAAATGAGTCTAAGAAACAGAAGTCATTCCCATGTTCTAATGTTGACAGTGGCATATTACGTGTTCACTTTCTCAGCTCACTTAATATTATTCTTTCTGTGGTTAGAATTAAACACAAATAAAGGAAACCAGAGACAGAAATGTTTTGGTAAAGAGAAAAAATAAGAGAAATATATATTTATATAATATTAAATGCTTTTAACCAAGTTCTTACACCTAAGTTCTCTATATTTAATAACATATTCCAAAATATTATATAATCTACTTGAATTCAATCAGTGTCATGGTAAATCATCTAGTCAGCAGTTTTTCAAGTGACTGTTAAATGGTGAACCCTTGTAAGAGCTCTGTAGATGTATTTTTTTTTTTTAATTAATTAATTAATTTATTTATCTTTGGCTGTGTTGGGTCTTTGTTTCTGTGTGAGGGCTTTCTCTAGTTGCGGTGAGCGGGGGCCACTCTTCATCGCGGTGCGCGGGCCTCTCACTGTCGCGGCCTCTCTCGTTGCGGAGCACGGGCTCCAGATGCGCAGGCTCAGTAGTTGTGGCTCACGGGCCTAGTTGCTCCGCGGCATGTGGGATCTTCCCAGACCAGGGCTCGAACCCGTGTCCCCTGCATCGGCAGGCGGACTCTCAACCACTGCACCACCAGGGAAGCCCCTGTAGATGTATTTTTAAAAGGTAGTTTTTACTGATCTCAAGGAGCTAAAAATCCATTTGAGAAAGAAATAAGGCACATTTACTAGTGGAAAAAAAACAGTGAAGTGTTAAAATGCATGGTGCCGTTTGTAGGAGCTCCAAGATCAAGGAAGTGATCAAGGTAGGTTGCAAGTCCCTGAAAAGATTTCATGAAAAAGGAACAGCTTGAAAAATGGATTTGAATTGAAAAGGAGAGAATACATAATGTTGAGGCGCTGGGTGTTAGTTTTAAAAAGTGTGCTCAGAATTCTGAGGAAACAAGGTAAGGTCATGGCATTAAAAATAGGAAGCAATATGGGAAATTAGTTTGATGGAATCAGATTTGTGTGGAAAATAACAAAACACAGAAAAGAAAATTTTATTTACATATGCTCACTTAATTTTTACCAAAATACATGAAGTAGTTATATTATTTACCTAGTTTATAGATAAAGAAGTCAAGCCTTAGAGCAGTCAAGCAACTTGACCAAGGTTGCAGAAAGAACATATGCTAAGAGCCATAATTCAGACCCAGGCATTCTGATTGTTAAGCCACTTTAGAATAAGAGTAACAATAACACAACAACAAGAACTAGTTTTTGGCGGGTAATATGTGTTATGCTTTACCCGAATTGTCCCATTCAATCCTTTTAGTAACCCTTCAAGATACTAGTATCCTTGTTTAAAGACAAGGAAACTGTTCATCACCATTCTTAACAATGGATAACAGAATTCACTCCAGCCAATTTAAGCAGAAAAGGATACATGAATAGCTATGGAATAGTTGAAGAAGAGACTAGGCCGTACTTTCACGAATGACCTCCGCAACTACCCAGCTGAATAGGAATAGGCTCCAAAGGAATTGCTGCCTTTGCTGTCATGACCAGGAAGCTGCCTGCTGACTCAAGGAGCTACTACTACAGACACAGCGTCCATAAAACAGTCCTGCTACAAGGCACAACAGCCAGATATATGCCCTGTGTTGTCCAGTCTCACTGTGTGATTCAGTTTCAACTAATTCAGTTTTTGTGAGTGCGTTTATTTCTAAGCCAACAACATATTCAGAACCCTAGCATCAAGGAAGTACAGAAAATGTAGTTTTATGCTTTTTCAGCTTCTTTACTCTAAAAGGATGATAGAATGACTAATGATGTAGTCAGTCCAAGGTGTCTATCACATGTAAGGCTCAGAAATTCAGTAACATGGTGGTAAGAGATGGCGTCAGAATAGGAGGGAATACAGGGCAAAGGGTGTGAATGCAGGGAAGCCATTTATTCGGGACTCTCAATGTAATAAGTCTTCCACAAGCAGGAGTAGAAATAACCACTTGTATATAAGAAGTGTTATCCAAAGGAGTCAAGAAAAGATTTAATGTGAAGGAGAGAGAAGAATCATTGCAAAAATTAATATTATAAAACTAAGAGATAGGAAAAATATCACTAAGAAGAATTAGGTAAATGGGAAGCAATGCTTCTTTGTGAGCAGAAAAAATTGAGTTTGTATATATTGAATATGAGGAAACATTGAAGTAATCTAAATATAGGCAGATGGAAATATGAAATTAAAACTTGAGGGAAAGGAGGGGACATACATAAAAATTAGGGGAATATCACTATATGGCAATCATGAAATCATAGTCAGAAAGAGAACAGGGACTCAGGGAAAAGTACTGTGGAATGGGAGAGGCAGATGTACAAACAAGGAAAGAAGACAAGCTTTATTGTAATATTAGATGTTAGCTGACTATTATAAATGTCAGGCTTAAATGATTTAATTTTTCATCAGATATAAACAGTAATATATATTATATGTAATATGGATTATGCAAAAAAATCTAATAAATATTGAAGTCATATTTTTTGACTTTCCAGTTTTCTTTATGTCTCTTAGACATAGTCTTATTGTTGGACATACAGGTCATTGCTGTATACATTTTGACCTCTGATATAAAACTTAACATTAACCATTTTCTGAAACTGATTCATGGAGATACATTTCAGAAGTTGACTTGATTGCATTAACTGCATTCAACTCTTATTGGTGATTTGCATCTCAAACTTGCATATTAAGATGACTTTTTGGAAAAAGCATAATAAAATGTCTAATTATTTTTAAAAAATAAAATTTCTTGGAACTTATTTAAAAGTATTTAAAAAGTCATAAAGTTCATTGTTAACAGAGTAGCCTTCCCAATGTAAACAGCTAAAACTCTGGAAAAATTTATGACTTAGTGAATTTCAGACAATAGGCAGTACAGAATTGCAATTGCTAAAATAAGGGAAGCGAACTGTGTGAGCCCCGTGATTGCCTTGACTTTGGGCCTGGAGGCCCTTTCCGGACTGTGGCACAGGTGAAGCCTAGCCAAGTCCCAGCAGTCTCACTGAACTGATGGGGCAGAGACTGGAGTTCCAGAGAACTGATGCAGAGAATTTCTGGATCAGAGTCATGGAGAGAAGAAAACCCTGAAAAGAAGAACGCAGGAAATTTGAACAGAGGTTTTCTGCATCATTTGTTGAATACTAAGCTGCACATGTGTAGGAGGACACTGAGAGAAAAACTACTCAGGAAAGAAGTATTACAAAGAAATTTTGAGCTGCATAATGGCCAGACCTCACACAGTGCTTGGGACCATCCAGATTCTATCCGCATATAATGGCAAGATCTCACTTAATAAGGCATTCAGTAGAGACCTTAAAATGTTACAACTTAGCAGTACAGTACTTTACAGTCCTAGGGAAAGGCTATGCTGCAGGGATTCTAACAGAGCTTGGAAACACACCTTGAAGATTCTTGCCGATTCACAGCTAGATTCGCTGCCTGCTGGAACAACATAATACAGAAGCTCAACAATATGATATCATTAATGTCTACGTCCATTCAGACGTCACGCATGTGAAAAAGAAAGAATGTGTAACTCATAGCCATGAGAAAAAGCATCAGTTAATAGAAATAGAACCAGAAATGACAGAAATAGTGGAATCAGCATATAAGGACAAAGACAGTTATTTATGTATATATACATACGTACACACACACACACATATATATGTGTGTTAAAAGAAAAATGAAAAAAAACCCCACAGAATGGGAGAAACTGTTTGCAAATGATGTGACTGATAAGGGGTTAATATCCAACGTATATAAATAGCTCATAAAAGTCAACATCAAAAAAACCAAACAACTGGAATAAAAATATGGGCAGAAGAACTGAATAGACATTTTTCCAAAGAGGAAATGCAGATGGTCAACAGGCACATGAAAAGGTGCTCAACATAGCTAATCATCAGGGAAATTCAAATCAAAACCACAGTTAGATATTGTCTCACACCTGTCAGACAGGCCATCATCAAAAAGACAAGTAACTAATGTTGGTGAGGATGTGGAGGAAAGAGAACCCTCGTGCACGGTTGGTGGGAATGTAAATTGGTGCAGCCACTATAGAAAACAGTATGGAGGATTCTTAAAAAACTAAAAATAAAACTACCATATAACCCCCCTGGGTATATATCTGAAAAACAATAATTAGAAAAGATACATGCACCCCAATGCTCATAACAGTATTATTTATAATTGCTGAGTTATGGAAGCAACCTAAGTGTTCAGCAAGAGATGAATGGATAAAGATGTGATCTCATACACACACACACACACACACACACACACACACACACACACACACTAGAATACCATTCAGCAATAAAAAAAGAATAAAATTTTACCGTTTGCAGCAACATGAATGGACTTGGAGAAGATTATGTTAAGTGAAATAAGACAGAGAAAGACAGATATGATATCACTTAATCTAAAAATACAACAGGGAGGGACCTTCAAGATGGTGGAGGAGTAAGACGTGGAGATCACCTTCCTCCCCACAGATACATCAGAAATACATCTACATGTGGAACAACTCCTACAGAACACCTACTGAATGCTGGCAGAAGACCTCAGACTTCCCAAAAGGCAAGAAACTCCCCACGTACCTGGGTAGGGCAAAAGAACAAAGAATAAACAGAGACAAAAGAATAGGGACAGGACATGCACCAGTGGGAGGGAACTGCGAAAGAGGAAAGGTTTCCACACACTAGGAAGCCCCTTCACTGGCAGAGAGGGGGTGGGCAGGGGGAAAGTTCAGAGCCACGGAGGGCAGCACAGCAACAGGGGTGCAGAGAGCAAAGCACAGAGGATCCATGCTGGCCAGCACTCACCAGCCTGAGAGGCTTGTCTGCTCACCCACCGGGGCGGGCGGGGGCTGGGAGCTGAGGCTCGGGCTTCGGAGATGAGACCCCAGGGAAAGGACTAGGGTTGGCTGCGTGAATACAGCCTGAAGGGGACTAGTGCACCACAGCTAGCCAGGAGGGAGTCCAGGAAAAAGTCTTGACCTTCCTAAGAGGCAAGAGACCATTGTTTCAGGGTGCACGAGGAGAAGGGATTCCTTCCCTGTCTGCCCACAGAAGGCAGAGCACCGCCTAAATGAGCTCCAGAGATGGTCGCGAGCCGCGGCCATCAGGTCAAAACCCAGAGACAGGCATGAAATGCTAATGCTGCTACTGCCGCCACCAAGAAGCCTGTGTGCGAGCACAGGTCACTATCCACACCTCCCCTCCAGGGAGCCTGTGCAGCCCGCCACTGCCAGGGTCCCATGATCCAGGGACAACTTCTCTGGGAGAACACACTGTGTGCCTCAGGCTGTTGAAATTCACTCTGGCCTCTGCTGCCACAGGCTTGCCCTGCATTCCGTACCCCTCCCTGCCCCCGGCCTGATTGAGTCAGAGCCCCCTAATCAGCTGCTGCTTTAACCCCATCCTGTCTGGGTGGGAACAGAAGCCTGAGGGCAACCTACATGCAGAGGCGGGGCCAAAACGAAAGCTGAACCCCAGGAGCTGTGCAAACAAAGAAGAGAAAGGGAAATCTCTCCCAGCAGCCTCAGGAGCAGCAGATTAAATCCCCAGTCAACTTGATGTACCCTGCATATGTGGAATACCTGAATAGACAATGGATCAACCCAAAATGGAGGCAGTAGACTTTGGGAGCAACTGTAGACTTGTGGTTTGCTGTCAGCGACTGACGTGTTTCTGATTTTTATGTTAATCTTAATATAGTTTTTAGCGCTTGTTATCACTGGTGGATTTGTTTATTCATTTGGTTGCTCTCTTCTTTTTTTTAATTATTTTTTTCTTTGACTAATTTTTAAATTTTACTTATCTTTTGAAATTTTTTTTATTTTTCTTTCATTTTTTCTCGCTATTCTTCTGAGCCGTGTGGCTGACAGGGTCTTGTTGCTCCACCCTGGTGTCAGGCCTGAGCCTCTGAGGTGAGAAAACCAAGTTCAGGACATTGGACCACCAGAGACCTCCCAGCCCCACATAATATAAATCGGTGAGACAGGTCTCCCAGAGACCTCTGTCTCAATGCTAAGACCCAGCTCCACCCAACAACCAGCAAGTTCCAGTGCTGGATGCCCCATGCCAAACAACGAGCAAGACAGGAACACAACCCCACCCATTAGCAGAGAGGCTGCCTAAAATCATACTAAGTTCACAGACACCTCAAAACACAGCAACGGACCCAGCCCTGCCCACCAGAAAGACAAGGCCAGCCCTACCCACCGGAACACAGACACCAGTCTCTTCCACCAGGAAGTCTACACAAGCCACTGAACCAACCTTACCCACTGGAGGCAAACACCAAAAACAACAGGAACTATGAACTGGCAGCCTGTGAAAAGGAGACCCCAAACACAGTAAGTTAAGCAAAATGAAAAGACAGAGAAATATGCAGTATGTGAAGGAGCAAGGTAAAAACCCACCAGACCAAACAAATGAAGAGGAAATAGGCAGTCTACCTGAAAAAGAATTCAGAGTAATGATAGTAAAGATGATGCAAAATCTTGGAACTAGAATGGAGAAAATACAAGAAACGTTTAACAAGGACCTAGAAGAACTAAAGAGTAAACAAACAATGATGAACAACGCAATAAATGAAGTTAAAAATTCTCTAGAAGGAAGCAAGAGCAGAATAACTGAGGCAGAAGAATAGATAAGTAACCTGGAAGATAAAATAGTGGATATAACTACCACAGAGCAGAATAAAGGAAAAAGAATGAAAAGAATTTAGGACAATCTCAGAGACCTCTGGGACAACATTAAACATACCAACATTCAAATTGTAGGGGTCCCAGAAGAAGAAGAGAAAAAGAAAGGGTCTGGGAAACTATATGAAGAAATTATACTTCAAAACTTCCCTAATATGGGGAAGGAAATAGTCAATCAACTCTAGGAAGTGCAGAAAGTCCCATGCAGGATATATCCAAGGAGAAACATGCCAAGACACATATTAATCAAACTATCAAAAATTAAATACAAGGAAAAATACTAAAAGCAGCAAGGGAAAAGCAATAAATAACATACAAGGGAATCACCATAAGGTTAACAGCTTCTGTTTCAGCAAAAACTCTGCAAGCCAGAATGGAGTGGCAGGACATATTTAAAATGATGAAAGGGAAAAACCTACAACCAAGATTATTCTGCCCAGCAAGAATCTCATTTAGATTTGACGGAGAAATTAAAATCTTTACAGACAAGCAAAAGCTAAGAGAATTCAGCACCAGCAAACCAGCTTTACAACAAATGCTAAAGGAACTTCTCTAGGCAGAAAACACAAAAGAGGGAAAATACCTATGAAAAATAACCCAAAACAATTAAGAAAATGGTAATAAGAACATACATGTTGATAATTACCTTAAATGTAAATAGAATAAATGCTCCAACCAAAAGACATAGACTGGCTGAATGGCTACAAAATCAAGACCCATATATATAGTGTCTACAGGAGACCCACTTCAGACCTAGGAACACATACAGATTGAAATTGAGAGTACGGAAAAAGATATTCCATGCAAATGGAAATCAAAAGAAACCTGGAGTAGCAATTCTCATATCAGACAAAATAGACTTTTAAATAAAGACTATTACAAGAGATGAAGAAGGACACTACATAATGATCAAGGGATCAATCCAACCAGAAGATATAACAATTGTAAATATTTATGCACCCATCATAGGAGCACTTCAATACATAAGGCAAAGGCTAACAGCCATAAAAGGGGAAATTGACAGTAACACAGTAATAGTAGGGGACTTTAACAACCCACTTTCACCAATGGACAGATCATCCAAAATGAAAGTACATAAGGAAACACAAGCTTTAAATGACACATTAAACAAGATAGAGTTAATTGATATTTATAGTACATTCCATCCAAAAACAACAGAATACACATTCTTCTCAAGTGCTCATGGAACATTCTCCCGGATAGATCACATCTTGGGTCACAAATCAAGCCTTGGTAAATTTAAGAAATTTGAAATCGTATCAAATAATCTTTTCCGACCACAGTGCTATGAGACTAGATATCAATTAGAGGAAAAAATACAAACACATGGAGGCTAAACAATACCCTACTTAATAACCAAGAGATCACTGAGGAAATCAAAAAATACCTAGATGCAAATGACAATGAAAGCACGGCGACCCAAAACCTATGGGATGCAGCAAAAGCAGTTCTAAGTGGGAAGTTCATAGCAATACAATCACACCTCAAGAAACAAGAAAAATCTCAAATAAACAACAGAACCTTACACCTAAAGCAGCTAGAGAAGGAAGAACAAAAACCCCCCAAAGTTAGCAGAAGGAAAGAAATCATAAAGATCAGATCAAAAACAAATGAAAAAGAAATGAAGAAAACAATACCAAAGATCAATAAAACTAAAGCTGGTTCTTTGACAAGATAAACAAAGTTGATAAACCATAAGCCAGACTCATCAAGAAAAAAAAGGGAGAAGACTCAAATCCACAAAATTAGAAATGAAAAAGGAGAAGTAACAACTGACACTGCAGAAATACAAAGACTCCTGAGGGATTACTACAAGCAACTATATGCCAATAAGATGGACAACCTGGAAAAAATGGACAAATTCTTAGTAAAGCACAACCTTATGGACTGAACCAGGAAGAAACAGAAAATATAAACAGACCAGTCACAAGCACTGAAATTGAGACTGTGATTAAAAATCCTCCAGCAAACAAAAGCCCAGGACCAGATGGCTTCACAGGCAAATTGTATCAAACATTTAGCGAAGAGCTAATACCTATCCTTCTCAAACTCTTCCAAAATAGAGCAGAGGGAGGAACTCATTCTGCTAGTTCCTCTAGCAAAACACTAGTAGAACAGGATCCAACAGCACGTTAAAAGGATCATACACCATGATCAGGTGGGGTTTATCCCACAAATGGAAGGATTCTTCAATATAAGCAAATCAGTCAATATGATACACCATATTAACAAACTGAAGGATAAGAGCCATATGATAATCTCAATAGATGCAGAAAAAGCTTTCAACAAAATTCAACATCCATTTATGATAAAAACTGTCCAGAAAGTGGGCATAGAGGGAACTTACCTCAACATAATAACGGCCATATATGACAAACCCATAGCCAACATCATTTTCAATGGTGAAAACCTGAAAGCATTTCCTCTAAAATCAGGAACAAGACAAGTATGCCCACTTTCACCACTGTTATTCCACATCTTTTTGGAAGTGTTTAGCCACAGAAATCAGAGAAGAAAAAGAAATAAAAGGAATCCAAATTAGGAAAGAAGAAGTAAAACTGTCACTTTTTGCAGTGACATGATACTATACATAGAGAATCCTAAAGATGCTACCAGAAAACTGCTACAGTAATCAATGAGTTTGGTAAAGCAGTAGGATACAAAATTAATGCACAGAAATCTCTGGCATTCCGATACACTAACGACAAAAAATCTGAAAGAGAAATTAAGGAAACACTCCCATTTACCATTGCAACAAAAAGAATAAAATACCTAGGAATAGAGCTAACTAAGGAGACAAAAGACCTTTATGCAGAAACCTATAAGACAGTGATGAAAGAAATTAAAGACAATACAGACAGCTGGAGAGATATACCATGTTCCTGGATTGGAAGAATCAACATTGTGAAAATGACTGTAGTACCCAAAGTAATCTACAGATACAGATTCAGTGCAATCCGTATCAAACTACCATTGGCATTTTTCCTAGAACTAGAACAAAACATTTCACAATTTGTATGGAAACACAAAAGACCCCAAATAGCCAAAGCAATCTTGAGAAAGAAAAATGGAGCTGGAGGAATCAGGCTCCCTGACTTCAAATTATACTGCAAAGCTACAGTAATCAAGACCGTATGGTACTGGCACAAAAACAGAAATATAGATCAATGGAACAATATAGAAAGCCCAGAGATAAACCCACACACGTGTGGTCACCTTATCTTTCATAAAGGAGACAAGAATATACAGTGGAGAAAAGACAGCCTCTTCAATAAGTGTTGCTGGGAAATGTGGACAGGTACATGTAAAAGACTGAAATTAGAACACTCCCTAATACTATACTCAAAAATAAGCTCAGAATGGGTTAAAGACCTAAATGTAAGGCCAGACACTATAAAACTCTTAGAGGAAAACATAGGCAGAACACTCTATGACATAAATCACAGCAAGATCCTTTTTGACCCACATCCTAGAGAAATGGAAATAAAAACATAAGTAAACAAATGGGACCCAATGAAATTTAAAAGCTTTTGCACAGCAAAGGAAAACATAAACAAGACGAAAAGACAACCCTCAAAATGGGAGAAAATGTTTGCAAATGAAGCAACTGACAAAGGATTCATCTCCAAGATTTACAAGCAGCTCATGCAACTCAATATCAATAAAACAACCCAATCCAAAAATGGGCAGAAGGTCTAAATAGACATTTCTCCAAAGAAGAAACACAGATTGCCCACAAACACATGAAAGGATGTTCAACATCACTAATCATTAGAGAAATGCATATTAAAACTACAATGAGGTATCACCTCACACCGGTCAGAATAGCCATCATCAAAAACTCTACAAACAGTAAATGCTGGAGAGGGTGTGGAGAAAAGGGAACCCTCTTGCACTTTTGGTGGAAATCTAAATTGATACAGCCACTATGGAGAACAGTATGGAGTTTCCTTAAAAAACTAAACATAGAACTACCATATGATCTAGCAATCCCACTAATGGGTGTATACCCTGAGAAAACCATAATTCAAAACGAATCATGTACCACAATGTTCATTGCAGCACTGTTTACAATAGCCAGGACATGGAAGCAACCTAAGTGTCCATCAACCAATGAATGGATAAAGGTGATGTGGCACATATGTACAATGGAATATTACTCAGCCATAAAAAGAAATGAAATTGAGTTATTTGTAGTGAGGTGGATGGACCTAGAGACTGTCATACTGAGTGAAATAAGTCAGAAAGAGAAAAACAAATACCGTATGCTAGCACATATATGTGGAATCTTAAAAAAGAGAAAAAAAAAGTGGTTCCTAAGAACCTAGAGGCAGGACAGGAATAAAGACACGGAGGTAGGGAATGGACTTGACACAGGGAAGGGCAAGGGTCAGCTGGGACTAAGTGAGAGAGTAGCATTGACATATATAGTCTACCAAATGTAACATAGATAGCTAATGGGAAGCAGCTGCATCACACAGGGAGAGCAGCTCGGTGTTTTGTGACCACCTAGAGGGGTGGGATAGGGAGGGTGGGAGGGAGGGAGACGCAAGAGGGAGGGGATATGGGGATATGTGTATATATATAGCTGATTCACTTTGTTATACAGAAATAACCCAGCATTGTAAAGCAATTATACTCCAATAAAGATGTTAAAAAGAACTGAAAAAAAAAAAAAAACTAGTGAATAAAACAAAAAAGAAGCAGACTTACAGATACAGAGAACAAACTAGTGGTTACCAATCGGGAGAAGGAAGGGGTAGCAGCAGTATAGGGGTAGGAAGAAAGAAAGGGTTATTATGGGATTACATAAAATCATGTGTATGAAACTTGAAAATTGTAAAGCATTATAGAATTTAAGGAACCTTTCATTCAATTAAAAAAAGGAAAATATGGATAATAAGGAGAAAATAGGAAATTTCAACATAAATATATAAGCACTGTATACCAATAAAGCTGTTAAAAATATAATAGATAAATATAAATATGAAAAAAATTTTGACAGTAATCTCAACAATTTAGGTTAAACACACAGTCCTTGAAATTTGAAAATTATGAAAACTGACTCAAAAAGAAATAGAAAACCTAAATTACACTATGCTGATTAAATAAAGTATTTAAATTTATAAACTTTCCTACAAAGCCCAGTCCAGGACCAAATGATCATGCATTTAAGAAAGAACGAATAGCACTCTTACACAAACTCTGTTTAGAGAATGGAAGTATAGGGAACATTTCTAACTCATTTCATGACACCATAAGTACTTCAGTATCAAAAGCAGACTCACCTTGCAAGGAAAAACAAAAACAAACTCAGAATATCTCAGATGAACACAGAAGTAAAATCCTTACTGCATATTAATAGATAGAATGCTGCAGCATACAAAAAAATACTACATGATCATCAGGTGGTATTTATCCCAGGAATGCAATGTTGTTTTCTCATTCATTAACAATCAATATAATTCATAATATGAACAGAGAACCCATATCATCCGAGTATATGCAGAAAAATCAGTTGCCAAAATTCACCACCCGTTCATGATTTTTTAGAAAAAATACAAAAGTATGAATAGAAGGAAACTTCCTTAACTTAAGAAATTTTGTTTTTTATGAAAAACCTACAGATATACCAATGGTGAAAGACTAAATACTTTCCCCCCAAGATGAGAAACAAGGGAGGGATGTCCTCTCTCATCTCTTCTAGTTATCACTGTACTGGACCTCCTTGCCATTGCAGTAAGGCTGCGGTACTTTGAGAAAGGAAGAAGTAAAACTATATGTAGAATCAACATGACCAGGAACAGAGAAAATCCTAGAGTTTACCAAAAAGCTACCAAGTAGATAATCCTGCAGTAGAGCACACACATACAGCCAGTTGGTTGTAGACATATCTTCAGGTAATTCGATCAGGAAAGAATGGATCAACAATTCAATAAAAAAATGAGCAAAAGATTTAAACACATGAAAAAATATATACTAATGGACAGTAAATACATGAATAATGTGCAGCTGGATTAGTCAGAAGAGAAATACAACGGACAGTTACAAGAATGGCTAAAATTTAAAAGGCTAACAATACCAAATTCTACTGGGGTTGTAGGAAGTCAGAAATTGCTAGTGAGCACATAAAACAGACTGGAAGTTCCTCAGAAGGTCAGTCGTACGCTTACCACATGGCCTAGCAATTCAGCAGCTACGCTGACAAGAACAATTGTCTGTGAATGTTCATAGTATCTTTAATCTTGAGTATTAATCTGAAAATGCCTCATTTCCACTGACAGGAGGATCAATGAGTAAATTATCTTAAACATACTTAATAGAATATTATTCAACCATAAAATGTGTTGAGTCAGTGATGCACACAACAGCATGAATCAACCTAAAACATACTAGACTAAGAAAAATAAACCAGACCCAAAAGAACATATATGGTTTGACTAAATTTCTAATAAGTTCTGAAACAGGCAAAATTAATGTATGGCAGAATGCCATATGACAGTACATACATATGACAGTATGCCACAGTAGTGCTTGATTCGAAGGTGGGCCTGGGATTGACTAAAAAGGGACAGGAAGGACTGGCGTGTGCTTACAGGGGCGCCTGCAAGTGTCACAGCTCATCAAAACAGGCACTGTGAAGTTCTGGGCATTCCACTGTGTGTAAACTATACCTCAATTAAAATACATTCTTTGAAATTTAAGAGTTTTTTCTGAATCCAAAATAACTATAATAACATAATTTTCTCAGTGCTTTTATAAAGTGAGTGCTTTAGCTCACTTTAAAGACTTTATTTCTTTGTTGATTTCATAACGAATGCAAAGATGTCACCAAGGACTTCATGAGAAACAATTCTACATTTTAGTGATAGAAAGTTTTCTAAGTGGTCATTAAGTCAAAAACTATAAATATATATAATTCAGTGGATATGAATCTGATTCAATTTCCAATGTATTTGTATATCAGAAGCAGGAGAGATCCTGTTTTATATAATTAGTGGAAATTCAATAATAATTACTATTGTAGATATTTACTGAGCCCTACTGTATATCAAACACTATTCTAAACATTTCATACTCCTCCAGGGCCTTTACATATATTTTTTGTTTAAAATAGCCAGTACAATGGAATATTACTTGGCCATAAAAAGAAATCTTGCCATTTAGGACAACATGGATGGATCTAGAGGGTGTTATGCTAAGTGAAATAAGTCAAATACCATATGATCTCACTTATATAGAGAATCTAAAAAACTAACGAACAATACAATACAAAAGTAGACTTACAGATACAGAGAACAAATGGGTGGTTGCCAGGGCAGCTGGGAAATAGGTGAACAAGATTAAGAGGTACAAACCTCCAGTTAAAAAATAAATAAGCCACTGACTGCCCACCTTAGTTCTTTGTATTTCACTGACACAGTTTTTATTTTAACTTGTCTTCATCTGATATGTATATTGCCTCACCTATTTTTATAGAGGTAAAATTATAGTAGATAATATATTTGTGACAATTTTAATATATCCTTCATCTGTAATCTGTGAACCAGATTTATGATAAAGTGGGCTTGTATCCTCTTATTTTGTTATCCTTTTCTATAGCTTTGCTTATTTGAATGCAGTTTTCTTAGGTCTTGAAAAAATTGTTTACATGATGCTGAGCATAAAACTGTCCTAATATCTTGACAAATTATGTTTTTTGTATTCTCCTGTTGGAGTCTTTTCTTTATCAATTGATTAAAATTAAGAATTTGTGTCTGTCATTCATTTTTGGAGTGACAGAATCTTCTCACCACAGTTACTGTATATTCACCACCTTGTGACATAATCACCCTGGTTTTCTATTTGTTTTAAAAATAACTTTGAAAAGGTGGCTCCCATAGGAGTCCATAGACTGCTGACATATTGATTTTCTAAGGGCCTGCATTGTTTGTTCAAAACAGAGAACAAAATCAAGACATTCATTTTAATTTTTTTATCCTTATACCATCGGGACTTCGTGTTGGAAAATTTTGTAACTCCTTTGAATAGCTTTCTTCCTCTTTTCAGATAGAATTCAAGCAGGTGCCATCTAGGAAAAGCCAGCCGGTACACAAATAGTTACAGAGAATGCACGGGGTGGATATCTCTATAAAAAACAATACACATGTTTTTAGTGAGTTTTCTGTTTTATTTATTAGAATTTTATTAATAAGTTTATAGGTTTGTCTAGATCTAGATGGTACCTGATTTTCACAGAATCATCCTTTTGATCAGGCATTACAAAAATATTATACTACTGAAAGCTGGTTTATCAGTATATTTTATTTTTAAATTTTAACAAAAGTGGAGCGTTTTGTTAATGCAGAAAGGCAACATGGAAAAAGAGGCATAACTCTTTAGTTTATACTTTATATGAACGTTGAAGAATCCTAACTCCAATCCTGGCTCCAATTTGGGCCTCATTAACAAACCAGTTGCCTTGAGGCGAGAATAAGTAGGAAGGTGGCAAAGATAGTATTTTTTGAAGAAACTGAAATCAATAGAAAGACCATTTCTATGTTGTTTCAAGTCAAATCAGATAGGCAGAGATAGAGTCCAGAAACAAGGCAGAAAGTAGACAATACAGAGGTCCAGTGAGGGTCAGGCTTATCCAGGCGAAATCGCTACCCATACGTGTGAGCACGCCCATGACTGGACTGTCACATTGAATCCTGTGAATCAGAGAGACCTCATTCAATACCAGCGTAACTAATTATTTCAAAGAGATAGAAAATCACAGGGCAAAGGTGGATCAGAGCGAGATGTGGGACATTCTCTGTGTTTCCCAGGGTCCTTGTGGAGAGATGTGTCTCTCTATCCTCGAACAGTAGACGAGGTCTCCAAGCGAGATTTTGCAGGGTGTCTCACACAGAGGGAGCTTTAAGTTGTTAAGCATCTCCATTTTATAACCCGGAGAATTTTACAGCTTGTATGACCATCTTCAAGGAGCTCTCATAGATTCTGGGTCCATTTAAATAAGTAATTCTTTTGCTAGGAATGTCCAACTAAGGATGTTCCATAGATAAAATTTCCTCCTACTAGCAAATACAGGAGGTCCACCTGAGGAGGAGATAGGCCTAGTCATCAGCTTCTTGTCTTTCTCCGGGGGGGCATATTCCCAGTAAGTACCAGCAGCTTTGTCTTCTTCCTCCCAACTGGCTGTCACGTTCCCAAGGCCTCGGTGTGCTAGAATTGTTTATGGAACCAAGACAGCTGAGAAAGAAAATGTTTTTATAAAGATATATTTCAGTTGTTCACATGGTAAATAGGGTTATGGTATTTCCCTCAAAAAATCTGTAAAATTTATCATTATAATTATATAATATTATATATTATACAGTGAACTGCATACCAATAAGAAGAGCTAAACAATCCAATAGGAAAGTGAGGTAACAATATGAAAAGGCACTTTAATAGAAGGGAAAACGCAGAAGGAAAATTAACCTGAATGATGATCAACCTCAGCGGTTCCAGGAAATGCAAGTCTAGAAAACAATGACATGTTTCATACCAATTCTATTGATATTAACTTTAAAAAAAAAAGATAGCTTAGCAACAATATCAGGTGTTAGTGATTATGTGGGGAAATGGAGTTTATCACCGGGTAAAGTTAAAGATATCTATGCTCTAAAATACTTTGTATACTGTACAAAGGACACCTGTACAGGGCTGTGCATGTTAACATTTCTGAAGTAGCTCAAACTTGGAAATAACATTGTCCCTTTTCAAAAGATGGCTGGATGTGGTATGGCAAAAATGAATATTCTGTGGCAGTTAAAATGAATAAATTAGGTCTTCGTGTGTCAACAGTGATAAATTTTGAAAGCATAAATGTTGACTTATAGGGAAGAAGGAAGTATCCAAGGAGGAGAGATACTCACATAAACCAGTTTTGAAAATTATATACACAAAGCAACTTTAACAAACACACACACACACACACACGAAACAGTTCTCCAGTATATTCATACTTCTCAAGTTTCTTTTAAAAATACAGAATCTGAAGTAAATATAAGAAAAATATCAGCAAGTGTTGAAAATATATAGTTTGTGTACTCAAGAGCTATGCTTTTTATATTGTGACATATTTTTATGTTGAAAAAATATTTCACAATTAAAAAGACAAAATAGATTCTAAAAGAAAAAGTCTCTGAGCATCAGAACTATATTAATTTACAATGAAACTTCAGCTTTTAATGGCTTTTTTACAGAAATATTTTCTCCTTATGTACAGTTCATACCTCTCAGCATGTTTTGGGGTGTAGTAGCCAAGCTATTAGAAATGGCAATGCTTTTGGAATATTGATAAGCTTGGGGTGAAATCTGAATTTAGAGTATTATATGCCTACTCATGTTAAATACTTTATAAGCCTAATGTTTACAAAGTAAATGAAATTTCTACATGAAAACAGATTTTTTTAATTGGAAGTAAAGCCTATTAACAAAAGAAAGCTGAAAAACTCACCTGCTTACATCAGGAAGCACTTTTACTTTTCAAATGTCTGTTTAACTTGTTAAATAAAATAAAAGCTAAGCAACTCATTTATGAAAATAGAACATGCGAATTAAAGATGCTGAATCTGGAATGAGTTTATGCATACTTTCTCCAAAGTAAACTAACTTTTTATATCAGGGCAAAATGTGGCAACAAAATCATCATTTTTAGTAAGATAAAGAGAAAAGTAATCATAGCTCAGAGCAAGAAACGGCTGACCTATTTCAGTTGAGAGAGAAACCATATTGTTTTCTCAGATGATGCATATTTTGATCATCTCTAAGATCTGGGAAGCCTGGTGCAGTCAGCAGTCAATCCATCAGCGAGAATAGAGTTTGCATCAAACTGTGCTCAAGTGGACAATATAGGGATTAGGGGTCCTCAGTATGGCTTTTCCCTCTTTATTTTGAATTATTTAACAAGGACTTAGAAATTCCCAATAATGAGCTCTATTTTAGCTTAGCGCAATTTTTCCTTTACCAGTGTTTTTGATGCAAATAATAATTTATTAGGTAAGGATGAAATAAGGCTTAAAATTTGTCAAAATATACTATTGGCCTAAACGTTTCCACATCATTGAATGCCTTTTGGTAGCTACTTCTTATTAAGAAAAACCTATCTATCAGCTCAACTGGCAACAAAGATGAACATTATCTGGGGCATTTGCCACATGGAGGCTAGATCTTTTTAAGAGATGGCTCCAAGGGTAAGTGAAATTATTTTGGCTCAGAGCGTGAGCTTTGGAATCAGATGCCTGGTTAAAATGCCACGTGACTTCTGAAGTAGTCTGTCTTGTCAACACATCAAACTTGAAGGCTCTACAATGAGTTACAAACTTACAGGCAATGCAGAGGAACATGTTAAATTAACCATGAGGAAACCTTTGGTAAAATCCAGCCTGTATAGGAAAAACAACTTATTTTCCCAACACATAGATTGTATTATAGAGAGAAGAAGTGGAAGGGGGAGAAAGAGAGGAATAAGGAGGCTATATTTTAAGACAGGGGGCTTCCCTGGTGGCGCAGTGGTTGAGAGTCCACCTGCCGATGCGGGGACACAGGTTCGTGCCCCAGTCCAGGAAGATCCCACATGCCGCAGAGCGGCTGGGCCCGTGAGCCATGGCCGCTGAGCCTGCGCGTCCGGAGCCTGTGCTCCGCAACGGAAGAGGCCACAGCAGTGAGGCCCGCGTACCGCAAAAAAAAAAAAAAAACAAAAAACAGTGTCTGCCCAAAAGCTTGGGCAGAAACATCTCTGGCAAGCAGACTGGGAGCAGGGCCTTGATGAGCTGGAAAGTGTGGCAGGAATCCTATAGATGTTTGGTTTTGTATCTGCTTTCTCTCCAGTGCCTTCTGTAATGGTCACGGTCATGTCAGTGTGCACCAGTAGCATGAGTGGTTACAACTGAGAGACACCTAGTGTCTCTGGCAAAAAGCAGTGAGAAACGAGAGCAGGAGAGGATGGGGGGAGATGGGAGGAGCAAACAAATTCTGATTGCCTTTGACAGAAATTAGGTAGCATGTGTTTTGTTTTTGTTTTTTTCTATTTCCAAGATTGGTTTCACAGGTTTGACTATTATAAGTTTCTGCGGTGGTGGGATGTAAAAATAATTAGCCTTTTAGAAACCTGCTAAAGTTTTGGACACTGTGCTTACTTCAAATAAATGCTTTATGGTAGAATGGCATGCAGGTGGTGAGTATTTAAAATAAAACACCATTACAGCATTTCTATGGAGTGTGGCTTCCCCTTAGATAATATTACTGAGAAGTTAACACTGGATAAATAAGTGGATGTTTTATTTTTGTCTAAAAGTAAAATTTCTTTAGATCTATTTAAGATGCCTTATTTTGCAAAATCTTCTCTATTACCATAGTGTCCTCATTAAACGTTTGGTAACTTTAATTACCCATTTTTTCTGTTTAAATTCAAAGCCATAGGCCTGTTGAGAAAAAACAACCAAGGAGAAAGCTATGAAAACATAGGCAGACGTCTTTATTTTAAAAAACCTATTAAAGAACAAGTAGTTCAGAATAACCATTTGAATCCCTGTCTAGTTCATGCTAGAGGGCGTAATCAATTTGTAAGAAAGATAAAGGCCAGGGTGATTTATCACTAAAGGCCATACATTACTGTGTACTTGTGAGTATTTTGATGGCCTCTATGTTCTAATTTCAGAAGCCATATCTGAAGAGGCTGTGAAAAGGCAACTCAAAGTATGAAAATGAGTTATTCTTAAGAAATGACATTTTCAAGTAATTATTAATTTACTCATGATTTGATCATAATGAAGACGGAGATGTAATAGAATTGGGGAAATGCGGGGACATAGAGCAGAGTGCCAGCTGGGAGCCCTGGGTTCTGGTCTGGCTCCATCATTAACTCGTTCAGTGGCTTTGGAAAATCCACTCCTCTGAGCTTAATTCTAAAATCAGATGCCGTTGCTGTTTGGTGAGAAGTATGTTTTTTTGTGTTCAGGCAGTTGAATCAAAGACTTAGAGTGGCAGCCAATCCAACACGTGGTTTATGGGTATTGTTCAACCAGATTGCATCATGGTCACTCCACCTTTCTGGCCGTTTTACCATTTTAGTTTGGAGAACATCTCAAGGGTTGTATAGAGCAGATGCCCACACAAAGCATAGCGACGTTACTGATGCTCGTTAGAACGGATCATGAATCTGTTTCTGTTTGTTTTTCTCTTGACACAATCATTGTTCATAACTTTTTGAATCACGCTATGAATAATTCTTTTAAGAGTAGAGTTCGTGATCACAAAGCCATGTCCTAAAATTTAAATGTGGAATTTCTGAGTATTTTCACACCTGCAAACCAAATCTCTCCATCTACCTTGAAAGGTCACAATCTTTCAAACCCTGAAAACCTAACAGAAGCCTTCTAGCAATACATGAACACATTGGGGTTAATTTCCTCTGTCTTGAAGATCTAGGCTAGTCATTTCTCCATAATTGATCAAGCTTTCTCAGCTCTCTAAAGTTTTGCTTATTAATTCAGAAGTGTGTATTGTAAATTGAAATCTTTATGTTAAAGAATGATGGGACAAATACAAAACACTAAATAATTACACAGAAATCGGTAATTTGGTAAATTTTTTGATGCAAAAATTTTAAATACGCAGTGAATATATCAGAGTATATTTATTTATTGTTATATTTACAACACTTACCATGCCTGAATCCATCCCCCACTCCTTGCCACACGTTGAGGAAGGAAGTTAAAGGCAATGGTTTTATATTATATAGGTTTATATTATATGGATTTAATATAATCCATAAATATATTTATATCATATGGATAGTAAACAATGAAAGGGAAGCCAAGATCTCCACACCCTTTCCTAGACTCCTGGACAAAGCAACATGCAAGTGGCTTTAGGACCTACGACTGCGTAACCTTCAAGGAATAAGACAGTCCATATTAGTGTTAAAATAGATGCGAACTTCGTCTTCAGCCGGGGTGAGGGTTGGTTTACAACTCCGACTTTTCAGAAATTCTTTTTCCTTTTGTCTTATCCACTGGGAACCAAGTGAAGCAGAGAAGATTTCACACTCTCCTTTTGTTTTTCTCCCCTAGTTCACCTACTTACGGTGACTTTTGATGGCTTCAGTCTCGTGTGGTTGCCTCAGTTCCAAAATCTCACCCTGTACAGGCAGCAGCCTTTGTCTTCCATCCTGTGTGGAGGTAGCCAGGTAAAACCCAAAATGTTTGTCAGCAAGGAATTGGTAAATTCCCCAGTAGCACAGCTTCAGCAGTGTCAGGCAGATCAGCTCTTGGTGTTGGCTCTTTCGTGTTATTTCGGACTCCCACAGCTGATCCTTATTTTCTAGACAGTTCAGCCCCTCTCCTCCTCTTGTTAATTCTAGGTTTGTGTGTCTGTATGGGTCTACGAGGGGGAATGTATCTATTTAATACTCAGGTATTCTGTAGCATGAGGGTTAATTTGGTAGCCTGGTTCATCATATTGCTAAAAATTGATTCATCTCATATCTTAGTTTTCTACCTTTATTTAATATATTTGGAAAATATATTGATGCATAGAGTGAACTGAGGCTCAAAGTGGAAAAAGAATTCAACTTCCCAGTTATTTGCTGAATCACTCTAACGCCTTTCCTTCGGTTTGTGATGCCTCCTTTAGCTTATACTTTGTTTTCACATACAGCGTTTGTTTATTAATCTAACCTGTAGGTTCCTATGCTACCACCACATTAACTTAGTTACCTTAGCTTTATTAGCTATTTTAATACCCAGTTGTTATAACTACTTTTTATTAGGTGTTCTTCCTGTTCATACTTCTAAATGACCTTGAGAATAATTTTTTTCAAGTTCAAAAATAAAACTGTATAGATTTTCATTGAGAATTTTTTCGAGGAAACATTTTTTAAAATTATGTCTTCAAAAAGACCAGTCATTGTAGTTTATAGTTGACATTCTCTATATGTATCATATTTTATTATTATTTTAATTTCTTTGTCCTTACCCGTTATATGTCAAGTGGAACTTTTCAAGTTCTTCCTTCATCGTTTATTTGGTTTTCTGTAGTATTGCTTCTTCAGTTTATTATCTTCAATGGTGGATTTCAGTTTTCCTTTTGGAATTTTAGTTCTCATAAATTTTCATCATTTCACCACATTCCATTTTTATTTCAGTTTTTATATGCTTTCCATAATTACATATGCTTGCCTTTTTATCTTCTCTTGGCTTCCCCCTCTCATAATGGTACACATCCTTGCCTACCACTGAGCTTACCACATCCGCTTCCCTCTGTTTAGTCTGGTCTCCTTAGTAAGTCTTTTCTGTCGTGCCCTTCCTCCTTGTATTTAGGATGCTATCCCTTTTCTTGTGTCACCTAAGTGTTTCTCACGGGATCTATATTTTCGTTTGTTTGATTGCCTTTTTCCTTTTCCCTTGTCTTCTAATGAGAAAACTATCATTGGATCTGACCAGAATTTTCCCACAATTGCCTGTGTCCTTTGTCCCTGGTCAGTGCACTCGATGACAGGAGAAACACCCCTCCCACTCCTGTCCTGGAGAGCAGATTGTGGCACCTGTGGTCAGTGCTTTTCTGTTGACCCGACACAGACTCCAGTAGCCTTGACCATAGCGTTTGGATGAGTTTACCAGAAACAGTAGGACTAGAGTGTCAAGCACTGACGGTTTCCAGAGCTTCTGCCACATCTTGCCATGTGCATGGCACCGGTGCCCCCGGATCCCCCAGCCTGTTGTTTGGCAAGTACGGGAGAATTTAGGGGGAGGTTATGGATTATGTTTCTCTATTCTGCTGAGTCAGCTTCTTGCTTAGAGTTTCTTTTGCCATCACAGATTCTTCAGTGTGAAACTGGAGGACTCTTGGGAAAGTCATTTTTAACAGGAATTTCTATCACCTTTAAAGGTTCTGTGCCCTTATAAAGAGTTGAAAGGAGTGAGGGAAGATTTCCTTATTCATTTATTTTGGAAAATTAATTTAAAAAATTTAAATGTGCTTAAATAAAAGAATCAGTGGGGCTCTTCCTACAAGTTCTGAGGCGGTGTATGGAGTCATTCGTTATATGCAGGAGCAAAAAGTTGTGGGGAGACCAGGTGAACAGTGGCTGTCACAACAATTCTGTGTCTTACAATACAATTAATATAAGAGAAGTTTTGAGTAAGTACCGAAAATAAAGCCAGTTCTTTCCACTCTACTTGGCTAGGCTAGCAATAAAATGTCAATTAAATATGATTACTTCTTTTTTCCATAAGCGGGAGAATGTATTGCTGCAGTTTTAACGGCTGTCAGACTGAGATCTATCAGTACTGAAAAGAAATTATAAGAGTCACTTCAGTGTCATGAGAAAATCCAAATGTATTTCAATAATGTATCCTTTCCTGATTGTTTTGCTTTTGCTCCCTGTGGCAAGTACAATTATATTTGTTCTGAACAATTTTCTGATGCAATGAAACCTAATGCCTTCTTGGAAGTCTTCTCTAATCACCAAGGGCAAGGGCACCCAAATCCTTCCCACTCCTGTCTCTGTATGATAGACATTAACACATTTTATTGGAAATAATTAGAATCCAGTATCATTCACATGTTTTTTTTTAATGTACTGAGGTTAGCGACAATGTCTTATCCATTGTTCTCTCTCTGTAACTCACCTATGAAAGAAAGAAATGTGTCGATCAAATCAGGATTTTTCACTTTAAGTAGAAAGGAATCAACCCATAATCAGCAACTCTCACTGACCCTGAAACACACACCACTTGTTTTCTAAGCTGTGATTCACTCAAAATTAAAAAGGAAAAAAAGAAAGAAAAGGATGTTGGAATCTAAATCTCCTCGCCATGTTCACTTTGTGCCGAAATCCTTTGAGGATCTAAAAAGAATGATTTCAGGTGAAAGGCTGATCTATGGCTCTCTGTATTTTTCTGAGAAGGTACATATTTGGTACTTTAAAAAGTACTTATTGAAGAAATAGAAAGAAATGAATTTGACACCAAAAGCAAAGGTAACAAAATTAAAAATAAACTGGGACTACACCAAACTAAAAAGCTTCCTGCATAGGAAACATCAACAAAACGAAAAGGCAACCTATGGAATGGGAGAAAATACTTGCGAATCATATTCGTGATAAAGGGTTAATATCCAAAATACATAAAGAATTCATGCAATGCAATAGCAAAAAAAAAAAATCTGATTTGAAAAATGGGCAGAGGATCTGAACAGACATTTTTCCAAAGACGACGTACAGATGGCCAATGCGTACATAAAAGGTGCTCAACATCACTAATCATCATAGAAATGGAAAACAAAACTGCAATGAGACATCACCTCACACCTCTTAGAATGGCCATCATCCAAAGACAGGAGATAAGAAGTGCTGGCAAGGACGTGAAGAAAATGTATGCTGTTGGTGGGAATGTAAATCAGTGCAGCCACTATGGAGAACAGTGTGGAGGGTCCTCAGAAAACTAAAACTAGAGCTACCATATGATCCAGCAATCCCACTTATGGTATGTGTTCAAAGGAAATGAAATCAGGATCTCGAACGGGAATCTGCATTCCTATGTTTTTTACAGCATTATTCACAATAGCCAAGACATGGAAACAAGGTGTCTATCCGTGGATGAGTGGATAAAGAAAACAGGGTATAAATATATAGAGATATAGTGTACATATACATATAATACACACACAATGTAATATTATTCAGCCATTAAAAAAGAATGAAATCTTGCCATTTTTGACAACATGGTTGCATCTTGAGGGCATTATACCAAGTGAAATAAGTCAGAGAAGGACAAATACCATACTGTCACATAGGGGCTGGGGGGAATAGGAGAGGTGATCAAAAGATGCAGACTTCCAGTTACAGGATAAATAAGTCCTAGGGTGTAAGATACAATATAGTTACTATAGTAAACAGTACTCTATTGTATATTTGAAAGTTGCTAGGAGAGTAGACCTTAAAAGTTCTTATCATAAAAAGAAAAACTGGGACTTCCCTGGTGGTGCAGTGGTTAAGAATCCGCCTGCCAATGCAGGGGACACGGGTTCAAGCACTGGTGGGGGAAGATCCCACATGCTGCAGAGCAACTAAGCCCGTGCACCACAACTACTGAGCCTGCGCTCTAGGGCCCACCAGCCACAACCACTGAGCCCACGTGTCACAACTACTGAAGCCCGCACACCTAGAGCCTGTGCTCTGCAACAAGAGAAGCCAACACAGTGAGAAGCCTGTGCGCCACAACGAAGAGTAGCCCCCGCTCACTGCAACTAGAGAAAGCCTGTGCACAGCAATGAAGACCCAACGCAGCCAAAAATATAAATAAGTAAATAAATAAATATATATATATATATATATATATATATATATATATATAGAAGAAAAAAAAACTTTGAGGTGATGGGTGTTAACTAAACTTACTGTGGTAATCATTTCACGATAAAAATATATATCAAATCATAGGCAAAACATAAACTAATGCAAAGTTATGTCAATTATATCACAGTAAAACAGGGAAAAAACAAAAGCAACTAAAAGGTACAGTGATAAGGAGAGGTGTTTTGGATGGCCTGGGGTGTCAAGTGTCAAGTCTGGTGAATAAAAGAAAGAAACAGAAAGAAGGAAAGCTGTGTCCTGCGTGTGGAAGTTTAGAGTTTAAGATTTTAGAATTGGGGCACCCACTTGTAGCTTTTGGTTATAGCGAAGGTGGTGACGTTTATCGCAGTTGACTAGGCAAAGAAATTATTCGAGGTATGGTTCATTATTCTTAGGTGGTTCATTCAGTGGGCAAAGGAATCAAATGACAGAAAAACAGAAGGAAAGGGGCCTGAGAGACAGGTGCCTGACTCTTTGATCAGTGCCTGCAAGAGTGCTGGGTACGTCTAAGCTCAGAAAATGAATAAAAGAATGAAAAATCTTTGGATGAGAAGTAGAGAAGAGAGGGTGGTGAGGGCGCGTTATGAAGGTCGCTGCTGTGGGCGTTGGGCTCAGCTCTGCTAGGATGTCTGGGAAGATGAGCTTGGTGGCCATGACACAGCACATCCAGGTCTGCTATGTTATCCCACCCCCTTCTCTTTGTCTAAGCTCCTCTCTCAGGGAAACTCTGGTGGTGCCACTGTTAGTTCAGAGCCAGGTTTCTTTGGGGTCACAGAGGAGGAGGTACATATATTCCTGGACTGACGATGGGTTGTCATAAGTTGAAAATGTTGTATGTCAAAAATGCATTTCAGACACCTACCCTACGGAGCCTCAGAGCTTAGACCAGCCCACCTTAAATGCGCTCAGGACACTTAAACCAGCCTACAGTTGGCAGAATATACTGTTTTATAATACACTGTTGAATGTCTCGTGCATAATTTGTTGAATACGATACTGCAAGTGAAAACCAGAAGGGTCGTATGGACACAGAATGGTTTTAAGTACACTGACTGTTTTCCCTTGTGATGGTGCGGCCAACTGAACGGGACTAGCAGCCACTGCACAGCATCATGAGAATGTTGTAGCACGTGTCCCTACCTGGGAAAAAGTCGAAGTTCGCAATTCAAAGTATGTGTAAAGCATACATATGTGACAATTTGGTATGCTTTGATTCCTTTTTGAATCAAGATGCGATACAAATGAATGCAAAAACTTTTACAGAAAGACAGCAACTAAGTAATTTAAAAGTCTTCACGTTTCAACCGTGGGCAAGGAGCAAGTGAATTTTTCATTGCACTAGATACCAGTCAAGCAAGCGTTCAGAGGGCTTGGTCTTCCCGAGCAGTGAAGTGTATGCTAACATATGTTAACATACAGACATAGACATAGAACTCAGAGGCTTCAAGTGATTGCTGCCCAAGGTGTGGAGTAAGAGACCACAGGGGATTGGGCTGCTGTGGGAGGTTCCCAGGTAGAGAGTGTGCAGGAAGCATGTCTGTCCTCCAGGGAGAACGTGTATTACATGCACCTCTGGATCCCCAATTCCTTATGGGAAATGGGCAATAAGTACTTGTTTTTCTTGAGTGAGGTTGAGATTTCAAAGATCTGGCTTGTTGTGTATTTGTGTTATAATTTAACACAAATTAATACATACTTCTTTAGCACTTCCTATATGCAAGATTTGATAGACCTTAAAGAATGAGAATATAGAGACACAGTGAAAAATGGGACGGAATTGTAGGAATGGGGAAGCACACAAGAAAAAAGATGAGAAACACCAGACGTGTTTGTTCTGGGCATCAACTGATTAGAAATCACAACAGTGAACTTTTCATACTGTGTTATCTTCAAATCCTTTGGTCTAGCTTGCACTTTGAATGGACCTTTTACCCATGCATTAATTATTTGGAAAATATTGGTTCACTGAGTTACATAAACTTTCTAAATGTTGACACATTTCATCATACAATACTAAAAAAACATTATATCTGTTAATATTACCATTGATCTCATCAGAAAAGTCTCTAAATATTAGAAAACTTTCCAGCCCATTGTGGTGGACACAAATCTTTCAAACGTCTAATTTTTGCTTGAAAGCTAGAATTTAGCATCAGCAGCAAATACTGTAATTTGTTTTCTTTGAAATGGTGGTTTCACGTCATTCATAGTTTTCTAATAGCTATTTTTCCAAGTAAAAATTTGTTCCATCTAAAAAGAAGTTAGTTCAGCTTGCAACTCAATCACCCAAGTCATTTTTCTTGTGAAAATCATCATACTTAAGCATGCAGCAGAAGTGCTTTTTGCATGCTTCCAATTTTGTCATATAGATGGTTAAAAAGATGTGCACTCAAGCATGGCTATTTAATAAAATGAATAATTTTTACTGCTCCATGAAGCACATTCTTGAATCTAGCATTTGTTGTTGTTGTTTTGTTTTGTTTTTTACTTTTGTTTGGACTGCTAGATGATGAAGAAAACAGTACCTGCTTAGATAGTTCGGTGCTTTGATTTGGTGCTTAGGTGCTCACAATTTGACCCATTATCACTTTTGTATAATTTTAACAGATACTAACACAGTGAAAAAGATAATTTCTTACTTTTATTCTGATAGTTTTAACTCACAGACACTGTGAAGGAGTCTTCAGCCCCCAGGAGTTTGTGAACCACACTTTGAGAGGAAAAGGGATCCATAAAGTCAGTAAGAAAGGTCAATTCCAGCAAAATAAGGTTTCCTACTACCTAACTGTTAGGGCCCAAGAGCGTTGTGCTCTAGAGGGTGATAGCTCATGGGAAATAAAAGGTCATCTAGCCTGATCCCTGCATTTTACTAGTGAAAGAAGAACTCCGAGGAGACTCTGTGACATGCCCAAGGTTGCTCATTTTCACAGTAGGAAAAACAAGAATACTGTGCTAACCCTGCAATTTCAGTGTTTTGCGCCCATAGGAAAAAAGCCATTTAATATCTCTGAATCTGTGTCTTTGTTGTAAGTGAAAGATAACAATATCTTCACTACATAACTTAAATGGCTGTGAAAAGCACATGAGACAATGTGTATCTGGGTGCTTTGAAAACTATACTGAAACTCTGTGACAGATCAAGGTCTGCAGAATTCTTATTCTCTGTCAAAATACTAAAGCTCAGTCTCTTCCAGAAGAGTTAAATCCGAAGGCTGGCCTGAATCCTTGAATGTATGTCTCAGGAATTTTCTATTTCAGGGTCTAAATTAGGTTCTGTTAGGGAATTCCCTAGTGGTCCAGTGGTTAGGACTCCTGCTTCCACTGGGTAGGGACATGGGTTCAATCCCTGGTCAGGGAACTAAGATCCCACAAGCTGCATGGCACACAGACAAAAATAAATAAATAGGTTCTGTTAGAAGATTAGCAAATGAAATAATGAGAGTCTTAGAAAGTACAGTCTAAAAGGTAGCTATGTTAAAGAAGATCCATTTTTGATGACTCTCATTCTTCAAAGACTATGTAATATTTTATTGGAATATTCAAGTAATGGGCTATTCTGGGTAATTGGATTTTATGTTTAGCTACAAATCAATTCAACATAATTAAATATTTTCTAGATAATCTTGAAGAGTGTGATGCTGGTGAATATCACTTGTCCTTGGACTTTAGCTGAACTAAAGAGACTGCATTAATAGTGATTCTTTGTGACCGTGAACTTCCTCTTAAAACATAAATCATGTGTTCTTTTCTTATTCTTATTTTAATATTTCTCCTAAAAGCACAGCATGGAGGCAGGGGGGAACAAGTTAAATGAGGATTCTAAATCCTTTGGATTCTAGTTAAGGTTTTTGTTTGAGAATTTGCTCTATTAAAGACATGTTATTAAATTTACCCTTTAAATCTAAACGAGAGATGGTATCACTCACCCCAACTGTTTGCTTCAGTGTTTGAGATGAAAGCCTTGGCCATCGTGCTTTTGTCTAGAAATAATCTTTTTTTTTTTTTGGCGGTACGCGGGCCTCTCACTGTTGGGGCCTCTCCCGTTGCGGAGCACAGGCTCCGGACGCGCAGGCTCAGCGGCCATGGCTCACGGGCCCAGCCGCTCCGCGGCATGTGGGATCTTCCCGGACCGGGGCACGAACCCGCGTCCCCTGCATCGGCAGGCAGACTCTCAACCACTGCGCCACCAGGGAAGCCCAAGAAATAATCTTTTTTTAAAATAAGAAAAAAACAGAAACAAATGTAAAAATGAGTGAAATAATGTACAATACAATGTTAATGTCAGCAGTAATTGTAGAGTGATGCATTATGAATGATTTTTATTTATTCTTTGTTAATCTACATTCTCTAAATTTCCATTATACTATGCATGCCTTTTTTTAATATACTTTATTTTTAGAGCAGTTATACAGTCACTGCAAAATTGAGGTGAAGGTACAGAGATTTCCTATATACCCCCTTGTTTCCACTCATGCACAGCCACCCCCATTATCAATGCCCCCACCAGAGTAGTACGTTGGTTACAATTGATGAACCTAGGGCTTCCCCGGTGGCGCAGTGGTTGGAAGTCCGCCTGCCAATGCGGGGGACGCGGATTGGTGCCCCGGTCCGGGAAGATCCCACATGCCGCGGAGCGGCTGCGCCCGTGAGCCATGGCCGCTGAGCCTGCGCGTCTGGAGCCTGTTGCTCCGCAACGGGAGAGGCCCGCGTACCACAAAAATAAAAACCAAAAAACAATTGATGAACCTACACTAGCACATCTTTATTACCCAGAGTCCATAGTTTACATTAAGATTTCCTCTTGGTGTTGTGCATTCTGTGGGTTTAGACAAATGTATAATGACATGTACCCACTATTGTAGCATCATACAGTGTAGTTTCATGATCTAAAAATCTTCTGTGCTCTGCCTCTTCATCTCTTCCCCTTCCCCAAACCACTGATCTTTTTACTGTCTCCATAGTTTTGCCCTGTCCAGAATGTCATATACTTGGAATTACACAGTATGTAGCCTTTTCAGATTGACTTCTTTCACTTAGTAATGTGCATTTAAGTTCCTCCATGTCTTTTCGTAGCTTGATAGCTAATTTCTTTTTAGTGCTGAATAACATTCCATTTTCTGGATGTTCCACAGTTTATTTATCCATTCACTCACTAAAGGACACCTTGGTTGCTTCCAAGTTTGGGCATTTATGAATAAAGCTGCAGTAAACATCTGTGTACAGGTTTTTGTGTAGACATGTTTTTAACTCCGTTGGATAAATGCCAAGGAGCACAATTGCTGGATCTTGTGATAAGGATATGTTTAGTTTTGTAGGAAACCACCAAACTGTCTTTCAAAGTAGCTATACCACTGTGCACTCCCACCAGCAGTGAATGAGGATTCCTTCCTCATCAGCAGTTAGTGTTGTCAGCGTTCTGGATTTTAACCATTTTAGTAGGTGCATAACGATCTCTTGTTGTTTTAATTTGCATTTCCCTGATGATATATGATGTTGAGCATCTTTTCATGTGCTTATTTGCCATCTGTGTGTCTTGTTTTGTGAGGTGTCTATTAAGATCTTTGGCCCATTTTTTAATTGGGTTGTTTTCTACTTGTTGAGCTTTAAGAGTTCTTTGTATATTTTGGATAACAGTCCTTTTTCAGATGTGTCTGTTGTAAATATTTTCTCCCAGCCTCTGGCTTGCTGTCTTTTCTTGACATTGCCTTTCATAGAGCAGAGGTTTTAATTTTAATAAACTCCAGCTCACCAATTATTTCTTTCATGGATCATGTGGTATGTCTTTTTTAATAAGGAAAAAAAGTAGTATTTTTCTTTAAAGACTAAGACACATGGTTATAAACAAAGATAAGGAGGAAGGAAAGGAAGAAATTTTGGCCAAAATACATGTTTGCCCCAGTAATAGCCATATTTCAGTAGCTTATGTAAAGGGCTTATGTGAAGACGTTTGTGTCTGGCCTGTAATACTCATGACTGAGCCGAGAAGAGGTTACTAATGACAGGGGTAGTGGTAGTGGTGGTGAACATGGTAGTGTAAACATGCCCTGACTGCTTGCTGTGTGCCAGCCCAGAGATGCGCTTGACTTACATTGTCTCGTTTAATCTTCAAAACAACCCTCTGGTGTAGGTATAATTTTTTTTCCAATTTGCAGATGAGATGATAAATAACTTTTGAGATCAGAAACTTGGTGTCTGAGCTGGAATTCAAACCTTACTAATTTCAAACCCTCGTGATTTTAGGTATCAATCTATGCTACCTCAATAATAATAATAATAATAGCTGCTGTTATTTTTTGAGCCCTTCCTATGTATGGGACTTGTGCTAAGTACTTAAGAAAATTACTGCATTTAAACATTACAAGCCCCCCAAGATATATATTATTTTCGCGTTACTGCTCAGGAACTGAGGTTCAGAGAGGGTGGATAAACTGCTTTAGGTCACATGGATAGTAAGGCTCAGGTCTGACTCCAAACTCAGGGCCCTTAACTAGTAAGCTTTCTTCTTGGGAGAGTTCAAAGCAGATAAATTTAACAAGACTTTCTGTTTTGCTAAGATAAAATGGAGAAAAACTCTGCGATCACTAAAAAGGTAGTTTCAAAAAAGTCTCCCCACTCTCCCTTTGGAAAGAAATCACACTGTCAAGGAAACATAACTGTAATGGTTTACTCATCTCAGTAGAATCAGGAGTTGGTGATTGAGACAGCTGGCTTAACTATAACTTTAACAAAGAATTAGAATTCAAAATAGGCGCTTTGTATTTTTGGGAGAAGAAGTTGCTTTTTCTCTCCTAATAGGATTTCCTTACTCTCATAATTTTACCCTGGGCATCAGTTCTTCACCCAGCTCCCACAGGGCTCTATCGATAAACAGCACTTCTCTTGCACCTGCATCCATTCCCCCGGCACCTCATCAGTCCCGTGGTTAAACCCAGGCTCCCTCGCGTGATAGACAAGCTGCTGTGTGAACTGGCCTTTCCAGCCAGTCTGGCACAGTGTGTACTGACCGGCGGTGTTCTCTTTCTTACATCCTTGCCTTGGTTACTCCCTCACTGCTAGAATGTCATTCCCTAACCCCAGCCTTCCTTCTCTTTGCTGACTCTTCATCCTTCGAATTCAACTCAGGTGCCTACCTGACTCTCCCCAGACTCTGTTGGGTATCCCTGTCTTATGTTCCCATGAAACCCCATCTATTTATGTCATTGTACACATGAAGGGTTACCCAGATGTATCAGGAAGGACAGGCTTCATGAAATTAACATTGGTAACTATTTGAGAGATGGAGAAGGGAAACAGACTGATGATAACCCATTTAGAGACAGAGCCCAGGAGCATGTTATATGGTTTGGGGAATGCCCTTTGATCTCCAACCATAAATCAAGGTCTTCTGCATTGGCCCCTCAGCGCTTCGGAGTGTGGAGTGCAAGAGCTAGGCTTAGACCTGTGTCACTCACAGCTACATAGATTTGGACAAACTAAACTTTGGGGCTGTTTGTTTCTTTATAAAGCAGGATAATCTTAATGCCTCTATTGCATGCAGATGCTAAAATCAGGTATGTGAAAGGACATTGGACACCCTACAGTAAGATTCAAATGAAGGTCATTAAGTGTAAAGGAGAAAATACCTGGCAAATAATGAAAATTCAAGAAATTAATAGACACATTACTTAATCAGGCTATATAGAATTCAAAGAGTACTAATTTTGATATTTTTAGAATATTTTAAAATTTTAAATCTTACAACCAATTGGTGTTACTGTTATTGCTTTTATAGAGGGAATAAAAGGTGTCTCAAACTGAATCCTAAATGGTGTGTGGCCTTTTGAATACAGCTGACTTGCCATGTATCTGATGGACAGCATGAGGCTTTGTAGAACTCTGCTGTTATGTGAATATGGTTCTTTTTTTTTAACTTCACTCATCTATTTACTGATAAGTTTAATTTTCTCTTCCTAGTGAACTTTACAGCCAGCTTGGTTCAATTCCAGACAATTGCAGTAAAGCCAGGCACACAAGTTTTTTGATTTCCCAGTGCATATAAAAGTTACGTTTACACTATACTGCAGTCTGTTAAGTGTGTAATTGCATTATGTCTAAAAAACAATGTACATACCTTAATTAAAAATACTTTATTGCCGAAAAATACTGTCATCGGAGCCTTCCTTAGTGTGTATTCCATTTTTATATCCACATTTTTTTTAGAATCCTTTTTTCATTTGCTGAAGCACATCCTCAAGCAATTCTTTTAAAGAAGGTTCATGAGCAGAAATTTCAGATTATGCTGTGATAATTTGGAACATCTCTATATCTCAAAATTATAATACAATGAGTCATCTTCAGGACAGAATTTCTCATTTTGGTAATCACGGACTTCGTAAAAGACCTATTTTTAGGGCTTCCCTGGTGGCGCAGTGGTTGGGAGTCCGCCTGCCGATGCAGGGGACACGGGTTCGTGCCCTGGTCCGGGAAGATCCCACATGCCGCGGAGCGGCTGGGCCCGTGAGCCATGGCCGCTGAGCCTGCGTGTCCCGAGCCTGTGCTCCGTAACGGGCGAGGCCACAACAGTGAGAGGCCCGCGTACCGCAAAAAAAAGAAAAAGACCTATTTTTAAATACAGATACAGTTTAGTTTTGGTTGCTATTCAGCAAATAGTTGGAAGAAAGGGATAGGAAGTTGTTACTGATGAATTGATTAGAGAAAGCGTTGTTCAGAGGAGTGGGACATTGACTTCATCGTAGAAGAATGATTCCTATTGCTTTGATACAGATTCTCCAATTACACAGACAATAATTTGAAGGTACTCCTAATGATTCCTCAGAAGTGACAATTTCAAAGATTCTGTGGCACCGTTTGTTGCCTGTTCTTTTCCATTCCGCTAACCAACATTCTGGTCAGTGTACTCTACTAGAAGATCTGTTCCCACTCAGAGAGGTGTTAACAGGGGTCATCATGATGGATTGAAATGCTATAGAATGATTTTGTTTCATAAAGAAGCGTCTTTTCATTAAGAAACCACATCTCTCAGTCTAAACTCAGAGTTTCTTTTATTACATTTCATATCATTATATCAGACCACTTATAGAAGAATAGTTTTTTGCATTTCATTATGCCTCCCTGACCATATACAGAGTAAAATAGTTATACGTGTGTGTATATATACATATACAATATATATAACATATTACACATGTATATTGAATGTCGGCATTTCCAAAATACAATTCACAACTTTCCCATCTCACCATCTCCCCCGTTACCACCATCTGTCACTTGGATGACTGAAATTGCCTCTCCAGAATGATCTCATCCCCTTCTCCCTCTTCACTGTTAATATTTTTGTTCTGTCCTTTTTTCTGTTTCTCGTTCATGTTCCTTACATTCCTGCCACAGGGTGTTTTTCCTTGTTATTCTCTGTTATTCCCTTGAATGCCGCTTTCTGCCTATCTTGTCATGTCCAGCCGCTTCTTGCCTGTCCCATCATTGCTCCGAGAGCAATATCACATACTCGGAGGGGGCTGTACTGGCAGTAGCATCTGAAGCAGAATTCCTCTCAACCGCATCACCTCCATAGAACTTATCTAAAGTTACTTCATTGTAACGGTTACTTTATTGTCTGCCTCACCCTCTGTAATGCCATCTTCATTTGTCACTCTTGTTCCCTAGTGCCCTTTTGATGGGTTGCAAAGATTTACATAGTAATGGAATTATCTGCCTCTTAAGACTTGATACAATTTACATATAAAACGATCTAGGCCTGGTTCTTTTATTGAAAGGTTTTTGTTTTGTTTTATTTTAAAACAGCAGCTCCCATTTTTTTATGGTTATGCATTTTTAAACTCCTTCTTACATCAGCTTGAGTCAATACCATTTTCCTGGTAAAAATCATTCATTTAATAGAGATTTTGACTTCTGTGCCACAAAATTTTTTTTTCCTAGTATTCTCTAATAAATTATAATATTCTTCACTTACTTTGTTACATGTACTTTCTTGTTCTTCATTTTAGATATTTGTTTTCTCTGAGTAGCTACATGTATAATCATATGAGATTGGGCTCTGGAATCAAAAGGACATGAGTTCAAAACCTGATGCAGGCACTTAGTAATTGCGTGAACTTAAGCAAGTTAATTAACTTCTCTGAGACTCAGTTTCCTCATCTGTAAAATGAGTTTTTTTAGAGTATTTATCATAAAGGTTTATTGTGAGGATTAATTGATGCAGTACAAATTGAAGCACTTAGCTCAGTGCCTGGCACATAGTGAATTCTGCGTAACAGTTGGCTCTCGTATTGTCATCACTCTTACTAGTAGAAGCAGTATTGCTAATTATTTTTTCTATAATCAGAGTATGTGGTCATTTATTATTGTGCATATCTCAAAAAAAACCATGTTGAATCTTTAGTATGTGTATTGGTTTTCAGTCTTTAGTTCATTAACTGCTGCTTTTGACTTTATTTTTTCTTCTTTCTTGAATTGCATTTCTTTTGTTTTTAAAAAAAAAAAACTATCTTAACTTAAAGTTTCACTCTGAGAAAGAAAATTTCATTTCCAAGAGTTTGAGAGGCAGTGTAGAATAGCAGTTAAACTGAAAGTTTTGACATAAGACTTCTTGAATTTCAGTGCTGTCTTCACCTCTAATTAGCTGGACAAGTCATTCGTCTTTTTTAAGCTTCATCTGTAAAATGCAGACAATAGTAATAAATACTTCAAGGGGTGTTTGGTAGCATTAAATTAACAAAAACGTATAAAATGCCCAAAGCAGTATTTGTAGTATTTAGTTAATCTTAACTATTATTTTTGGTTATTTATATTTTTATTATTAATTACTATTTCTATTGTGTTCTGGTTAGATCATGCAGCCTATGTATTTCTTTTTGTGTTTACTTTATATATTGAATCATATATAATATATATGATCACCTTTTGTGAATATTTCATAGACAATTGAATAAATACTATATTTTCTATGAGGTTGACATTTTATAATGATTAAAACAGCCACAAAGTTTTATAATATTCGTATTCTCTATAGCTTTCTTTGGTTTAGACCCTTTGATAGTGGGTCCTGCAGCCTGCCATACCATCTACTTTCCTGACCTCTCCAGGCCTTCCACAATCTCTATACCATGCTACTCATTCACTGTTCACCTAGAAGTGCATTTGGGCGAAGTTCTGAGCTATGTACATGTTTTTGTGTTGCCATATTGGCATCCCAAGATGTTTGCTTTAAGAAAGACTAAGCATATGCCTAGGGTATGCCAACAGCTATACTTTGTAGGTGAAACTTCTCTTTACAGTTGGTGTGTTTGGTGGCTACACATAGAACAGAAAGGGGAGAAACTCCTTGATTAATTCCCAGGAAGTACGTGTCAGTCATAAGGTTTTTTTTCTGTGAACACTTAATGAGTTTTCATTCTATATTAGGCATTAGACTAAATGATTCTTAACCATTACCTCATTTGTCTTATCTTCATCCCCATTTTACAGATATTAAAGCTGAGGCTTAAAGAGAATGAATAGCTCATCCAAAAGTAAACATTTGTATGTAATAGGTAGGAATTAGAAACCAGGTCTGTTTGATTCCAACCTCATGCCCCTACCCTGGGTACCAGACAGCCCTTAGAGAAAGGTTTTGACAAAAAGGGTCAGATTTGAGATTATACTGTCCTGCTCTCTTTCCTTATTAGAGAGCTCTGTTCCTGCTGCTGCCACTCCTCCCTCGACCAGCTTGGAAAGCAAAGGCTCCAGTGTCTACCACAAACGTTTTGTTTGTTTCCTATTTATTCTTGCACCAAATGTTTCTTGGATAGCTTCTGCATGCCAGGGATTCTCAGGGTTAAACATCCTTCTGCAATCATAGACATCTTTTGTTTTCCTTTAAAGTAATATCTCTGAAATATAAATCTGATCATGTTTCATACTTTTCAAGATCTTTCAATAGCTTTCAAAGTTTCCAAGGCATCCAACAGCGGTTTCAACTCTGGCTGCATATTAAATCACCTGTGAAGTTTGAAAAACAAAACAAAAAAACAGGCCCTACTCCAGACAGTGATATAACATGCTTTTGGCAGTCAGACTGCAGGGCCTCCGTGAACAGAGCAGCGATACAGATACTTAAAAGCAAAGGAAAAACTTGGGTATGTTAAGCCCTTATATACCAACAATAATATACATGTAAATAAAATAAATCTTCCATGCCAAAAAAGTTACATAGAACCTTATTTTTTTAACTGTGCAAAATTAAACAAACTGTTAAAGACAAGATCTAGAGCATTATGCAGTAGACTCTCCTCTCGATGCCCCCTGAATTAATGCTGGCTGCATGAATCAGCATTTCTTAAAAGCTCCAGGTAATGCAAAAGCGGAGTCTAGGTTGAGAACCTCTGGTTTAGAGGATAAATTCAGTATGCCTAACATGCAGAGAGCCCTCTGGGATCACACGAATTCTTACCTCTCCATCGTTCTCCTTCGCAGCCCACCTCCCTGCTTTCTCCCTAGAGAAAGTTCTAGAGAGGGAGGGGAATCTGCAGATCCCTATAGGTCAAGCTATTTTTGCACATAATGTGTCATGTGCACCAAATAACCCTCCCCCAGTTACTCCTCTACACACACATACAGTCCTGTATCCCCTTTTATCTGGATCACTTCCCTAATTCATACTTGTTCAGCCCAGTTATCAGCTTAGCTTGGGTTCCATGTTCCTCTACATCCCCAGTACTCCTCAAGGGTAATCAGTCTGTTGATCTTACATCATGGGAGCCAAGCACAGAGCCTGGTACACAGTAGATGTGGGAAAAATAATTATTGGAAGGAAGGGCAGAGAGGGTGGAGGAAGGAACGCAGGGTAGTCCCCCAGGAGAATGTTTGTAATGGGCTCTAAGTGATGGGTAGTGTCATGGCAGATGCAAAGACTTGGGAGTAGGAAAAAGGGGAAGGATAACAGAAGAGTATGACCCAAAAGGCTTGGAAACTAGCGTTTCCCAAATCAGTACCCCACAGATCATTGTCTCACTAGATCTTGTTCTGTGAATAAGGCATTCAAAATAAAAGTATAGGAAATGGTGGTTTAAAGAAAGTTATTCATATGTATTTGCTGAAGAACTTATCAGAGCCTTTACTATGAATATTACCAAGCTTATTGACCATGAAATATTTTTATTTTCTTGGGATGAAGCATCTTTTAATCAAACACAGCTTGGGAAACACTACTCCAGGACATGTTTTGTGGCCAGTGAGTTTCAGAAGGCACATGTGCAGGAAAAATTTAAAAAGAAAAGTTGCCAATAGCGGGAAAGATACGCAATTGATGAGTAGAGGTAGCATTTTTCTGGTTACAAATATTATACTAATTTCATTAATTATAGAAGTAAGTACAGTAGTTTTAATTTTTTAGATTATATAAGAAAACTCAGGATACAGAACATTTATCAGTTTGCCTTGCTTTCCCTAGTAGCAGTGTATGTTCAGACACTGATATTAGGTGCTTCTGGCAATCAGACTGCAGGGCCTCTGTGAACAGAGCAGCACTGCACACACTTGAAGAAAAGGAAAACTTGGGTAGCTTAACCCCTTACACACCAGCAGTAATATACATGTAAATGAAGTCTTCCACGTCCATACGTGTGTGTGTGTATTTAAAACTGTATTTTTTTACTTTGCAAAATTAATCCAACAAGCTATTAAAGGCACAGTCTAGAGCAGTGAGCAAGCAGTTCTCCTCTCAATGCCCCCTTGTTTCTCCAAAAGAACAGTTACGTGATTTCTACTCAAAAGTGGAAAAAGTATAGATGTTGAAGGTAATGAGAAAGAAAGGAAGGTAAGAACCCACCTCCAAAGTTCTTGTCCCCTGTCTTGTAAGTCAAAACACAGAGCTCTTGAGCAAAGTCTCTAGAGAAAGAATCTAAGACTGGATTAACGTCTAGGCCACGTATGAAGGAGGTGTTCACATTTGCCCTGACTCTGGGGTCATCCCAAGATCCCCACCAGCAGTGCCCAGATGCAGCACAGTGAGGCCCCCGGTGTGGAAAAGCAGGGACTGGCACCTGAAGGGAGCCCTGTGCTTGGTGCAGCCCCGGTCCTTGTCTGGGCTCTGCTCCCCTGCTGTTGGGATGCGGCCTCCTCTTGGCTGCATCTCCCACTTGGCCCAGTGTCTTAGGCCAGCGGTTCCCAAACTTTTCTGCACCAGGGACTGGTTTTGTGGAAGATAACTTTTCCACGGAAAGGGGCCGGTGGGGGGACTGGGATACGGCTCAGGCGGCGACGCGAGTGATGAGCAGTGGCAGATGAAGCTTCGGTCCTCGCCCGCCGCTCACCTCCTGCTGTGTGGCCCGGTTCCTAAGAGGCCACAACGCGGAGGTTGGGGACCCCTGACTTAGGCAGCGGAGGTCCTCAGAAAAGTCACTCCCCATTCAGCTTTTATATTCTGAATGGTGACTCCGTACTGGAGACCAGTTTACATGGTGGGAGTACTGTGCAGTGAGCCAGACAAAGTATTTCCTGGACCTTACATGAAAAAAAAAGCTACATATAAATAATGTCCCATAGTAAGTGCTATGAAGAAAAGTATGCAGTGAGGAGATGGAACGGAATGGGGCCCTGTCATCAGGAAGGGTGGACCTCCCTGCAGAGGTGACATTGGAACACCAGCCTGGATGAAGCAAAGGAATGGACTCTTGTGACTATTCAGTGAGGGGACCATCAGGGAGAGGGGGCAGCAAGCACAGAAGTCCTGAGGCTGCAGAGTGCAGGGGGTAGATGTTTGGTGAGCACGGGAATGGCTGAGTGGATGGGGTGACGTGGGTATGCAGTGCGTACCTGCCGAATCGGGATTTATGGGGCTGGTGGAGCCCCCGCTCTCCCCCGCTGCCGGACACGCCACCTGGTGAGGGCTCCGGAGGACAGGCTGGGCACAATGTGGAACTGCTCCGCAGGGAGGCTTCTGAGGGCGATCCTGCCATCCCCCGGAGAGGAAACGGGCAGGGGCTACAGGCAGAAGAACAGATGGGGTGAGGAGAGACAGAAGGGACGTGGGTAAATTGGTTCCCTTTGAATGTAAACATTTTAATGATGCGTGTTAAAGCCACGTGTTTTTTTTGTTTGTTTGTTTTTTGGTTTTTTGGTACGCGGGCCTCTCACTGTTGTGCCCTCTCCCGTTGCGGAGCACAGGCTCCGGACGCGCAGGCTCAGCGGCCATGGCTCACGGGCCCAGCCGCTCCGCGGCATGTGGGATCTTCCCGGACCGGGGCACGAACCCGCGTGCCCTGCATCGGCAGGCGGACTCAACCCCTGCGCCACCAGGGAAGCCCTAAACCCACGTTTTAAATGCCAAGGGGGATGAACAAAAGAATCGTCAATGAAGTGTAGAGTGAGTTATGCAATACTGCTGAATCTCACTTTACTTCCTAAAGCGATGTGCCCAAACTGTGAAGTTAAATGGATGTCGCTTTAATTTGACTGCCTTTAATTTTGGAACTTTTTTTTTTTGACATTAACAGAGAGGTTCAGGGAGAGTTTTAGGAGAAAACAGATAATTACACGCCATTCAAACAGTTTACAAACATGAATGTTACAGAGCCAGCAAAACTATAATTACACTGAGCGAAGCCGTGATATGCTGGTTTTCATCAGGTAGTTGCGTTAGTAAAAGTTCTTTCTTTTACAGCAGGGAAGTGTAGTTTCTAAAACGTGTCCTGAATTTGTAGTGAATATCTGGTTAGCGTAATGCTTTCTGATAATAAATTATTGAAACTAGTTCTTCCTTTTAAATTAACTACTGAAATACCATCGTTTTAGATTAGGTTCAAAACTGTAGGTTTCCTTTGAGGGAGATTTCATCAGTTAATTAAGCATTTTTTTGGCAAATGCCTATGAATTGTGTTTAAAGAAGACTTCTATAGTAATAATAACACACCTCCTACACATATTTTCATATTTGTAGACTTAGCACCATGAGTTGGATTCCTTAACACTCAGAGCCTTACCTCGTTTCTGATCATCATAGAATTTACAGCTGGAGATGGCTTGAAGTACTTACACACCTCACAGCCAATCCTTCTTTTTACAAATGAAGAGACAAAACTCAAGGGAGAGAAAGGACTTTATCGAGCAAATGGCAAAGTCAGGGCTAGGACTGTAAGCTTTTGACATTTGGTGCTCTTTTGTCCCACTAGGAAAAAAAAAAAAAGACCAGAAAGAACCCTAAGTCCGTTGAGAAAAACCTTGAGAAATTATAATCATGCTGTAGAATATACTCATTTTAACTTCAATTTAATTTTGTAGATTTAGATACAGATGTTACACCATAACAGAAAAAGTTACGTTCAGGAGAAACGTTACACGGGAAGGCAAAATTGTCTTCTGTGAGCCCTCAAGAAGGCAGGGAGGTAGAAGGTCTTGCCTGTTATCAATCTGGTTCCTTTAAAAGCTGAAGGGTCATGGCTAAAGGATGGGATTCAGCTTGTCCAGGTGTGTACATGGGCCCAGGTACCCAGCCCAGCTCATGTTACTGGCGTGCTCGGCCCACGTCCTTCACAAAGGTGGCCCCTCCATAGGCTCCCCCTCCGCTGCTGGGCCCAGCATGGGTAGCTCCCCATCTCCTAAGCCGACCTGTCACAGCGTTCCACTTGTTTTCTTCGTGGTGCTCATGACTCTGTGTGTGTGTGTGTGTGTGTGCGTGCGTGCGTGCACATTTAGTTGTTTCTTTCTTTCTCCTTTATTAGACTGTAAACTCCACGAGGCACATTCTACATCTTTTTGGTTCACTACTACCTAGAGGCCCTGAATTTTATGTGGCCCATAGGCAGTTAGGAAATGTTATGTAAATGAATGACTCCTTGAATAACTGACTGTGTGATAAGTATGAACAAAGCATAGTTTAACAATAGGTTTAGTTTTTTGCTAAAGATCTAGGAGCCTTTAAACCCCATTATACGTCTCTGAAATTGTGAAACAAGCTTTGCAAATGGTCTGCAAACTAGACAAAGAGTAGTTTTAACCATTGTCAGTGATTTTTCGGGCTTCAAAAGTTCAGCAATTCAGAATCTTGGAAAGGGATTTCTATACTAAATGACAGGCACTGGATTAATACTGACCCATATAGTTTTATACTAAATAAATGTTGTAATACTGTTCCGTGGCAACAGAATTTAACAGATCTTAGGACTGCTCAAAGAATTAAGAGTTGCGTTGAATTATGTATTTCATGGTAAGATGCCAATTATCCAGCATAAGAGATGCCTGTACCACTTAATCTGGGCACTTTGGGACCACTAGTCCATATGGAAGTGATCAAACCACAGAATTCAAGGGATAGTTGAATGGAAATCCTCATTTTTTGACAAAGAAACTGTAATCCAGAGAGACTAGGTAATGTATCTACTTCAAATCCTTTTTCTGCAATGTGATGATGTAAATCAGGGTCTCACCACCAGATACTGGAGTTCAGGATATAAAAGAACACAGGCTTCAGAGCCATAGAGACCTGGGGAGGATCACAGCTATATCATGACCCAGGTCAGTTGCACTGTTTCTTGGTCTATAAAATAACAATGATAATACTAACTGCCTAACCCAGTGTGGTTTAAATAAGAGTTCATATGTCAGGTCCCTAGCCTGACAATAAATATTAGTTTCCTCTGCCTTCTCCTAAATATTACCTCTCCTCATACCATGTCCAGTAATAGCAACCCCACAACGTTGCTGCCAAGACAATCTGTTTACTGATCAGTTAAAGCCATTAAAAATATAAAACATAATGACTTAGCAAAATATGAGACAAAATACCGTAACAACTTCAATGACAAAGTGTCTCAGGCAGTGCTTCTCAAATTAGGAAGAGAAATAGAAAAAGTGTGGAGTAGGGGGGGGAAGAGGAGAGAAAGAAGGAAGAGAAAGAAAGGAAAACGGAAGTGCACAGTGAAATTGTCGAATGTTAGGGTCATGCCCATCAGTACAAGGACTCTATTAATCTTTTGTAGAATGGATACTACTTATGAAGCAGCACTGATTTAAGGCTCAGGACGGAATGTGGAACATGTAAGGAAAAATGGAGTTTTAAAGTACATTCCGATGGAAATCCTAGAAATACCCACTTTGCTTTTAACTGCTTATTTATTCATGTTGTTCATGTATATTATATATTCATATATATAATATATAAGTAATTATATATATATTATATACTTATTTTTTGTCTGAAGCAAATAAAATGGAATCACACTTAACTCTTAGTGTTACTAGCTACAAACAGAAGATATATATATCTTTCCTTCTAAGTTTCTTACGGTTCTTCCAGGTTGTACTGATAAGAGCCCATTAGCAGATGGCGGTGCTCAGATTTCCTTGGCCAAATATTTAGGAAGATAATCTTTCGATGGTTGAAATGCCAGTATTCAAAAGGAAAGAAATTATGCCGTTTTCCCTGAGCGTCATACAGTTGATGGCTGACAAGGGAAGATTTCCTCACACGCTTAGGTTTGCTAACCTTTAATTCACATACATACTCAAGTAGATGGCTTATAGTTCAGGACATGAATAACCATCTTAAATACTGATTATCAGAAATGGAAAATCTAGCCATTTGAAAAATGACTGTTTTGAAAATATCAGTTGCTATGACTGAGGGAAGCATTGACTCAATCTGTCCCCCTGCTGGGTTTGATTTGGAGAGCTGAAAACGCTGTGCTCCAGAAACCGAGTAGTCAACCCCCTTTTCTGGAAAACTCACTGGGTAAGGAGCATTGGAAAAGGCACTGGAAAATGTGAGAATGATTCTCCCTCCTCTCAAAAATCTCTTATTCTTATTGAAACACCATTTAAAAAAAAAAAAGATGTGAGAATCAGAAGATTGCTTGGAAAAGGTAATCCATGGTATGACTTTTTTGAAAACCGCATTACTACTTTCACCGTGAAATAGAGGTGAAGTCATAACATGTTGAACCTGATGCAAGTAAGTGGAAAGAGAGCATTTAATGATACTCTTTAATAATTAAAATTTAATATAGCAAATTAGCAATAAAATGCATCAAACAATTAATTCCTTTGCTGTGACCACTTTTGAAAGACTGCTTTGCACCAGGACCTGAGTGGTCATCATGGGCAGCACTTCTGTGTCACTGGGTGGAGAATAGCTGATTCCATGGGTTTCTGCCTGTGTTTTGTCATTTATAGCTCTCTTGCTCACACGCAGTCTCTCCCCCCCCCCCCCCCACACACAGACGCACGCACAGACGCACGCACACACACACACCCTACTAGAATAAATAAATAACCCCCTGATTTGAAAGCCTGACTACCTGTAGGTGACAAATAAAAAGGAATTAATTAGTAAATTAAGTACCACTGATTGTCAATATTCCAAACTTGAAGTGTTCAACAATAAATAATAATCATAGGACTCTTCCTAATGAATACTTGAAATGATTTGAAATAGATTTCTAAAATGCACAATTAATAGATAGGAGATGAGCATAGAAGTCTTCAGAAAAGGTAAGCATAATAATACATTGTAAAGGGACATGGTGAAATCTTTAGATGGCAATCTCTTTAAAAGTTAGTTTCATGCAATTAATTGTTGACCATTAGCTAGCTAAGTCAGAAATAGTCACTTTATAGTGGATGTTTTAATTTCAGATGACCTACAGATATTTGATCAGAGGTTTGTTATTTTATTTTTTCTATTTCATTTTTTATTGAAGTATAGTTGATTTACAATCTTTTAATTTCTGCTGTATAGCAAAGTGATTCAGTTATACATATATATACTATTTCATGTTCTTTTTTGTTACGGTTTATCAGAGGATATTGAATATAGTTCCCTGTGCTATACAGTAGGACCTTGTTGTTTATCCATTCTGTATATAATAGTTTGCATCTGTCCATCCCAAACTCCCAATCCATCCCTCCCCCACCCCCTCCCCCTTGGCAACCACAAGTCTGTTCTCTATGTCAGTCAGTCTGTTTCTGTTTCATAGACATGTTCATTTGTTTCATATTTTAGATTCCACATATAAGTGATATCATATGGCATTTGTCTTTTTCTGACTTAATTTGCTTAGTATGATAATCTCTAGGTCCATCCATGTTGCTGTAAATGGCATTATTTCATTCATTTTTATGGCTGAGTAATATTCCATTGTATATACATACGATTTCTTCCTTGTCCATTCATCTGTCAGTGGACATTCAGGTTGTTTCCGTGTCTTGGCTATTGTAAATAGTGCTGCTATGAACATAGGGGTGCATGCATTTTTTCGAATTATAGTTTTGTCTGGATATATGCCCAGGAATGGGATTGCTGAATCGTATGGCAACTCTATTTTTACTTTCTGAGGAACCTCCATACTGTTTTCCACAATGGCTGTACCGATTTACATTCCCACCAACAGTGTAAGAGTGTTCCCTTTTCTCTACACCTTCTTGAGCATTTGTTATTTGTAGACTTTTTAATGATGGCCATCCTGACCAGTGTGAGGTGATACCTCATTGTAGTTTTGATTTGCATTTCTCTAATAATTAGTGATGTTGAGCATCTTTTTATGTGCCTATAGGCCATCTGTATATCTTTTTTGGAGAAATGTCTATTTAGGTCTTCTGCTTATTTTTCAGTTGGGCTGTTTGTTTCTTTGATATTGAGCCGTATGAGCTATTTGTATATTTTGGAAATTAAGACCTTATCAGCCGCATCATTTGCAAATATTTTCTCCCAGTCCGTAGGTTGTCTTTTCGTTTTGTTTTCATTTTGTTCTTAATCGAACCATTAAAGTAAATTTTATTTACTGGTATAGGGATACATACATATAGTATTACATTGAACCATATAAAACTGCTGTTTTTGTAGGTCACAACTGTCAAATATAGAAAATTTGATATGGCTTAACCTAATACAACAGGGATATAGGTCTAGGTCTGGACCTCCTAAAGGTTAGGTTACACTCCAGGTTTTTGTGTAAGAATCTGTATGATGTGGCAACATATAGACATTTAAGGTGGAAAACATTTGAAATCTCATGAGGATCCCACAGTCAGTGACCTAAATATCTGTTCTATAATTGTCAACATTTAAAAACAATTAGAATCCAAATTTATTCAGTGATACTGAGGATAGAATTTTTCAGGATACCGGATATTCCTTTGGCATGACAAGGCTATAATGTCTCTTTAAACATGAGTAACCTGGGAAAACAAATTAACCAAAACAAATTAACACACACACAAAACACTTTATTTCTTTTGAATTCAAAATAAAATATGTATATAATATTTCCTCATATTAAGTAAATGTATTAAACAAAATGTGATGCTGTTTTATACTTATAGGCTATCAAATTTTTAAATTTTCAATATCAGCTGCCTGTTTTTGCATCTCTAAAACTGAGTCAAACATTTGGGATTAGAAAATGATGACATGAAAAGTACACGTAGGGATTGTCTTGTATTATGTAGAGAAAACACCATGCACATCAACGACACTTAAAACACCAAGTCACAAGGCTTAAATTCAACCAAACTCGAAATTAATCATAAGTGTTTTATTCCCCCTTTAAATCGAGCTTCTGGGTATTCTCTGAAACTGTGCCAAGGCTGCATTTAGAACACATAGGCCATGCAAACTTACATCTTTGATTTCATAGCATCCTCACAGCATTTCACAGTAAACAGCATCCTTGTCTCATATAAAGGTTGAGAAGTCCCTCTCTACATGCTGCAGTTGCCCCATTAGTGGTTGAAGAAAGAATGCCCTCCTACCAGTGACCTTTGTAGCCATCTTCAGTGTAGACTTGTGCTGCTGTTTTAGAAGTTGTCTTGGATTCGATCTGTACAACGAGGACATGCCATGCTAGGAATGATCTGTGGAAGTTCATGAGAACAAGGGCCTCAGGGTCTGTTTTAAGGACTGCTCTTCCCTGAGTAGTTGAGGCTTCACATTCGATCGCCCAGAATCCATATTTGGACCCTGAAAGTGTCTAGAGCAAACCCAGAGCAAAGAGAACAGACACTGTTTGATGTACTTCCACTATCCCAGAAAAGCTATTCTGGTGGGGCAGCTGTGCCTTAGAATGACATAGATTTTATTATTGATGAAAAACAGAAAAGCTCCAGAGAAGCAGAACAACAAGCAGACGTAAATATTGTGGGAATATTTACCTTTGTTAGTTATAAATATTTACCTTTTGGACTGCTTATGCCATGTTTTGATCTAATTGAAAGATTTTGAGCTGGAGGAAGAGACATCTAAGTGATGGTGTGAAAGGGTTTTAAACAGCAAGGGGCCCCTGATTAAACAGTACCATGTGAGGTCACTAGAGTATGAAATATGAGGTGAAAATTTTGCAAAATTTATTTGTATTCTTGTCACTTAGTTAGAACAATATCAGGCCAATATCCCTGATGAACACTGATGCAGAAATTCTCAACAAAATATTAGCAAACCGAATCCAACAATACATTAAAAGACTCATACAACATGATCAGGTGGAATTTACTCCAGAGATACGAGGATGGTTCAACATCTGCAAAGCAATCGTCATGCTCCGTCAAATTAACAAAATGAAGAGTAAAAACCATCTCATTAGATGCAGAAAAAGCATATGATAAAATTCAACATCCATTTATCATAACAACTGTCAACAAACTGGGTACAGAGGGAATGTACCTCAACAAAATAAAGACCATATATGAAAAACCAATGGCTAACATCATACTCAAAGATGAAAGGCTGAAAGCTTTTCCTCTAAGATCAGAAACAAGACAAGGATGCCCACTCTCATCACTTTTGTTCAATATGGTTTTGGAAGTCTTAGCTACACTAGTTATGTAAGAAAAATAATTAGATGTCATCCAAATCAGAAAGGAAGAAGTAAAACTGCCACTATTTGTAGGTGACATGATACTATGTATAGAAAACCCTGAAGGACTCCACCAAAAAATCTGTTAGAACTAATAAATGAATTCAGGAAAGTCACAGGATACGAAATCAATGTACAGAAATCATGTTGTTTTTATATACTAATAATGAGCTATCAGAATGGGAAATTAAGAAAATCTCATTTATAATGGCATGAAATAGAATAAAATACCTAGAAATAAATTTAACCAAAGAAGTGAAAGAACTGTATCCTGAAAATAAGACACTAATGAAAGAAAGCGAAGAAGACACAAGTAGATGGAAAGGTATTCCACGTTCTTGGGTTAGAAGAATTAATATTGTTAAAATGTTGCCCATACTACCCAAAGCAATATACAGATTCAGTGCAATCCCTATCAAAATTCCAATGGCATATTTCACAGAACTAGTGCAAATAATCCTAAAATTCATATGGAACCACAAAAGACCCTGAGTAGGTGAAACAGTTTGAGAAAAAAGAACAAAGCTGGAGATAATAATATTCCGTGTTTTTCAAACTGTAATACAAAGCTATAGTAATAAAAACAGCATTGTACTGGTGCAACAAAAAAGACACACAGATCAATGGAACAGAATAGAGAGCCCAGAAATAAACCCACACATGTATGGACGATTAATTTACAACAGAAGAGCAAAGAACATGCAGTGGAGAAAGGACAATCTCATCAGTAAATGCTGTTGGGAAAACTGGACAGCCACATGTGAAAGAATGAAACTAGACCACTATCTTACACTATACACAAAAATTAAAATGGATTAAAGACTTGAATGTAAGACCAGAAACCATAAAATTGCAAGAAGAAAACATAGGCAGAAACTTATTTACATTGGTCTTAGCGATGTTGTTGTGAATCTAGCTCCAAAAGTAAGGGAAATAAAAGCAAAAATAAACATGAGATTCCATTAAACTAAAAAGCTTCTGCACAGTGAAGGAAAACCATGATTAAAATTAAAAGGCCACCAACTGAATCAAATATTTTCAAATCATTTGTTAAGGGGTTAATATCCAAAATATATAGAATTTACACAACACAGCAACAACAAAAAAAATCTGATTAAAAATGCAGAAAGGATCTGAGTAGACTTTTTTTTCAAAGATGATATACACATGGCCAACAGGTACATGAAAAAAATGCCCAACATCACCAATTATTAGGGAAATGCAAATCAAAACTACAATGAGATCACCTCACATTTGTTAGAATGACTATTATCAAAAAGACAAGAAATTACAAATGTTGGTAGGCTGTGGAGCGAAAGGAATGCTTGTACATTTTGGAAGGACTGTAAATTGGTACAGCTACAATGGAAAACAGTATGGAGATTCCTCGAAAAATAAAGAATGACCCAGTTATTCCACTTCCGGGTGTTAATTCAAAGAACACAAAACACTAATTCAAAGGGATACACGCATGCCAATGTTCACTGTGGCATTATTCATGAGAGCCAAGATACAGAAACAACCTAGGTGTTCACTGACGGGTGATGAATGCATAAAGATGTGGTATATGAATACAATGGAATACTAAGCCATTAAAAAGAATGAAGCCCTGCCATATTCCACAACGTGGGTGGACCTTGAAGGTATTATATTAAGTGAAATGTGTATGATTTCACTCATGTGTGGAATCTAAAAGAACAAAACAAACAAAAAAAAAACAAACTCATAGATAACAGAGATCAGATTAGTGGTTATCAGAGGGGAAGGGAGTTAGGAGTGGGCAAAATGGGCAAAGGGGGTCAACTGTATGGCGATGGATGGTAACAAAATAAGCAAACCAAAAAAACAAGCTCATAGATACAGCAGGCCAGGGGGGTGGGGATGGGTGAAATTGGTTAAGGTGGTCAAAAGGTACAGACTTCTAGTTATAAAATACATGTCATGAGGATGTAATGTACAGCATGGTAACTATGGTTAATAATACTGTATTACCTATTTGAAGATTGCTAAGACAGTAAATCTTAAAAGTCCTCATCAGAAGAAAAAAACATTTTTAACTGTATGGTGGTGATGGATGTTAACTAGACTTATTGTGGCGACCATTTCACATATATACAGATATTGAATTATTATGTTGTACACCTGAAACTAATATACCATTATATGTTACACCTCAGTAAAAACAAGTGTGAAAGATGAGGAAGAAATCTTGGGAAATTTATTTTACATTCTTGTGACTTCTTAGATCTTTTGAATACCTTCGTGTAACTTGCCTCAACTTCAAGACAGACTGGTGTCTTCCAGATCAGTTCAGTTCTGATGCTTAGCCACCTGGACTCAGTGCAGACTTCACAGGGTACACAGTCTCCAACAAGACTGCCCTCATTTCAAGTGCCAGCCAGTGGTTCAGGGGTCTGCACTTCTGACCAACTGGCTACATATGTGGGGGAGTTCCTACTCCCCCCTTGGGCTTGATAATTTAACAGAATGACTCACAGAACTCAGGAAAGTATTACACTTATTTTATTATAAAAGATACAGATCAGGATCAGCCTAATGAAGAGACACACGGTGTGAGGTCTGGGAGGGTCCTAAGCATAGAACTTACGTGCCCTCCCCTCCTGGAATCAGGGTGCGGTGCCCTCCAGGTATATCAGTGTGTTCACCAGCCAGGAAGTTCCACTCAGCATCATTTTCCAGAGTTTTTATTGGACTTTCTTATGTAGCTGTGACTGACTGAATGATTGGCCACAGGATTGAACTCAGTCCCCAGCTCCCCAGAGGTCAGGCTGGCTCAAAGCCTCAATCTTTTGATTACATGGCTGGCGTTGCAGGTGACCAACCCCTATACTGACTCATCTCATTAGCATAATGTCAAGTAGGAGCCAAAGGCCCACCATGAATAACAAAGACACTCAGGATATTCCAAGGACAGAGATCAGACAAATGCTTCATTATACAATATGTGCTTACTGAACTTTTTTTCCTACACTTTTATGAAAAATAATATACCTTTAAACCAAAGTTCTTATTTAGTGGAAGCCTATGCATGTTTTTCCTTCAAGGTAATTCCTTGAAGACTATCTATATAAAACATTATTGCTGCAAAGATATTATATACATACTTATGAATCATTAAAATAAGTATTTATGTCCATATTAATTATATGCAATTGTATACACAAATATAAACATATGTATGCATGTACATGTATACACACACAATTTTTCTAAAATAAGTTGTGTATATAGTTTGGGTACTCTTTCTCTGAGTTTTCTCTTTTTTTTAACATCTTTATTGGACTATAATTGCTTTACAATGGTTGCAATTGCTTTGTATTGCTTTATTGTATTGCTTTATAACAAAGTGAATCAGTTATACATATACATAAGTTCCCATATCTCTTCCCTCTTGCATCTCCCTCCCTCCCACCTTCCCTATCCCACCCCTCTAGGTGGTCACAAAGCCCCAAGCATATCTCCCTTTGCTATGCGGCTGCTTCCCACTAGCTATCTATTTTATATTTGGTAGTGTATATATGTCCATGCCACTCTCTCACTTTGTCCCAGCTAACCCTTCCCGCTCCCCGTGCCCTCAAGTCCATTCTATATATCTGCGTCTTTATTCCCAACTTGCCCCTAGGTTCTTCATGGCCATGTTTTTTTTTTTTTTTTAGATTCCATATATATGAGTTAGCATACGGTATCTCTGAGTTTTCTTTTTTTTTTTTTTTAGCATCTTTATTGGGGTATAATTGCTTTACAATGGTGTGTTAGTTTCTGCTTTATAAATATTCCATTGTATATATGTGCCACATCTTCTTTATCCATTCATCCGATAATGGACACTTAGGTTATTTCCAGCTCCGGGCTATTGTAAATAGAGCTGCAATGAACATTTTGGTACATGACTCTTTGAATTATGGTTTTCTCAGGCTGTATGCCCAGTAGTGGAATTGCTGGGTCATATGGTAGTTCTATTTGTAGTTTTTTAAGATTGGGTTGTTTGTTTGTTATTGAGCTTAATGAGCTGCTTGTAAATTTTGGAAATTAATCCTTTGTCAGTTGCTTCATTTGCAAATATTTTCGCCCATTCTGAGGGTTGTCTTTTCGTCTTGATTGAAAAGCTTTGAAATTTCATTAGGTCCCATTCGTTTAATTTTGTTTTTATTTCCATTTCTCTAGGATGTGGGTCAAAAAGGATCTTGCTGTGATTTATGTCATAGAGACTTGCAGCACTGTAACTTGCTGGTCGTTGAGTGAAGCTGGGTGCTGGTGTTGAGATGGAGATCTCTGGGAGATTTTTGCCATTTGATATTATGTGGAGCTGGGAGGTCTCTTGTTGACCAGTGTCCTGAAGTTGGCTCTCCCACCTCAGAGGCACAGCACTGACTCTGGCTGCAACACCAAGAGCCTTTCATCCACACGGCTCAGAATAAAAGGGAGAAAAAGTAGAAAGAAGGAAGGAAGGGAGGGAGGAAGGGAGAAAGGAAAGAAAGAGGAAAAGAAGGGAAGGAGGAAGGAAAGGAGGGAGGGAGAGAGGGACGGTGGGAGGAAGGAAGGAGGGAAGGAAGGAAAAAAGAAATAAAGAAGATAATGTAAAATAAAATAAAGTTATTAAAATAAAAAAAAATTTTTTTAAATGAACAGATAGAACCCTAGGACAAATGGTGGAAGCAAAGCTATACAAAATCTCACACAGAAGTATACACATACACACTCACAAAAAGAGAAAGAGAGGAAAAAATCATAAATGTTGCTCTCAATGTCCACCTCCTCAATTTGGGATGATTCGTTGTCTATTCATGTATTCCACAGATGCAGGTACATCAAGTTGATTGTGGAGCTTTAATCCGCTGCTCCTGAGGCTGCTGGGAGAGATTTCCCTTTCTCTTCTTTGTTTGCACAGCTCCCAGGGGCTCAGCTTTGGATTTGGCCCCGCCTCTGCGTTTAGGTCGCCAGAGGGCGTCTGTTCTTTGCTCAGACAGGACGGGGTTAAAGGAGCCGCTGATTCGGGGTCTCTGGCTCACTCAGGCCTGGGGGAGGGAGGGGCACGGCGTGCGGGGCGGGCCTGCGGCGGCAGAGGCCGGCGTGACGTTGCACCAGCCTAAGGCGCGCCTTGCGTTTCCCCGGGGGAGTTGTGCCTGGATCCTGGGACCCTGGCAGTGGCGGGCTGCACAGGCTCCCCGGAAGGGGGGTGTGGACAGTGACCTGTGCTCGCACACAGGCCCCTTGGTGGCGGCAGCAGCAGCCTTAGCGTCTCCCGCCCGTCTCTGGGGTCCGTGCTTTTAGCTGCAGCTCACACCTGTCTCTGGGCTCCTTTAAGCAGTGCTCTTAATCCCCTCTCCTCGCGCACCAGGAAACAAAGAGGGAAGAAAAAGTCTCTTATCTCTTCGGAAGCTCCAGACCTTTTCCTGGACTCCCTCCCACCTAGCCATGGCGCACTAACCCCTTCAGGCTGTGTTCACGCCGCCAACCCCAGTCCTCTCCCTGCGCTCCAACCGAAGCCCGAGCCTCAGCTCGCAGCCCCGCCCACCCTGGTGGGTGAGCAGACAAGCCTCTCGGGTTTGTGAGTGCCGGTCGGTACCGATCCTCTGTGCGGGAATCTCTCCACTTTGCCTGGACCACTCCCGTTGCTGTGCTCTCCTACGCGGCTCCGAAGCTTTCCCCCTCCGCCACCCGCAGTCTCCACCCGCGGAGGGGCTTCTAGTGTGTGGAAACCTTTCCTCCTTCACAGCTCCCTCCCACTGGTGCAGGTCCCGTCCCTATCCTTTTGTCTCCGTTTATTCTTTTTTCTTTTGCCCTATCCAGGGACGTGGGGAGTTTCTTGCCTTTTGAGAAGTCTGAGGTCTTCTGCCAGCATTCAGTAGGTATTCTGTAGGAGTTGCTCCACGTGTAGATGTATTTCTGGTGTATCTGTGGGGAGGAAGGTGATCTCCGCGTCTTACTCTTCTGCCATTTTCCCCTCCGCCTCCTCTCTGAGTTTTCTTAAAACGCAGTGTATCTTTGAAAAGACACTGCTACTAAACTTTCTAGTATACTTGCCAAGAGAAACTATTTTGTAGTAATTTTCTGTGGGTAATGCTCAGGAACATATTAGTTACGCTAAAATAAGTAACGTTATTTGATGGTACATCACGTCTTCTAAAATCACTACAAAAATTAATTATTCTGCATAAGAAAATTTCCCACATGAATAAGATACTTTTTAAACTTTAACATTTTAATGGAATGCTATAGTAAATTCCGTTTATTAAACTGAATGAATCAAGCATCATTTATCCGTTTGTCATACCCATCATCTGCTTTTGAATTGTGCAGTGTTTGTTAGTTATGTCCTTGGAGGCACATTCAAGCATACGGAGCTCCTTTTCCATTTTAGGAGACCCAGTCTGAGTTTTATCGTTTTCCCCTTGCTGTCAGTTCTCACTTCTTTTGCTTTCCTGTAGTAGGACTTCCTCCTCTGTCCTTGTCACCTTCAGAATGAGCCCCTGAGGTGAGTTGAGAGGATCTGAGTGAGGACCCGAGACCCTCCTGCAGAATCACATGCACAGTCCACCAGGAACTGTCTCCTAGCGGACATTTCACTGTCTCAGGGTCTGCAAATTCCAAGATACCTGATGTCTGGAAGTTAGACATCCGGAGAAGTTGGCTTCTTATTCCCCCAAAGTGGAACATTTTACAAGAAACTGTTGTATTTCCTTACATTATAAAATTAGAGTATGAAAAAGTTTTTGAATGAAATATTCATTGTTCATTGCTGAAGCCACTTTCTTGAAGTATTTGGAGAGTTTTTTGGTTGTATTAGTGAAATATATCATCTTAAAGTTTTAATGTCATTTTTATATCAGATCCAGATATTACATTTTGGGGTTAAGTTTGAATAAAGAATCCATCACTTTTCTAATGTTAGCGGCATAGTTTAGTTTCTAAAAAAGGTAAAATTTATTGTAATTTCAGGCTAAAATTCAGAAACAAATACAGTTACATTTAAAATGTGGTCAGTGTTTATTTTAAACATTTCTTTGAAATTAACCAATGATAGTCGACTTACTTGGGAACGTTTTTTTTTCCCTGAAAATAATTGCTTATAAAGCATATAACCAAGTCCATACAGTGCTGGTTAAGCAAACTAACTGATCTGTCTTACAAATGTGGATACTCCTCAGAATACTTGATTTTCGTTTTGCAACATGTATCTAAAAAAGATGAGAAACACTTTTATAACCTGTGTATTAATATATACTGAGTTGTTCTCCCACTTGTTTTATTTTCAGTGCATTTAAGTTAACTTAATTCCCCATAACGTATTTAATTTTCCTTGTAAGCCATTGCTAGTTTAAAACAGAGGCATTTAGCATTCTCCATTGAGATTATGTGCTGAGCGCATTCTTCATGTTTTTGACTGTAACTCATCCAGGAGCAATGCAAATACAAGAACACTCTTACAATATACATCCCACTGTATTATGCTTATTCCCATATGTAATTTTACCTTGAACCGTGATGCCTAAAGGATATGAAGCCATACTTCTAGTCATCTTTGTATAATTTCCATCTCAGCACGCAGTTGGCTGTAGTTACTGAGGAGATGTTCTTTGAAGGAGACACGGAAGGTTAGGTCCTCTGGTTCTATATTCCTTTCTTTACATTTGTCATCAGGTAGCGACCTTCACCAGCACTAACATACCAAAGCTTTCTGTAGAACCACTTAGCACTTTTGTAACAGATAAGTTTCCCCAGCAGCCTCTCAGCACAAAGGTAATGAAAATAGTCAAACCAGATAACTGTCTCATAGTTGGAAGTCTAGTGCCTTGTCCTAAACTTTCTGCATTGCATATGGATCTTTTCTTTTAAAAAAATTCTCTAGAGTATCTTCAAGTAACAAATTATAGTTATTATAATCATGGTTATAGAAGTATTTCATATAGTAGTAAAAAAACCACTAAATGTTTTATATATATTTTAATAAATCAACTAGAAGTTAGCAAAACATTTAAAATGTTGTTAAACAATATCACATGGCTGTAGCATGATTGCTTTTTCTTTTATTCAAAGATTATTTCTATTATGACATTTCTTTGTTCTTAAAAGTAAGTTATCAAATGCATGATACCAAACACTTTAAAAAGGGTAAATTTTACTGTATGTCCATTATATCTCAAAAAATCTGATTTTTAAAAAAAGAAAAATGGTGGTCAGTTGATTTTTTTAAAAAGAACAAAAGAACAAGAAATGCAGTACTCACTTTGCTACAGACACAGTCTCTATGTCAATAAATGTTCATGAGAACACATTCAGTTTTTTCTCTTTTGTGTTTCCAGACTTTCCTGGGTGCTGTGCAGTTTCACTTAGCCCTTGAAAGCAAGTTCTGATAAAATGATTTCATTGAATCAGTGGTGACACATGTTTAAAATAGGAAGAAAAAGGGACAAATGTGTTGGCTTTTAATTTCTGTAAATACAACCCCGTTCAGTTGTGCTTTGGGAGATAATTAGTAGATAGATGTGAGGCCAAAGTTAGCTTTCAGTTTCCAAACACAAGTATTGGAAAAGATCTGGTCACTTATGAGTCCACCCCCTGTTGTCACTAATCTTAGGCTTTGGATCCAGTGCTCTTAAAAAATTATCTACATTTCTTGCTTACTTTGGCACATTTATCAATGCTTAGCTAAGCAGCCTCTAGATTCTTTTTTAGTCTGGGTGGTCATCGATTCTACTCCAGCAAATCTGGTTTCTGCCTTCTGCCTGGTTGCGCAGGTTTCGATGCTGTCTTGGATAGTCTTTAGAGTCCTAAAGAGGAAAGTTTCTTGTTGATTTTATCCCCACTGCCTATTCGGACCTGTGTTTGCCATAAATAGCAGCCATCTGGATCTCTGTTTCTAATATATATCAGACATTTCACCAGCTCTGATTTCTTCTACTCACGCGGTGTCTGAACGGCATGGTGGTGGTGGCTTCACTTAGTGAAAGCAGTGCATTCTCTCTGCTATAAGGTGTAATAATGACAAATTATACTTTCGTCATTTCTCTTGTTCTCCGTGCCTTCCTTCAGGAAGATAAGTGTCAGGCATGAAAGTAACCAAAGACCTCACGGAACCAAACACAGTCTGTAAGATTTTCTTAACATATAGGCCTGACTTGGCCTCTGACTGCATGTACCAGTCAGATGGGTCTGGTTCCACTGCCTTAAAGAAGGCTGAGAGGTGGGGTCTGTGCCGAGTGAGCTGTTGCATAGAATGCTGACACCCCCCAACTCCCCCTTTAAGCTCTCTGCTGCTCCCTTGCCCCAGTGCATACTGAACGACCAGAGACTGAGAGCCCTGTGGTGGAAGCCAAACAGGTGTTGGCCTATGCTGACGATAACTTTCAAGTCATCTCTGCAAAAGAATCCTGCCATCCCATCCAGCAGGAGCTGAGCCTACAGGGTGATCATTCACGACTAACTCATTTCCTGCCCTTCAGCGTCGTCTCACACAGGTGACTCAGCTATCTTTAGAGTTCCTCTATAGCCCGTATAGCATGCACGCACTCTGCATTGCCATTATTTTCTACTTCTTTGTCTCCCTAGAGGCCTACGAGGAGCTCTCCTACAGGTAGGGATCCTGTCCTATTCACCTCTGCGTTCTCAGCACTCACCGTGGGGTCTGGCATTTGCAGGTACCCAATCAGTGCTTGTAACAGGACTGAAGCAAGAGAGGAGGCGCGCGTGAGGCAGGCAGAAACATAACGTCATAAAGTACTAAGTGTTCACAGCTAAATTCATCCTTAATGAATTCAGCTACTTTTATTCCAGTCTGTGAGCCCTGCTCTTTCACTTAATAGACTCTTACAATAATAACAAAGTCATCCGGTTGGTACTGCTTTGTCAAGAACTACTGTGATGGAAGTCCAGACAAATAAATGATCTGTTTGCTTCTCAAAATGCCTGAAAGGCATTTCCAGCCTGAGACTAAGTTTAATATTGTGGTATAAAGTAGTGAAAAAGTTTCTCTGAGTGGGGTTGATGACCCCATAATTAAGGGTGCAGATCCTAAGAAAGCAGTGGGGATGCCGGGTAAAGCTGCTTCAAGTTGACTCAGGGGATCTCATAGAATAAAGAAATGCTTTGTCCCTATATTGGGAACTCTCTGTTCTTTACACAAAGAGATTTGAGAATTAAAATTGACGTGGGATCTATCTTATTATTATGTCCAACAATCTGCTATTCTGATGACCAAAAAAGGGATGAATTGGAGTCAAACCACAGATTTTCCCAGAGAAATGTGCAAATATAAAATTTAAAGCACTTGGGGTTTAATCTGTGATGTTATTGAGTTAGTCACCAAAAGGGCGTACTGCTTAGGTCATTTTTACCAACCTACCACTAGAATAGATGAACAAGTTGATTCATCTCACACTAGCCAATTAACTGGACCTTTTCCTATTTCCTGTAAGACGCCGTGTTTAACCCACACCTACGCCTACTTCAGGGCCTTCTCATATCAGAAAGACTTTAAAATAATCGTCTCACATTTAGGTTCCTTGTTACCACCCTTCTATGCAAAAAGGAATTGTCTGCTAGATGACTGCTATTCATGAAGGATTTTCTTGGTAGAGGAAAGTAGGTGAAGGTTCTTACACATCTCTACAGGAACAGTTCACAGTGAACGTGAAACGCCCCCAACAGTTGACCATAGTACAGTACTCGAATAATACCATTAGCTTTCCTCTAGGTTCAGAGTACCTTATGGATAGGGATGATATCTTTTCACTTTGGGTAAAAACGTAATGATGATGATGATGACAACAATGATGGCGATGATGATAATAGATAATACTTATTTGAAAATTTGTGATCCTGTGCTGTGTTCTTAATATTCAGCCTCAAGAAACAGATTTGAGAAAAGTAGGTAAAACTGGTTAATGAGAAAACCATCATCTTTAAACAAGGCTAATTATGACAGATTTTTTAAAAATTCTGTTATGTCTATTCCTTTCATTGATACTTTTATGTATAAATCTTTCAGATTTATACTGAAAGATTAAACTACTTCCCACTGGAAACATGGCAAAATATCAAGATCCTAAATGCTAGTCATTTTAATAGTTTAGGATTTTTCATCTAAGTTACCTACAAATTAGACATTAGCCTCTTAGAACCAGTCTCTAGGATGCAACATTTTAGGCAGATAACTATACCATTATCTATTAAAGCAAAATGGATTAATATCCATTGACTCCTTTTTATTCTTTTTGACCTGACACTTTGATCAAAAGGTGATTCACCGTCTATACCCCTCACTCCCTTTGGGCCTTGGCCCACGATTCATCCCTAGGAAATCTTCCGTAATTAGCTAACTAACTACACTCTGCTCTGATCAGCCTTTTGCCTTATACTCCCTCGGTATGGGTCTGGCACCCAGGTTGCCAGGGTTCTGTTGTAACCATAAGTTTATTGATTGTGTGTGTGTGTGTGTGATTTATATTTTATATAGATGATATGTAATATGCATGTGGTTCTCCTACTCTGTTCTCAGGCACTGTTGCTAGCATGGTCACGTGCAGTGTCGCACTGGGCTCTTTCAGTACCTTCTCGTGTGCTTCAGAAGCTGCAAGCTGCTTAGTAAACAGCTGCTAGAGAATTAACTTTTATCCTCCAGCTCCTTGACTGAAATCTACTGCCTTCTAGTAGATAAAGAAGGCTAAGTTATTAAAACTTAGGGGTAAGTTTTTCACTTAATTATCAGGTAGACAACTGACCTTTTCCTTTGAAGTATTGTGCTGAATTCATTCTTTTAGAAACTGCTTGTTTTAATTGTATCTTACTTATTGCTTCTGTCTAATAAAATCTGGCATGTGGGATACTGAGCCAATGGCCTATTGTATTCCGTGAACATTTAATTTAACATTTAGGCCATGCACCTATGCTCTTTGACTTGGTTTTCAGCCCTTTAACGATCCAGTTTTCTCCTTCATCTCTTACATTTGGAGCAATAAGAAAAATGTCGTGGTTTTTTTTTTTTTAACCCTTTCCGTAGCAGCATGCTTATTTCTGAAAGAGTCAGACGGCACTTCTGCATGCCCTTGGTTAGCACACTTAAATTGTCAAAGTGTTGAATTTAGTGAACTATTTACATTTTCATATTTTTCAGCATTATATATAAGCATCCAAACTGCAAGCCACACCTTACATGTACAGTCCTTTTGCTACATGACCAGCTGCCAAGGAGTGTGACTGTTTTTGTCCCTTTAGCCATCTCTGTCCCTTCTGTGTCAGAGACAGCAGCAAGCAGTACCTTTCCAAGACAAAGGAAACTTAAGAGTTTCCTTCCTGCCCAGATCAAGTCTCAAGCTTCCAATTTTAAAAGACCAAAATGGAAGAAGGGAGCCCCGTGCAGGAAGGTACAGCCATCCTGCGTGGGTATATTGAGCTGCACAATGCCATCCAGAATCTGGCCCTTCCTACTTATCCATGGGCAGCCTTCATCCTCAGGCTCACAACAAGGCTGCTGGACCTCCAAGCATTACATGTGTATTTCCAAGCAGGACCAATGGTGAAGAGAGAAGGCAAAAGTGCATTCCACCAGATTTTGCCTGCTATTAAAGCACTTTCCCAGAAGCCCCACCCAGTTACTTATATTACCATTTCTTTGACCAGAATTAGCCTTAAGAGAGACTGGAAAATATACATTTTTTGTTGATCCGTTGTCATTCTGAACAAAACTGGGGTTCTGTTGATGAAAAATGAGGGAGAAGTGGGTATGGAGTAAGCAAGTAGATATGTCTGCTTCAAGGATAATAAGTCTTTCTAAAAATATCAAGTTAACCTTGACTGAATTTCAACTGAAACAACAATTAGGAAACTGGCACCATTTGTCTATAGCCTTAATTTCATAATCTTAAGTTTTGAAGTAAAATTTTGCAGCATGTAAAGAAATTTTTTTTTTACTATTTAAATAAATATTTGGATACTTTGACTTTCTCAAGCCCAACTCAGAAATAGAAAAATAATCATAAGAAATATTTAATTCTAAAAGTGACCTACAAAAATACATGGTGATTTTCCTACCAGGAAAGTATTTCCTCTTCTGAAGGTCCCCTACTGTATAAAATGGGATTAGGTATAAGAAGTAGTCATGGGACTATCGAAGCTGCCTCTCAGGGGTCCTTCAGTTCAGAAAGACCCAGATAGAGAGACAAATTGATAGCTTTCTATTGGATGTACAGAGCCATCATGCTTGTGTACTGGGCTTCATTCAGTCTTCTGGTAGGTGTTCAGGCAAAACACGTGGGCATTTTCCAGGTGAGTATGTTTCATCTGTGTTGGGGATTTTCCAGCACTGGTGCTGGTTCAGTCTAATTTGACAGTGAGAATGTAAAAATTACACCAAAATATAGTAGAAGGGTATCAGCTGTCATCTTAATTCCATTTATTTTAGTTTTTATTCAGCTTATGCACTATTTCAGAAAGTGTCTGAACATATGATTAGGCAGAGCAGACGGCTGCCAGTGTGATAAAATTCGGGAACTACAGGAAAGACCTCCCCCACAGACATGCCATCTGAGTCACAGTGAGCCGGAGGGCTGCTAAGGGGTGTAAGTTAAATGTATACTGTCTCTAAATGGAGGAGCTCGTTTCAAGTTAATGTTCTATGAGATGTAAATATCTTGGAGCAAAAGAGTTTATCCAATTAATATTATGAGAATAGGCATTTGGGATAAAGGTGGAACCCAAGACAGATAAATTCTGGTAAAAGCAAAGTCCCAAACAACGTAGAGAAATGGGACACTACAGGGAACCCCAGCCCACCTGGAAGCAGAGCTAAACACGCCCAAAGTGAGATTCTCCAAGCAAATGGAAAGGGACCAAGACATACTCTGCCTGCTTTACACCCATAAAACTCCTGGAAGAAACATAGGCAGTGAGTGCCTTGACATTGGTCTTGGCAATTATTTTTTGGATTGACACCAAAAGCAAAAATCAACCTGGGGCTACTTCAAACTTTTAAAAAACTTCAGCAAAGCAAAGAAAGTCAACAAAATGAAAAGGCAACCTACTGAATGGGAGAAAATGTTTGCAAATCATATACCTGTTAAGAGGTTAATATCCAAAATATATAAAGAACTCATATATCTCAATAGCAAAAAACCATCCAATTAAAAAATGGGCAGAGGAGCTGAATAGACATTTTTCCAAAGAAGATGTACACATGGCCAATAGGTACATGACAAGATTCCCAACATCACTAGTCATCAGGGAAATGCAAATTAAAGCCACAATGAGATATCACCTTACACCTGTTAGGATGGTTATTATCAAAAGGACAAGAAATAACAAATGATGGTGAAGATGTAGAGAAAAAGGGAACCCTTGTGCACCTGCTGGTGGGAATGAAAACTGATGCAGCCACTATGGAAAACAGTATGGAGATCCCTCAAAAAATTAAAAATAGAACTACTGGGGGACTTTGACAGGGTGAGAGTCATGGACATATACAGACTAACAAACGTAGTAAGGTAGATAGCTAGGGGGAAGCAGCCGCAAGGTACAGGATATTAGCTCGGTGCTTTGTGACAGCCTGGAGGGGTGGGATAGGGAGAGTGGGAGGGAGGGAGACGCAAGAGGAAGACATATGGGAACATATGTATATGTATAACTGATTCACGTTGTTATAAAGCAGAAACTAACACACCATTGTAAAGCAATTATACCCCAATAAAGATGTTTAAAAATAAAAAAATAAAAAAATAATAAAATACTCTGTGTTGAATCAATATACAATGAAAAAAAAAAAGAACTACTGTAGGATCCAACAATTCCACTTCTATTAGTATTAACTAATTTGAAACACTAATTAGAGAAGATATATGCACTGCACCCCTGTGTCCATTGCAGCATTATTTACAACAGCCAAATAGCCAAGACATGGAAACAACCTAAATGTTGTCGATGGATGAATAAAGAAAAGGTGGGGTATATATACACATGCATATATACATATATATACACACACACACACATATATATGTATGTAAAGTGGACTATTATTCAGCTGTAAAAAAGAATGAAGTCATTCCATTTGCAACACATGGATGGACCTTGAGGCTTTATGCTAAGTGAGATAAGTCAAATAGTAAAAGATAATTACTGTGTGATCTCTTTTATATATGAAACTGAAAAATAAACAACTGAGCTCCTGGATATGGAAAACAGATTGGGGGTTGCCTGAGGTGAGGGTAGGGGGCAAAATGGGTGAAGGGAGTCACAAGGTGTAGATTTCATTATAAAATGAGTAAGTCATGGGGATGTAATATACAACATGATGACTATAGTTAATAATACTGTATTGCATGTTTGAAAGTGGCTAGGAGAGTCAATCTTAAAATATCACAAGAAAAATTTTGTAACTATGTAGTATGATGGATTTTAAATGGACTTATTTTGATAATCATTTTGCAGCATATACAAATATTGAATCATTACATCATACACATGAAACGAATATAATGTAATGTCAATTATACCTCAGTCAAGAAAAAGAAAGTATCAGTTATCTGTATATGTTTTATTCTTTTATCAGATAACCTTGTTGGAGATAATTCCTCTGGGCTCTAACAGAATGTTTCTTCATTTATGTTATTACAGTGGATAAATTTGTTGGAATGTTTCCAACATATTTCTTAATAAGCAAATGATAAAGCCAGTTTATATCTTTACATGCTTCCTGTATCCCCTCACGTTCTGCTTTCCACTGTGCACTTTTTAGGCCTTGCTTTGATTTTTCTCACTTTCAGCCATCTAGGCCAAATAATTTCTACAAGAAACATCTGCATTTCTTCTCATGACCATCTATCTGATTCCACACAATCTAATCCTCCTTTTCCCCAGTTTGTGTAGTCTCAGGATGAGATCACATCTAGTCACTTACAGGTCATAACCCTAACTGCTTTAGGACTGAGTTACACTTCAAAACATGTTCCTAAAATCCTACCGCCAAAGAGCCTTTTGTTATCATTGACAGGAGTATTGGAAGTCTTTGGTGAAACATTGAATTCAACACACAAGATTTGTTGTGTGTTAGACTCTCTACCGAGTATTCGCAGATTCATCTCAGTAACGAATTATAGCAGCACCGTAGAGAAAGGATTCAGAACTTTGCAAACCATGAGAAGAAAAAGTCATTCACCAAGATTGGAAGAGGAAATGTTCTCTTTTGGTCTCTCTCCCCCCACTCCAATCAGAGGAACGGGAAGATAGAAGGTGTTAACTAAGCCAAGTATTTTACTTTTTGTTCAAAAATTTGATCTCTTTATTTGGCTTTTGCTGATCTGAGCTACAACCAATATTTTTTTAAAGGAGTTTTTTAAATTGGAGTACAGTTGCTTTACGGCACTGTGCAACATTGTGTTAGTTTCTGCTGTACAGCAAAGTGAATCAGCTATGCGTATACATATGTCCCCTCCTTTTTGGATTTCCTTCTCATTTAGGTCACTGCAGAGCACTGAGTAGAGTTCCCTGTGCTATACAGTAGGTTCTCATTAGTTTGTTGTTTATCTGTAGGTGCAAGGCAATTACGACGTAACACGCTATGAAAATATTTTCTCTGTTTTCTGCGTTCTGGAACAACTTCTTCAGAAGGAAACCGAAGAAGGCAACGCTTCAAGAATGGGGCATGAGGACCAGGAAATCAAGACATTTCTTCAGAAGCATGATGAAACTATTTTGCAACTCTCTGATGCATTTCCTTTATTTACTTTTTATTTATGGAGACTGGGCACTCTCTTGAACTCAGTAGAGATAGGAACTGTTGAAAATAACTCACGTCCTTAGCAATTTACCAAATATCAGAAGCATACTAAAGTTGAAATTATGAAGATCTTGTGCTTAACAGGTTTTCAAGAATATTTTTAAATGAGCATTTTAAATGCATCTCTAAATATAATCATTAATTCAATTTAATAGTCTTAAATTGTGTATAAAAGATTATGAGTCATATTTCTATACTAAAATCAGCCAGTTTCAATTGAGAATGCCCTCCTTATTCTTACGGAACGATATCTTACAATATGTTACTCAATACAGTCTAGCTCTGTTGTTCTCTAAAATGGACCATTGTCTTTTATTTAAAAAAGATTTTAAAAGATTTTTATGTAATAGATGCTAAAAGGTAACAGAAGAGATCTTATGTTTTGTTACTTTATCAACAGAGCATTTAAAATAAGTGGTTATAAATGAGTATTTTTTTTTTTTTTTTTTTTTTTTTTTTTAATCGGCAGGTGGACTCTCAACCACTGCGCCACCAGGGAAGCCCAATGAGATTTTTTTTAGCTTTTCTTTCTTAAATAGTTTCACTTATATAATTTTCTGTTGTCTTAGAGGGGACTCAATGTAGAAGGAGAAAAGTTCTTAACATTTGTAAACCTAATGGCCTTTAATTTCATATAATCAACATATTTGTCAAGTCCTTTTGAAAGTACTAGTTGCTAAAAATGTTTGGTTTTCCACAAATTGTATGTTTTGATTCTGTTGATTATATAAAATATTCCTGTTGTTAAAATGTAGTTGTTATGTGTAATTAAGTCTAACATCTGTCTAGAAATATACTTTATATTTATTGAAAGTATATTTATACTTATGAACGTATTCGTTGAATTTTCCAGTCACACAATTTCATTGACTTTCATTCAATTATTAAAATCATAACCAACTAACTTAATGAGAACACATTATTTACTTTCCTATAGTGCAATTTAAGGCACAACAAATACAAATTTGCTTTATTAATTGTATGTGATATTGTATATAAGTTAATTACCATTCCTGAATGTCATTGGTATTAAAAAACAATTTATATAAAATCGTATCATTATCTGACACACATTTGTGGAGTTATTTCTAGCTTTCTATCACTAGAAAAGATAAAACGTTTTTTATAATACTGAAACAAAATGTATCAGTCAGCTACTGTTATGTAACAAAGAACCACAAAATCTTAGTAGTATACAGCAATAAGTGTTTCTTCTCAGCTATCTGTAGGTTGCTACAGGGTCAGTTCATCTGGGCTCTGCTGGAAAACTCTCCAGCATTGGCACCTCCCACTGGGCAAGGTTCCTTTTTATAGATTGGGCTTTGTTCTCTTCCACACGTGCTTACCCTGGGCAAGAGCAAAAGGGCTCGGCTGAGAAATCACACAATGTTTGTTACTCCTGCCCACATGCCTGGGCCGAGTTACTTCAAAGGGTCAAGCTCAGAGGAAGGAGACAGGGAAGTACCCTCCACCTTGAGTGGAATATGATTGACACATAGGAAATGATGTTGGCCTCTTATTTGTCTTTCATTTAATATGAAAGTGCTCTAAGTTGTTTTAAGAATCAACTACTGGGCTTCCCTGGTGGCGCAGTGGTTGAGAGTCCGCCTGCTGATGCAGGGGACACGAGTTCGGGCCCCAGTCTGGGAAGATCCAACATGCCGCGGAGCAGCTGGGCCCGTGAGCCATGGCCGCTGAGCCTGCACGTCTGGAGCCTGTGCTCCGCAATGGGAGAGGCCACAGCAGTGAGAGGCCCGCGTACCGCAAAAAAAATAAATAAATAAAAGAACTACTAGGATGAGGGGAAGATGGGAGAAGAGTAAGAGGCTGAGATCACCTTCCTCCCCACAGATACATCAGAAATACATCTACACGTGGAAAAACTCCTACAGGACACCTACTTAACACTGGCAGAAGACCTCAGACCTCCAAAAACGCAAGAAACCCCCCACGTACCTGGGTAGGGCAAAAGAAAAAAGGAAAAACAGAGACAAAAGAATAGTGACGGGATCTGCACCAGTGGGAGGGAGCCGTGAAGGAGGAAAGGTTTCCACACACTAGGAAGCCCCTTCGCGGGCGGAGACTGCGGGTGGCAGACGGGGGGCCTTCGGAGCCGCGGAGGAGAAAACAGCAACGGGTGTGGAGGGCAAAGCGGAGAGATTCCCGCACAGAGAATCAGTGCCAACCGGCACTCACCAGCCCGAGAGGCTTTTCTGCTCACCCGCCAGGGAGGGCAGGGCTGGGAGCTGAGGCTCAGGCTTAAATCGGAGCGCAGGGAGAGGACTGGGGTTGGTGGCGTGAACACAGCCTGCAGGGGGCTAGTGCACCACGGCTAGCCGGGAGGGAGTCCAGGAAAAGTCTGGACCTGCCGAAGAGGCAAGAGACTTTTTCTTGCCTTTTTGTTTCCTGGTGCACGAGGAGAGGGGATTCAGAGCGCTGCATAAACGAGCTCCAAAGACGGGCGTGAGACGCGGCTAAAAGCGCGGACCCCAGAGACAGGCATGAGACGCTAAGGCTGCTGTTGCCACCACCAAGAAGCCTGTGTGCGAGCACAGGTCACTATACACGCCTCCCCTCCCGGGAGCCTGTGCAGCCCGCCACTGCCAGGGTCCCGGGATCCAGGGACAACTTCCCCGGGAGAAAGCACAGTGCGCCTCAGGCTGCTGCAACGTCACGCCGGCCTCTGCCTCTGCGGGCTCACTCCGCACCCGTACCCGTCCCTCCCCCCGGCCTGAGTGAGCCAGAGTCCCCGAATCAGCGGCTCCTTTAACCCCGTCCTGTCTGAACGAAGAACAGATGCCCTCAGGCGACCTACACGCAGAGGCGGGGCCAAATCCAAAGCTGAGCCCCCGGAGCTGTGCAAACAAAGAAGAGAAAGTGAAATCTCTCCCAGCAGCCTCAGAAGCATCGGATTAAAGCTCCACAATCAACTTGATGTACCCTGCATCTGTGGAATACATGAATAGAAAACGAATCATCCCAAATTGAGGAGGTGGACTTTGAGACCAAGATTTATGATTTTTTCCCCTTTTCCTCTTTTTGTGAGTGTGTATGTGTATGCTTCTGTGTGTGTGAGATTTTGTCTGTATAGCTTTGCTTCCACCATTTGTCCTAGGGTTCTATCTGTCTGTTTTTTTTCTTCCTTTCTTTTTACCTTTTAGAAAAATTTTTTTCTTAATAATTATTTTTTAATAACTTTATTTTATTTTATCTTACTTTATTTTCTTCTATCTTCTTTCTTTCTTTTCTTTCCCTTTCGTTTCTTTCTTCCGACTTTTTCTCCCTTTTATTCTGAGCCGTGTGGATGAAAGGCTGTTGGTGCTGCACCCAGAAGTCAGTGCTGTGCCTCTGAGGTGGGAGAGCCAACTTCAGGACACTGGTCCACAAGAGACGTCCCAGCTCCACATAATATCAAATGGCGAAAATCTCCCAGAGATCTCCATCTCAACACCAGCACCCAGCTTCACTCAACGACCAGCAA
>NW_020174553.1:959562-1043511 GCF_003031525.2 Neophocaena asiaeorientalis asiaeorientalis
CAATTTGTATGGAAACACAAAAGACCCCGAATAGCCAAAGCAATCTTGAGAAAGAAAAACGGAGCTGGAGGAATCAGGCTCCCGGACTTCAGGCTATATTACAAAGCTACAGTAATCAAGACAGTATGGTACTGGCACAAAAACATAAAGATAGATCAATGGAACAGGATAGAAAGCCCAGAGATAAACCCACGCACATATGGTCACCTTATCTTTGATAAAGGAGGCAGGAATGTACAGTGGAGAAAGGACAGCCTCTTCAATAAATGGTGCTGGGAAAACCGGACAGGTACATGTAAAAGTATGAGATTAGATCACTCCCTAACACCATACACAGAAATAAGTTCAAAATGGATTAACGACCTAATTGTAAGGCCAGAAACTATCAAACTCTTAGAGGAAAACATAGGCAGAACACTCTATGACATAAATCACAGAAAGATCCTTTTTCACCCACCTCCTAGGGAAATGGAAATTAAAACAAAAATAAGCAAATGGGATCTAATGAAACTTCAAAGCTTTTGCATAGCAACGGAAACCATAAACAAGACCAAAAGACAACCCTCAGAATGGGAGAAAATATTTGCAAATGAAGCAACTGACAAAGGATTAATCTCCAAAATTTACAAGCAGCTCATGCAGCTCAATAACAAAAAAACAAACAACCCAATCCAAAAATGGGCAGAAGACCTAAATAGACATTTCTCCAAAGAAGATATACAGACTGCCAACAAACACATGAAAGAATGCTCAACATCATTAATCATTAGAGAAATGCAAATCAAAACTACAATGAGATATCATCTCACACCAGTCAGAATGGCCATCATCAAAAAATCTAGAAACAATAAATGCTGGAGAGGGTGTGGAGAAAAGGGGACACTCTTGCACTGCTGGTGGGAATGTGAATTGTTTCAGCCACTATGGAGAACAGTATGGAAGTTCCTTAAAAAAATACAAATAGAGCTACCATACGACCCAGCAATCCCACTACTGGGCGTATACCCTGAGAAAACCATAATTCAAAAAGAGTCATGTACCAAAATGTTCATTGCAGCTCTATTCACAATAGCCCAGAGATGGAAACAACCTAAGTGTCCATCGTCGGATGAATGGATAAAGAAGATGTGGCACATATATACAATGGAATATTACTCAGCCATAAAAAGAAACGAAATTGAGCTATTTGTAGTAAGGTGGATGGACCTAGAGTCTGTCATACAGAGTGAAGTATGTCAGAAAGAGAAATACAAATACCGTATGCTACCACATATATATGGAATTTGAGTAAAAAGAAGTGTCATGAAGTACCTAGGGGTAAGACAGGAATAAAGACACAGATCTACTAGAGAATGGACTTGAGGATATGGGGAGGGGGAAGGGTAAGCTGTGACAAAGTGAGAGAGTGGAATGGACATATATACACTACCAAACGTAAAATAGCTAGTGGGAAGCAGCCACATAGCACAGGGAGATCAGCCCGGTGCTTTGTGAGCACCTGGAGGGTTGGGATAGGGAGGGTGGGAGGGAGGGAGGAAGATGCAAGAGGGAAGAGATATGGGAACATATGTATATGTATAACTGATTCACTTTGGTATAAAGCAGAAACTAACACACCATTGTAAAGGAATTATACTCCAATAAAGATGTAAAAAAAAAAATCAACTACTAATAGGAAGTAAAGCTTGTAAAAAGAAAATATGAATCTAACATTCAAGACATCAAACTCCATTTTATAATTCATAGGGGTACACTCTGAATTTGTCATATTTTCTTTGGATATTTTAATGTAATTTCTCTTGTAGCTGTTTAACTGGTTGGTGAACTTCTGTTGTTTTTAGTCCGTAGTTAAGTGTTCCATAGCCAATCCATTTGAGCAACCAGATTTACAGTGATAACATTAACCTCAATTGTCTCTGATGTAAAGCAGTGGTTCTCAAATGTGGGCCCCAGGCCATCAGCAAATCTTAGGAAACTGTTAGAAATACATGTTCTAGGGCCCCACACCAGACCTACTTTAGAATCAGAAAAGCTGGGGTGGAGCCCAGAAATCTGTGTTGGATCAAGCCCTCCATCAATGTTTAAGAACCACTGCCATGTATACATATAACAGATTCACTTTGCTGTACAGCAGAAACTAACCCAACATTGTAAAGCAACTATACGCCAATAAAAATTTAAAAATAAGAAGAACCACAGCCATAATCATTGTTTCTTTACTGAACAGGAGGGATTACCACATATAATATCATTCAGAAAGTAGAAATTCAGTCATCCCAAATTACTTTACTGAATTTTTAAACTTCCCCAGTGAGTGCCTTAAAATTCCAAAGGAGGATTTGGGGAACCTAAATTATTCATGATTTACTTAAAATGAGTAGCAAATTTATAAACATATCAACCTTAATAGCACTTTAAAAATGAGCATCTTTACACTTAGCTTTTAGTTCCTTCACTAAAATACTCTCTGTTGGTGGCATTTTTTTAAATTATTATAATCTGAGTTTAAGAGATATAAACTAATTACAGCTTTCTGCATTAGTCCTAGTATGGAGCATGCAGAGAGATGCAGACAGGATGCTACTTTTCTTTTTTTTTTTTTTTTTTTTTTTTTTTTTTGCGGTACGCGGGCCTCTCACTGTTGTGGCCTCTCCCGTTGTGGAGCACAGGCTCCGGACGCGCAGGCTCAGCGGCCATGGCTCACGGGCGCAGCCGCTCCGCGGCATGTGGGATCTTCCCGGACCGGGGCACAAACCCGCGTCCCCTACATCGGCAGGCAGACTCTCAACCACTGCGCCACCAGGGAAGCCCCCAGGATGTTACTCTTAAGTCGAGATATTGGGCATCCCAAATAGTATCAGAATATTTCTCTTATTCCAGGAGTTCTGTTTTTATACATACAGTAAATATAGTTTAGTTATAAATATATGATTCTATTTCTCAACCCTAGAGACGAAATTCTATCTTCTTTCGATCCTGGAATATGGTGAGATGTTAATAAATAAATAATAAACAATGGCCTGTTCTCAGCTCTTGTGCTTAATTTATTTTCACCACTTTGAGTCTTTACCGTGTTACTGTAATCTCCAGAGTGACCTAAGGACAGCACCCCCGATGTGATGAGGGAACAGAACCATCACTCCTTTTAGCTTCAACGACTTGCTAAGACATTTTCATGAATGATTAATCATTTCAGGAACCCTAGAAACACCAGACACTCCACCAGCATGGAAAAGGATGTATTTGTTCTTATTTGTCTTTCAAACTCACACTCGACTTCAACATTCATTTTGTAAAAAGAGATCCAAACCTCTTGAAACTAAGTCTATTGTTTGGAAAACAAAATATCCTTTCTTATATTTTACCTCGTGGTCCTTAAGTGTTGATAGCTAACTTGCATTGAGGACGGGGTGCAGGTCCTGGAACTACCCTGACATGAACTTCCCCTCTGCGAGGACTCCAGAGCCGGGGCACTCTCCTGGGACGAGGGACCACGGTCCATTAAAATGTGTGGTTTGTCCCCTTCCACAGTGGCTCGTGACCAAGAAGTGTAGCTCGCCACAGCTGGCTAGGCTTCTTACCTCACAACTTGATAAAATCTAGGAGGGCGTTCCAGAGACTGGGCTGAGAAAATACAGCAACTCCAATTATGCAACCAACAAACAAAAACACAGAGCTAGAAGTTACTATAGAAATGTGAGGATGTCTCCAACTCCAAATGAATATACTGATAGTATTTCCATGTGAAAAGTTAAAAATAATGTCTAAGGCTAGTATGAGCTTGGCTCATGACATACTTTCCTTTTAATTAGAGTCTCTTCCATACATACCATCTAATCCATGTGCCTTTGCACCATCACTTTATTAAGGCAGGTTGTAATACCCAGCATTTAGTGAACCCCTGGTATATGCTAGGCACTCCACTCAATTCTTGACATTTACTATTTTGCTTAATCCTTCTAACAACCTTATGAGGTAAGTATATTATCATCCCCAGTTGGATGGTAATAGACTTAGGAATGCATTACTTACATGCTATATTACAAGGAGAAACAGAGTATTGTAAGTAATGCATGCATTACTTACGTGCTCTGTGCTTGCTTCAGGAAGGAAGCACAGAGCACGTAAGTAATTAGCTCATAATCACAAGGCTGGGGGAAAAAAAAAAATCAGAGCCAAGATTTAAAGAGGCAACGAGCCACTGAGTCAAGAGCCTGCATTGTGAGCACTCAGCTGCCCTCAGCTGCCATGTGCTCTGCAAAAGTGGCAACTAAGTGCACAGAATAAAGTTACCCCGACAGTAAAACTCCCGTGGGCACTCTTTCTAGGAGTTCATTTTAGACATACACAGCATGTGCCTGTGATAATTACAGTGGTGGGCAATTTACACTCCATTAAGTAAAACTGGGATGATTGAAACATTCCTTTATATTTGGAAGAATAAAAGAAGGTCAGAAAGACACCAGAGATATCCAGTTGGTAGCATTTATTTAAATGAAATAGATATAAATTCTGCTCTAGTATCTGATTGTTTTGTAAGCCAGTATCCGTAACACTTTCCGAGGATAAAGGAGGTTAAGTCTTTCAAAATGCAAGGATGAAGATCAGACAACCGCATATGGATTACAGTTAATTCCTAAGTCTTAGCCATGGAAATAAATAATACATGTGAAGCACAGTTTCTCTATATTGGCTCCAAAATCATACTTTCCTGTTGTAAGTGTAAAGAAAAAGATTTCTATTTCATGATTGAAATTGATGCGTATGAGTCTGTTGACAGTATTTGACATTTCTAAAGAATCCTATGAAGTAGACAGAAAATGTCTTTATAACTCTATACATCACAGGAAAAAGATGTGTAAGTAAATAAATAATTTAAAGCATCTCAGTGACATGTTCCCGCAAAAAGTTTAGGCAGTTCTCCTTGACTCATTTTCCTTTGATCTGGGAAAAGAGATATGGAGACTTGACGGGCGATCTGCCTTGTCCATCAGCTCTCACTGCACCCAGTTTCATTTGAGAGCTTTTCTATTTTTCCCACAGGGAGACAACAGTGAAGCCCAGAAAGGAAGAGGCTGTGGAAGGCACAGATGCGGGGGAATGTGTTGTGGAGTGGACGGAAGGACAGAGGACAGAGGGCCATCACGGGCCCAGCCGTCGTGTGACTTAGGACAAGTAATTTAATATTCTCGGTTTCTCCTTGTAACATAGAGCACCTGTATTTCAGTTTTCAAGTGGAAAGAACAAAGAGTATCTGTATTTCTGCTTGGAAAATGTGTTTCTCTGAATGTATGCATAAATGATTAGACTAAAATTGTTCAAGGTACCTACCCCTTATTACTAACTGTGACTGCTCAGCATTGGAAGTTGTGTCTCTTTTCTGTCTTCATGGAAGTCTTCCCTCGATATGTATTTTTACACATGTAACAGGTTCTAGTACTTGGAGTTAAAAGATGAGGGTATCATTCTATCCCTGTCATATAAATAAAAACTCCATTTCTTCATTGTTACTTTTTTTTTTACAAGGACAATCTTACCATAGGATTGTGTTAATGAAGTGGAATGATATCTGTGAAAACTACTTTGTGAACTCTACAGTTAAAATAAGAGGCAGATGAGCGAACACTTAGTGTTTATTATGCACCAGGCACTTCACATGTACTTCCTCCTTCAACCCTCATAACAACTCTCTAACATAGGCCAGTACTATTATTTCTATTAGTCCCATTTTACAGATGAGGAAACAGGCACAGAGAGTTTAAGAACTTTCCAGAGTCACACAGAATGTGACAGAGATCGTATTAAACAAGTTTTATTTATTCCTATCTCCTTTTATTCCAAACGTTCTACATGAATTCTAAGTGGACTCACAGCTGAGCCGTAATGAAACTCAATCTCTGGCTGAATCTTTCCCATTATATTTATGACAATCAATAAATGTCAGCCATAATTTATGTCTGCTAGAAACTGCAACATGCTTCATTATATTCTGTAATTTCATTTGCTGACCTGCCGTAGACAAACCAGTCATTCAGAAGTCTAGAACCAGTGACATTCTGAAATGGCGGTAAATTTAGGAGACCTCTTCCTGCCAGCCAGGGACTCTGGCTTTCACATGCCTGCAGCCTAGACAGACAGTTTTTTGTGTGTGGTTCACAGGCCAGGCTTCCTGCACTGACTCCTGATTCTCATTCTGATTTCCTGTTGAATTTGGGTCCTTCTCCTAAATGGGATCGGGAGAGGGGATGTTAGTTCCTCATCTTCTGGAAAGAGCATCTTAATTTTCTTTTGTGAATTTCCTTGTCCCATTGTGCACAGTCTTTTGTAACACTAAAAAAAATCAAGATGCCTTTTTGTCTAGCTGAAAGGTGTTCGCATGACACCAGCTGAAGCATTTGGAAACTCCCTCTCTAACATCTGACTCCTGTGCAGCATCACTGAAACCAGCTGCAGCTCTGATCCCAGCCACAGCACACTGACGAGACTGTTGCACACTTCCTGCTCCTAGATTCCCACTGCTGCCTGCTTTCTGCCTTTTTCTAAACCTGATCCTCAGCTTTCCAGTTCGGTCTGTGAGCCACCAGATGTTTGTTTGTTTTTTTGCGGTACGCGGGCCTCTTACTGTTGTGGCCTCTCCCGTTGCGGAGCACACGCTCCGGACGCGCAGGCTCAGCGGCCATGGCTCACGGGCACAGCCGCTTCGCGGCATGTGGGATCTTCCCGGACCGGGGCATGAACCCGTGTCCGCTGCATCGGCAGGCGGACTCCCAACCACTGCGCCACCAGGGAAGCCTTTACAACTTCTGTTTTGAATGATATAATAATTTACATAATATCTGTTGGAAAGAAATGTTAATCCTACATGCAATTCTATAATATTTGAGAAGTCAAGAAACTTTGTAACATTATACATTTAAAGTCCATTAATTTTCTGATACAACACTCATTAAGTATTCCCTAAATACTAACAATGAAAGTGATCTATTCTCACGGTTAAAAAAAAGAAAAAAAAGCAAGTGTGAAAATATAGGATCGGACTTCCCCGGTGCTGCAGTGGTTAAGAATCTGCCTGCCAATGCCGGGGACACGGGTTCTAGCCCTGGTCCGGGAAGATCCCACATGCTGTGGAGCAACTAAGCCCATGCGCCACAACTACTGAGCCTGTGCTCTAGAGCCCACGTGCCACAACTACTGAAGCCCGTGCGCCACAACTGCTGAAGCCCGCGAGCCTAGAGCCCGTGCTCCGCAACAGGAGAAGCCACCACAATGAGAAGCCCGCGTACCGCAATGAAGAGTAGCCCCTGCTCTCCACAACTAGAGAAAGCCCGCGTGCAACAATGAAGACCCAACACAGCCAAAACCAAAAATAAATAAATGTATTTAAATATATATATAGCATACATTAGAAACAACATATATGGAAATACCTCAGACATTCAGACATGTACTCACAGCCTCTGACTATTTCAGCAAATTTAACTTAATATCCATAGATTTATTTTACTTTCTCTGTGTTACCTCCATCACTTTAAATTACAGACTACTTTCCAGATACCATAACTGGTACCTTTTACCGTAGTGCCTTTGGATATGAGAGACATCATATGAAACTAAGTTACTGATATACTCATCACTAACCTAGCACTAGAAAGTAAAATCTTAGCATGTGTTGAGAAACACAGTTTTGTTTGTTCATTTGTTTGTTTTGTTTGCAATCATCTAAGGTTAAATGCTGGTTGATGGGTTTGTTATGCAGTGGGTCACTACTGTCCACCTGGAGCTTTATAGGCACAGTGAAACGTCATTTATTGATACTAGCTACACACCTGAATGTAGCAGTAACGTCTCGTGTAAGTTGGCCTCGACTCTCCAGTTGGTCCCAGTATCAATGACAAGATGGCAATACAAGATTACTAAGTCACTGGAACTGGATGTGCAACTCCAGTTTAATATTTATTTTGTGAGAAATATTTATGACCTATTTCCCTACATCACTCAGAATGCACAGAGAGTTGATTATCAAAACCAAGACATTTTCACACAGGTTTACCTTTGCCCTGGGTACACTCCTCACGTCACACATAGCCTGTCCTCAAGTCTTCCAAGCACCCAGTCGAGGGGCACCTTATCTGTGAAGTGGTCCCCCAGTGGGGTTGATCACTTCCTGCTCTGTGCCACCACTATGGCCCATACTTGAGTTTTATCGTAGGGTGTGCATATCTCTGTCCTACTGACAAAGATGGTGGCGGGTATCTTACATCTCCATTTCTCCAACTCTGGGCGAGGGCTGTGATCCATCTTCTGTGTCCTATACCCACCTGCTGAGTGTTCCCGGAGAAAATCACACAGGAAGACCTAATCGTGCTGTTATATTTTTATTGTTACCAATTTCAGCGTAGCTGCACACTGAACCTCTTATTTTTTTTTCTCATTTTGTACTCAACTCTCATCCTCAAGAACTTTCTCAAAGCACCTCTTCTTTCCTCAGAATTTTGACCAAATTCTCATTTGCCCTCATTTTCAGCAGATAGCTTTATCTTGTACTTTACATAGAAATTAGCAAAAAGAAAAAAACAGGAATTCTCTTAAATTCCTGCTATCAAACATAAGCCTGTCCATCTACAACCATCTTCTTCTATCAATTTTATAATAATAAAGTTATGTTGGCCTCCTCCTATCAGAGGTGATGAGGTTACTTACATTTTGTATCACGTTCTCTTTATGTCATTCTATGTCCCCTCTCCAGTGTCTTTAAATTTTTCCAAATTTCCACACCACAAACAAACAAACAGCCTCCCAGTGCGCCACATCTTCCTCTGACCAACACTCTATTTCTCATTAACTTAAATAATTTTCTACTATTATTTCCCTATCATCCTCATTCTCCTCAATTCATATTAGGAAATATTGCCTCTCTGATAGGGTTCTCGTGATGGTGAAATGTGGTAGTCAGGTAAACAGCACAATAAAAGATGACTGTTATTCCCCATTACCCTCTCAGCCCAACCACTCTCCCCTGGAAACACTCCCCTTTCTGGACACACTGATCCGTGCTCTTTGCGTGGGGCCCCCACCTCCCTGACACCTCTCTATCCTTCTCCCTCGTTGGCTTCTCTTCCTCTACCTGATGAGTCACCGTGAAGGTCCACAGGATTCTACTCTCAGGCCTTCTTTTCGCTTCATACAGTCTCTCTCTCTAGGAGAAATATTTGTCCCCATGGTTTTAGTGACCTTAATTTTGCCCTAGGGGTCAGAGTGCCTAGTTGAAAACACCTGCATATCAGCTAGCTTAAGCAGAGAAGGAACTTATTCCTATTAGAATGCTCACAAAATCTGGAGGAGGGTGAGAGAGACAGTCTGTAAAGCTAATCCCAGAAGTAGTACCCAGGCTAGGAAGATGTGTTAGTGAAAATGCTCGTGACGCCTCTGAAGAACGGGAGAGCTCTGCCACTATGCTTCCCCCCACACAGCAAGCTCCTCACGTTTCTCATGCATGCATCCAAGTCTCTCAAAATTGCGTCTGATGAGGGGAACTTAGGTCACACCTCTGCGTCTGTCCTCACTCAGACGGCAAAGAGTCAACAAATGTGAGTTTTCTGATTCCTAGCTGGGCAGGATTCATAATATAGAGATTATAAAAAAGAGGGAGAGTATTCTAAGACATTAGTGACCCACAGCAGGCCACTCTTCCTGACCCGACGTTAATATCCTTCTTTCAAAATTAAGCTTCCAGGTAGCCACAGGCCACCACCCATCCCGTTGCAACTACCTATAAACAAATATATCGTCGCCTTCTCGAGAAGGAAGCAAGCGTTTCGTCAATCACGGTATCCACAGGACCAGTGATTTTCATGACAGTTGGCCCACTGATTTATCTCTTTTACCGAAAAATGAGTTCTCAAAAAGACAGAACTGTTGTGCGCAAGGTCTTAACACTAAAAGTGGTATTTTCATAAAGTCTGTGAATGGCGGTGCTGGAGGAAGGAGAGTGAGTACGGATGCAAAAGTAAATCCAACTGAAGCATTTATCCTACTAAGGACACATTTCTATTCCATAATGGAAGCAGCCTTACCTAATTAATTTACCACCCCAAACTGGATAGCTTCCCTGGGGTATAGAACCCTACTGGGGGCTTAGGGTTGTTTCCTGATGCAGAAAAATCAGGTAATGGGCAGCTGTGGCGTCCAGGTCAGCCCCGTTGTGGGGAAATCCATCGACATCCACTGTCCTTGGCACCATGGTCACTTTATTCCTGAGTGTACTGGGCAGATTCTGGGGTGACTGGGAAGGGATCAGACTTTCATCCATCAGGAAGGTCATTTTGTCCAACTGATTACTGAGAGCCTCTTCCACGGTGGGGACCTTTTACAGAGTATTCACTCGGGATACATTTGAGAAATAAGTCCACAAATCTAACCCCAAGCTTCCTTTTCACCAACACTTCAAGCTTCTTCCATCAGGTGCCAGACCAACTAGTCAAACTGTTGCTTATTACTCGTGAGTCAGCAGAGAGCCAGCCTCCTCTGAATGGGTTTAATGTGACGGCTGTCCGGTTCTGATTAGTGCCACCATGTGGTGCCAGGTGAACTAGGCTCCCAACCCCCTAGGATGAAAGAAAACTCAGGGCTGCTCAAGGAACATACTGTGTGTTCTAGCCAGTACCTCATCAGGTCGGCCTCTGACTCTCTTAGAGCATTTGCTAAAAAGAGCTTACAACTGTGAATCCTTCCCCTACTCCTCTGAGATACACAGGTATCTCCTTTAACTCAGGAATGTCTTCTCAAGGTCCTGAAAGTTCATTCCTTTGAAACATAATCATCATTAGGAAGGACAGTGCCTCTGTCTCCGGGTCTCTGTGGTGGGAAAGAATCCTAACTTCAAACATTGCCCGCTGACAGACACAGCTGGCCTCAATGCATTTATATTGACCAACCCTTTGCAATTTCTTCACTTCCCTGGCTCTGCTCAAGCCTCCTCCGGGCCCCTACCTCACTCCCTCATTCTGCTCTGCTGCCCAGTCACGTTTGTAAAAATTGAAGTTGCGTTTCATTTACCCTGAACCCCCTTCCCTATTGCAATAATTATGCTGTATTATATAGTATATTGATTAAAAACTCTTTATCACTTTATTGTCCGGTTTTGTTTATTTTTTATTTGTCTTTTTGTGGCTACATTTGATGCCCTTTTTAAAATAAAAGAATAACTGACTTCATTTTTTTTTCTAGTTCTGTGAAAAATGCCATTGGTATTTTGATAGGGATTTGCTCTCCGGTATGCAAGTCCCTCTGGCCTTCAAAGCCAGACATTCTGAGGACTCGTCTTCCTGGTGCAGGCCCCCCATGCTGGGGAGCTCAAAGCCCTCACTCCTTGGGGAGAACCTCTGCAATTGTGATTATCCTTCCCTGGGGCTGTGGGTCTTGATTATACCACATCTCCACCCCTCCTACCCATCTTGTTGTGGTTCCTTCTTTGTATCTTTAGTCGTGGAAAATCCTTTCTGCTAGTCTCCAGGTCATTCTCGTAGACAGTTGCTCTGTAAATAGTTGTAATTTTGGTGTGCCCATGGGAGGGGGTAAGGTCAGGGACACCCTACTATGACAAATGTGTTTATGCAACTTATTTGTCCTTCAGGACCTGCTTGAGGCCAAACACGTATAAATGATTTCTAATTGATGGGTTATTGCTGGGAGTAATCAGTTCTAGAGCTTGGCCTATTAGATAACACCAAGTTTATGAATATAAGATCAGGTCATTTGGTGCTCTATTGCTAGCTGTTCAGTGCCCCTCATGATCTTGTTTCTACCAGAAAACCAAAACCTGTTAATCAAAAGGAAAGAGTTACTGGCAAAGAGGTTGCAATTTTGCTTCAAAACCTTGGGTACCTATACTATGACACTCCTATTAAGACTTGACACAGGCTCTATACCAACACCTCCTCTGCCACAGGTACTTTGGGCACAATCGGATTGGTTGTCATAGGGCCCACTGGAGGGTTGCTTTCATGGCGTGTGGTCCAACTACAAAGCCTTCTCTTGCTGAGACTCCCTTAAAAAATGGCATCCTTGGAGTCCCTTGGCAAATCAATCAAGCAGCCAACACAAATGTGATCATTTTCTCCAATATCCATAGAAATTCACTGTACTTCTTTTTTAGAGAATTATGGGGCAAGGTACAGGAACTTGCCTTTCACTTCAAATAGTACATGGTACCATGTCCTATACCACAGTATAATCAGAAGCCTTTCTAAGGTGGCAGACCTCTGTATATTTCCATGGTATTTATTACCCAAACTTTAGCATGCATACAAAACTGGTCCACCCAAAATCTAGAGTACTTGCTTTCAAATTCCTTTCCTCGTGATGTTGTCAATACAGTGAACTTGGTTGATGCCCCCTGACATTGTGAGATCAGGTCCCCCTAGAATAAATTACGGTACAGAGGCATAGATGTAATGCAGTTCTGAAGGCAAGATAGTAAAGAGGTACTGCTGTTTGTACCAGGTGAAAGCAAAGTGTTACTGCTGTTCTCTAGTTCTTAGGATAGGAAATGGTATTTACCATATCAATAGCTGCATTCCAAGTGCTATTCCAAGCCTGTTTTTGAAAATTTTCCTCATGAAATAAGACTGAATCTAAAACAGTCGTTGAAATTAGAATTAATACCTAATTAAATATAGGAAAATCTAGTGTCAACTACTACTTTGGTGGGAATATAAATCCCTATAATTCCACCTGAGATATGATAACACTTTGGTTTTTAATTTTAAAATTTAAATTTAAAGGCAAAGAATAGGTCCAGGAACTTCTACTTAGCCAGCCATAATAGTTTGCTCCATGAGTTATGAATCCAATCTGCAAATCATTCCAGTTACTGATTATATTTATTCCAACTATCACAAGGAACTAGGGAAATAGCAACAGGATGTTTGCAAACCCACAGGGCCTACTTTGAAATATATTCGTGCCCAACCTCCCTTGCTATGGACTGAATGTTTGTGTCCGTCCCCAAATTACTATGTTGGAGCCCTAAACCCCAATGTGACAGTACTGGGAGGCGGAGCCTTTGGGAGGTAATTACGTTTAGATGAGTCTTGAAGGTGGGCTGACTCTACTGGCATCTTGGTCTTGAATATCCCAGCCTCCAGAACTGTGGGAAAAAAATCTCACAGTTGTTGTTTAAGCCACCCAGCTGTGGTATTTTGTTATAGTAGACCAAGCTGACTGAGACATCCATTAATCACCTGACCCCCCAATAAACCCAGCATTTTTAGTGAATTACAGAAGTGGCTCAGCCAGTAGTATAAACTCAGAGTTGGTGTCCAAAACTCAACAAAATGTCTGGGTATTTCTCTTCCTTTAGGGTTCTCCCAAATGCCTTCTTTTTGAATCTAGTGTCCAGATCTTTTCCATTCACCATGCTATTACTAAGGAGTCTGACAAAGAGGTAAATTCAAGCTAATCTGAATTTCAGCAACCCAGAGCACCAGGCCTGATGTTTTATTCTTAACTATGTCAATCTTGCTGTTGCAACAAATACTTTTGACAGACACAGCAAGTCCCTGATTCTCTTACCGTCTGCCTTGAGCCAAGAATTTAAAACTTTGATCTTATCATTTTCTGTCCCTAAGCTCCCCAGTACAGCTCCCCAGTACAGCTAGGAGCAGGCAGTCTTCCTTCTCTTCCTTGTAATCCTTCGTCCTCCCTACTCATTCTTTATCAACAGCTACATGTTTTTCCAAAGTCTTGTCTTCAATAGCCATTTCATTGTAGAGGATGATTTAAGTAACTTTTTTACTTGCTCTGCCATTAACCACCAGAGTTCCCAGTTCTGGACTAGCTAGATCTTCAATACCCCAAAGCTCAACCAGGTTAAATAACCCACTCACTAATTTCTATTTCTTTTCTTTTCTTTTTTTTTTTTTTGTGGTACGCAGGCCTCTCACTGTTGTGGCCTCTCCCATCACGGAGCACAGGCTCTGGACACACAGGCTCAGCGGCCATGGCTCACGGGCCCAGCCGCTCCGTGGCATGTGGGATCTTCCTGGACCGGGGCACGAACCCATGCCCCCTGCATCGGCAGGCGAACTCTCAACCACTGCCCCACCAGGGAAGCCCTGATTTCCATTTCTTTGAGAGCTTGTTGCCTTTCCTGGAATCAAATACCACATTGGTCAGGCTTGTAATTGCAAATATTGTAAAATATTCTGATTTATTGAAAGAGAAAATGGATTTTTAAAGGGAACTTATGAGCTAATGTAAATTAGGGAAGAGTCAGAGGATCAGATTCTGAAGCTACCCATCCAGGAGCAATGACACTGCACCAAAGGGGCACCTCTGGAAAAGATACCATGGCCGTGCCACTTGGGGCTGATTGCCCTGAGGACTGGATGTCTGATGCTGCACTCCCTTCCTTTCCTCCACACCCAGAAAGAACCACAGTCTCTGTCATCACATGTGCTACAGTGTGTATTCTTCCTTTCATAGTCACCTCTTCACAATTCTAATTTTCTAATGTAAATCTCAAGTGGGTTCAAATGACTGGAAAAATCTAAGTCGCATGCCTGCATCTAAAACTGCAAGCGGGTCTGGAATATAAATATTCTGTCCTCTGTCTTGTGAAGATAGATTAATAATATGAGAAGTTACCAAAATTTAGGGAAAATATTGGGGCATCACACATGATAAGTATTCACTATGTGGGTCATATGTTAGGATCACCTAAAATGACATCATCAATTCTGTGGTAGCCATTACTAGCACTCACAAAAACCTTTATGGATCTCTTCCTCTTCGCAGAAAATAAATGGGAACTGCAGCAGAGGTCATATAACTTGCCTTGGCTGATGTAACGTAAACGGAAGTGACAAGTGTCATGTCACTTGTCACCAGGACAGGATATATTTGAGCTGATATGCCTTCTATGTACTCTCTTGCCTTGCCACGGTCAATGCTGAAGCCCTCAACAGAGGTGGCAGCATCATAACAAAGTAAGGCTTTGATCAGCCTGGGTGTCTAAATGATCTGATGAACTCCCTTCTTGATCTACAATGGGCATGTAGCAAAAGCAAGAAATAAAACTTGTTCTGGGCTTCCCTGGTGGCGCAGTGGTTGACAGTCCGCCTGCCGATGCAGGGGACACGGGTTCGTGCCCCGGTCCGGGAAGATCCCACGTGCCGCGGAGCGGCTGCGCCCGTGAGCCATGGCCACTGGGCCTGTGCGTCCGGAGCCTGTGCTCCGCAATGGGAGAGGCCGCAACAGCGAGAGGCCCGCGTACCGCAAAAAAAAAAAAAAAAAAAAAAAAACTTGTTCTAATTTCCTGAAATTTTGCTGTGACATAATCCAGCCCATGCTGACTGACAGAAGCCCAGACCTCTCTTCTGACTGCATCTTTTATACTATACATAGCTAACAGCTTGCAAGTCATGACACAGGGCTATTGTATAACACTTCAAGTTCAACACGTCCAAAACAGAACTCATGAACTCTTCCATAAATTATTCTTCCTCCAGTGTTTCCTACCTCAATAAATCCTCCAACAACTGTATGTTTGCTCAATTTAAAAACTTAAGAATCTTTCCTGATTCTTCCAGTTTCCTATTACTCACATGCTGCCAATGTCCAGGTGCTATGGTTTTTCACTTCCTCTACGTTTCTCTAGTCCTGGACCCTACTTCCAATAGCCTAGTCCAAAAAAACCCCATCATCTCTTACATAATTTAATGAAATAGCCTCATACCTAGTTATCCCCCATTTATCACTGCCTTACAAGCCAGCCTCCATGCTACTGCCAACATGGTTCTTTAGGTGATTTGTGTAGTTTTAAGTATAGATTTTAAACCTCTTCATTAAAACCCACCAATGGCTTCTCATTTCTCTTAGTGTAAGGTGGAATTCCTGACTGAGAGCTTTAAGGTTCTACATGGTCTAGCCTTTTGCTCATCAGATCTTCATACTGTTCTCTGGAAGTGCTGACTGGCATTCAGTTCTGAAGACTTGCTATCCTTTTCCTCACTTCAGAGCTTCTGTTCTGCTGTTGTGTCCTTTATGTGTAGTCACTTCCCCAACCAACCAATACATCCACTACTACCACCACCACCTCTGTCTTATGGCATCACTCAGTCTCTAATGCCAGTGCCTCATCTACATCTCTGTTTAATGCTATTGTCTCAGGAAACAAGTCTTCATCCTTTGTCCTCTGGACCAGTTATATGCTCCCAAAGTATTTCATATTTAATGTGCACTCATGCCGTCCTTTTGTTATATCTCATCTTTGTTTTCTCAAAATAGTCTTTACATTCCATGATGAGGAAAACATTGGCTAGATTGCCATTGTTTCTTCGATGTCTAACACGACAAAGGCCATCAATAGTATTGTTCTGAATGAGGGTTTGTCTTTGAATAAATGACTGACACTTAGAAGATGCTTTTACAGCTTTATCGTCTTCCAGTTTTTCAGTTGTTCTACCTACTTAAGTCTATGTCCAGCTATTTTTTCTTAAAAGGAAGGAAATTCTTTTTTTTTAATAAATGTATTTATTTATTTATTTTTGGGCTGCACTGGGTCTTCATCACTGTGTGTGGTCGTTCTCTAGCTGCAGCGAGCGGGCGCTACTCTCTGTTGTGGTGCGCGGACTTCTCTTGTTGTGGAGCATGGGCTCTAGGCATGCAGGTTTCAGTAGTTGTGGCACGCGTGCTTGGTAGTTGTGGCTCGTGGGCTCTAGAGCGCAGGCTCAGTAGTTGTGGCACATGGGCGTAGTTGCTCTGCGGCATGTGGGATCTTCCCTCACCAGGGATCGAACCTGTGTCCCCCGCTTTGGCAGGCGGACTCCTAACCACTGTGCCACCAGAGAAGCCCATATCCAGCTATTTTTTAACTTCATAGCTTTAAAAATTACCGTTGTTTGTTGTTTACATGATGTTGTTTGCCCATCTGTTCTTTATTTTGTTTTAGTTTTCTACTTATGTCCAGCTTACTGCTAGCATGGAATCATTTTAGTTTCAATTTTCTAAACTGTTTGGAAACCAGAGGTTGGTTTCTTTAATTCTCATACCTCATGCACAGAATGCTGACAATTTTTTGCATTCAAGCTTTTGCAGAAACTATTAAATATCCTTCATACCTGGGGAGGTAGAGAAAATTCTGATACTTTGATTTGTTTTTTCTCCTCCAAATTAAAAAAAGCCTATTTTAGAATAAAAATATCTGTAGCTTGATCCGTGTGAATGCCCTAACCCCTATATCCAGAAAGCATTTTAGCAAATCACTCAAATATTAAAACCTAGATTTGAAATAACATCTCCCTGAAAATCGTTTTTAGAATTTAATAGGACTGATAATATACTGTTAACAAAAACTCTGTTGTTTAAATATATTGCAGCTACATAATCTTTTTATATAACAATCTAAGTAATGAGATAGGAAGAACGGATAAATTTTCCCATAGATTAAGTCAGCTGCAAATGTATCTGAAGCATAATCCATTGGTGGGATGCAGGAGGGATGTTTAAAAGCCCATTTAAAGAGTAATTTATGAGTCTTCCAGGATATTTGGTCTCTAATCAATAAATCGTGAGCCAGTGGGGCTTCTTCATGAGCGTCGTGTCTGCGATAGCTAGCAGCAATTTGGCAGGTCCCACAGCTGATTTTTTCAAGTGAATCCAACTCCTCCACAGACCTCTTACTTTCCAACACGGTGTTTCTTCAGGGGTGCACGGCAGCTGTCATAATGCTTTCCTCCATACTGTGTTAAAGAATTGAGAAAACTGCTATACAAATGCAGACTTAGGGGCCTTAATGGATTTTCTCTTGAAGCTGCCTGGATATTGTTCAGAGAAATAAAGAAATAACAAGCTTCTCAGCAAACATCAAGGGGGAGGAGTTAAAATGCAGTTGCAGTGTGGTCTTCTGCCACATTTTTACGGAACACTTTAGTCTAATTGAAGTGTTATCTGCAATGATTTTTTCTATATGAAGAGATTTTTAGAGGACACATAACGTTTAGGTGCAAGTATGAGTTAGAAACTGCTTAGACTTCTATTGTGGACAAGGCTGTTTGTCTACCATCAGGAGTAGGTCAAAGATCCTTTTAAGGATTTTATTCCAAGTAGAGAGGTTTACAGCCTGGCAGCTTCCAAAATAGTATAATGATAATCTGAAAAATCTCTCTTGTAGTGAAATTTAGAGGAAATTTAAAACCTCATCAGGGGAATTGCCTGGCGATCCAGTGGTTAGGACTCCACGCTATCACTGCAAGGGACCCGGGTTCGATCCCTGGTCGGGGAACTGAGATCCCACAAGCCGTGCGGTACGGCCAAAAATAAATACATAAAACCCCATCAGTACATCTGCTTTGCTTATCATGGTTCACACTCAGGGAAGGTCCACTTTATGTTTTCTTCTGTTGAGAGTTCTCAGATGTGTGTCATTATGCCCAGGAGACAAGAAATCTTCTGGAGTCAGGACATACGCATCAGTGTCTATATTTACCACGTCTCTGAATCTCCGACATCTGGGCCCTTGCTGATCCTGGAGAGACTGTCCCTGCCAGGGCTGGCCAATTCCTAAAGGTAAGGAACTACTGGGCTGAGAGCACAGCTTTCATAGGCAAACCATTCAATCCAAAACACATACCCCAACTCTCCTGTAGGGGCTTTCACAGACCTCTTACATTCTGGGTACCCTCCACCAGCCCGAATCACTCCAGGGCCAGGTGCCAGATAACTAGGGACAGTCCCTAGACCCCAGAGCCTGCTGAAATGATCCAGACTAACCAATCCTGAACACGCTTACACTGCTTGCCCACACTGTCCTATGGAAACCTCAGGAAAGGCTATTGTGCTAGCCTCTGCGTTCCCTGCTCCGTCAGCCTCTTATCTAACCCCGCGGCTTCCACACGTGGCCCCTCATGGGATGGTACGCCCCTCTCGTCTTGGCATCTGTGACTTTAACGATCTGTCTTTTCCAGAACAATCATCCTCTGATCTGTTGGCCTCCTCATACCTGAATAATAACAAACCCTACATTTAAAAATAATATCCTAGGTTGCTCAGTATTCCCGGGGATGCTAATGGTCATTCATTTGGTCCTAGTGGGTGTCTCCTTTCTAGGTGATTTGAAAGGTGTCAACACGTTTTCTAAATCAAAACTACCTGCGACCAACCTGCTCAAACATATACTAGTCATCTTAACTAGATTAAGGAATGACATTGCTCGAGAGTGGTAATGTACTCATTTTCCTTTAGCCGTATCTCATGAGAAAATGATCTTAACTCTTAGGCACCTAGCAGAGCACAAGAGGTAAAGAGGGGGCTGTAACGTGTGGATTTGTGTAAGAGTGAGGAAGGTGGAGATATCCAGGCGTGCGAGCCCTGAGCAGCCAGGAGACTAACTGCAGAAGGGATGAGCCAGAAAAAAGAGAGAACAGGAGCTCCAGGTAAATGTCGACAGTTTCACAACTTTAGATAAGGCCCAACCTTGGCATTAGGTTATGTTCAGACACTTCTTCGTTCACAAAAAAAAAAAACAAAAACATTCTTTTTTTTTTTTTTTAATAACACAACCATCTGTTTTGCTTAGAAGAAATAATGTACAATTAGTACATTTTAATTTGCTAATCCAATGTGCCTTGCCCACACTCAAAGGAAACAAATGTAAAGTAAAAAATGTCTTAGATGTTTGCAGCCAATTAAGTTGACTGCGCTCTTTTCCCCGTGAGGGCCCGGGGTGCAATGTCTGCAAAGAGCAGCCTCCTGGGTGTAGTATACACAGCCTATTGCCTGTATGGTTTGCCCGAAGGGACCTTGGAGACAGCCCTTTCCAGTGGACATTCAGGACTGACATGCTGTCCCTAATCTAGGCTCCAGACAGGTATGCACAGTGCCTTTGGAAAGCCCCAGGGCACAGTGGCCGGGGTCCACATTGGCCAAGTCATAATGTCCATCCACCCCAAGCTGCAGAACAAGGAGCATATGATTGAGGCCCTCCGCAGGGCCAAGTTCAAGTTCTCTGGCTGCCAGAAGATCCACATCTCCAAGAAGTGGTGATTTACTAAGTTTAATGCAGACGAGTTTGAAAACATGGTGGGAGAAAAGCGGCTCATCCCCGATGGCTGTGGGGTCAGATACATCCCTAATCGTGACTCTCTGGACACATGGCTGGCCCTGAGCTCGTGAGAGCCTTGGCGCTGTCCCCTCCTTACTCATGCCCACCAATAAATCCTACTTTCCTGTCAAAAAAAAATAAAGATGTCTTAGACGTATGAGGTAAAACTTGCCAGAATTCAGCTTTCAGGAGAGAAAGCTCAGCATAGGTTAGAGGTCCTGGCGATTTGAAAGGGCAGGCAGCTCAGTGTCCAGAGACTACAGTTAAGAGAGTTCTGGGGCTTCCCTGGTGGCGCAGTGGTTAAGAGTCTGCCTGGGATGCAGGGGACGCGGGTTCGAGCCCCGGTCCGGGAAGATCCCACATGCCGCGGAGCGGCTGGGCCCATGAACCATGGCCGCTGAGCCTGCGCGTCCGGAGCCTGTGCTCCGCAACGGGAGAGGCCACAACAGTGAGAGGCCCACATAACGCAAAAAAAAAAAAGAGAGAGTTCTGGAACTCAGGAGCCCATAACGAAGCCTGCTCACGTGCACAGACCGTCTCCCATCTCTGGTGGAGATCTGGCTTGATCAGTGTCCCATGAGCACTTACTATTCTCAGTCCTGCCTCACCCACCTACACCTGATCCTCAACACAGAAGTCAGAGTAATCCTGTAAAGTCAAATAATGTCACTCCTCTGCTCAAAATCCTCCGGTGACCCAGACAGACTCTAATAAGAGCCAGAATCCTTGCATCACCCACAAGATTCTCTACTTTCTGAGCACCCATTGTCTCTCGGACCTATTTCCTTTCCTTCTCCTCCACACTTCTGCTGCAGCCCTCCTTATTGTTCAAGAACATTCCAGGCACACCCTCACCTCAAGGCTTCTCTACTTGTGGCTTTCCATATCTGGAGATTTCTCTTCCTAAATATCCATCTGTACCCAGGCAACTGAAAATGGATAAAGGTGAACATACAACCTCACATTCTTGAGGTCTGTTCACACATGCTGTCTTCTCTCTGAGGTCGCTCAGACCATCCTATGTTAACTTGCAAGCTTCCTCCTGACCACATCACCAACTTTCTTCCCTGCTTTCGTGTTCTTAACATTTATCGACTTCTCACACACCACATATGTTATTTATTTATGTTTTATTTCCTATCTATTCCCATTAGAATATAAGACGCTGGAGGTAAGGGGTTTTGTTTTTTTGTTCATTTTCTTATGCCCCATATAAAACACAGTAAATAGTGCCTAACTTATGTGTTAATTGAATAAATGAAAGACATTCCGTTAGATGCTTGACACAGAGTTAAGAATGAATAACTATTCCCATCCCTGGGGAACGCCATATACAGGTGGGTGGCAGAACCAATATTTACAACACAAACTTGTAAATCTAAGTTGTTAGAAAAAGGTGGGGTGACTTGTACCAAAGTAGTGGTGCTGAGGACTCCTAAAGCTCTTGAGAACAGAATGTCCCTCTCAGAGGAGATGGCCCCTCTCCTGGTCACTAATGGATGGCAACGACACAAAGCCATTGCAAACATGATGAACAGACATTCTGACCAGTCAGAAACAGCCCCATTTTAAATACTCACGACAATTGATAATTCAGATGGATAAATGAAGATGGCTATTCCTTTTACAAAAATGCCGTAAAGATGCTCAAAATAGTGTTCCTGATTCATTTAAAATATTTATATTTGAAATAAAAAAATTTTAACTCCTGCTCTAGTCATTATCTACTGAGCTCCTAACCATTGTGTCAGGCACTGTGCTTGGAACTAGGTGGGAAGGAAAGATAAAGAGGATGTAATTTCAAGCCTGTAGGAGCAGAGAGCACACCTGTCTGCTTATAGATAATTTTAGTAATAGAATGGCAGAAGGCTTATTCCTTAAAACCACTAATTACCATAAACTCATTAGAGATGAATGCAAATTCTTCATGGAGATACTTGTCATCAATAAGAAGGTTAGGGGAAAGGACAGATTGTTTTAAAGCAAGGCATTATCTGGAGTTAGAATCTCTCTTGGTTCTCCCTGATGCTTAACCTCAAAGAAACTCCACTGTTCTAAGTCACTTCTCTAACAGTAATGAACGCCATATCTGTATCTTCTGGATACACAATTGCCCCCAAGCACACCATGCTCTGAGTTAATTTAATTCATCACATTACTGGGTACCTGCTTCGTATGCATATATGGTTCGTGACATTCCCCTTTCTTTCCTTCCCCATCAATCAAATCTCTGCTCACCTTTTATACCTTATTCACATGCTACTTCAGTGAATTATCCCCTGAATTCCCCCCTTACCCATCTGTGCTTCCATAACTTGTGATATCACTTAACTAGTATTAGTTGAGTACTTCCTCTATGTCAGGCCTATCTCTAAAGTATGGGAATGTAAATATAAACAAAACAGAAAGAAAATTCCTTCCTGCGTGACACTTAAAATCTGGAACAGGGTTTATGCCATAAAGAAATAAATATGTTGTCAAGTGGTGATAAATGGTATTTAAAATAAAGTGGTGTAACTTCATTACAGTCCTTCCCTGATTTCCTCGTTATAGACAAAGGAAGGGGATAATCAAGGAAGGATGCTGAGGAGATGGCATTTGAGCCGATACTTGAAGGGATACTTTGCATGCAGAAACACATGCAAAGGCCCTGAGGCAGGAACATGTTTGGGAGCTCTAAGAAGAGTAAGTGGGTCAATGTGTCCTGAGCACCATGATGGTGGGGGAGGCATTCAGAGAGATGGTCATACTGTGACCTTACCAAGGACTTCAGAATTTAAGTGTGATAAAAGGCCATAGGAAGTTTTTGGACATGAGAATTACAGCACCTAAAAGATTACTCTGGCCGCTATGTAAAGAAGAGACTGGAGGGGGACAGGAGTGGAAGTAGCAAGTTCAGAGGGAGATTATCCCTGCTGAGAAATACTGGTGTCACTTATTTTGTATTTAGTTGCTTATGGTTTTTTACTGTAAGTGGCTTAAAGGTGTACCTTGATTTATTCATCTTTTATTGTCAGTATCCAGCAAATGCCTGGCACTTAGTAGATGTTTAAGAAGTGCTTACGGAAGGAAGGAGGGAAGGATTGAGTAAATAATTAATGAGTATGATGATTCTTGAATCTAGTTAGAAGAAACTCAGATGGGAAAGTGTTGTTCTTTCCAAACAACAATACAAAAAGAAAAGTCTTCCTTATTTTTTTCAGTGAAAGGAACAAATTTGTTTCTTTGTTAGAAAATTGGAAAAGTTGGGTCCTACTCGCATTCCAACACCAAAAATGAATGTGCAGCCATGAAGATGGCTTCATTCTGCAAAAACTGACCAATTGGTTTTAAGAGTTATTGGAAACAGAAAGAAAGAATGGCTCACATTTATTGGAAGTGGGCAATGTTTTTCTAAACGAGAGAAATACTTCTTCCTTCTCTCTTAATGGGTGGTACTGTGCTCTTTTGGGCTTACAGAAAGCCAAGGCCATTGAGCAGATGGTCCATTATTGGGGTAGAGGAAAACAAATCTCTCATCTGAAATTAGTTTAACTTGGGAAGAAAATTTTCACTTTCACAGACGTACTTGAAGTTGGCACAAAAATGAGAACATGTTGAATTTAAATCAATTTCTCTGCTTCCTTATGTTTCCTGTTATCTATTAATCAAATGCTTTTCTGCTATATTTGGCAAAATAACAATAAAGAGTAAACTTTCGTCCTAAATACAATGATTGATCACCCAAGACGCACTTGTAACAAGACTGTGCTTAGGACTTCATTTAAAAATTCCAATTCAGTCCCGGCCACCGGGAATTTAACATTTGAACCATCAGTTTCACTCATAAACCAAGCCTTTGGATAGGAAAAAATGGGCAGTGTCACTGTGTCTGAGTCACAAGCATGCAATTCCCCTTGTCTGGTTAAGGATGTCCTGATGAGTAATTGTAGACGGTTATAATGTCTCTGAGAATTTGGGGTAAAAACATACCCACATTCAGACACAGGTTTAGAGTACACACTCAGTGATGTCTGAGCACATGACAGACACTAAAGAAGCTCTTTCTTGGAATATTCTTAATCCCTGGCACCCTACATCACAGTCTTATTTTTACATTTTACATTGCCTATGGAATCTGTTTCAATCTTAGGGGGTTTGTTGGTAAATGGCCATTCTATTTTTGAGTTGTTTGGGTGGAAACACTGGAGGTCTCCTTAACTCCTCTTTGTCTCCCATACTCTGCATCTAATTCATCAATAAATCCTGTCAGCTCCATCTTTCAAATACACCCAGAATCTTCCTACTTCTCACTGCTCTGCTGCCATCATTATCTTTCTTCTGGAATACTGCAAGTTCCCTAGCTTGTCTCCCTGCTTCTGACTTCAGCAGCCACAGGGAGGCAGGTAAAAATACATCTCTCCTCTCCTCAGCCCCCACAATGGTTTTGCATCAGGGTAAGACAAAGTCAGTAGGATACAAGGCACTATGTGACCTGTGTCTCCTAGACTCCTTTACCTTTCTAACCTCATCTCCTATGATTTTCCTCTTTATTCACTCTGCACCAGCCATGTCTCCGGCAAAAATCAGATATGGTGTTGCCTCAGGGCCTTTGCATATGCTATTCTCTCTTTCTGGTTTGCTTGTCTCCGGATATTTGCATAGCTCGTTACTTTATTTCTCTGAAGATTTATTGGAAAGTCATCTTCTACGTGAGGCCACCCTCTCTATAATTGCCATACCACACCACACGTGCCTATCTCCCTTCCTGCTGTATTTTACTTCCTGGTATTCACTCCAATGTAGTAGACTGTATATTTTATCTACATTTTGTAATTGTCTTTTCCTCTACTAGAATAGAGACTCCAAAAGGACAGAGATTTATCTGTATTCACCACTGTATCCCTAGACACTAGAATAGTGCCTGGTACATGTTAAAGATGTAATAAATAATTTTGAATTAATTAATTTATAATTTTGAATTCTCCCTATCCAAATACATTTTATTTACAAATAATAATCTATGAGACTTAATTTTGGGGTTTTTCTAGATAGAGTGTTTGTGAAACTCCTTGGTTCTTTTGCTTAAGTCATAAAGTGAAAGCAATAAAAAAATTAAGAAATATGAAAAGTGAGAAATTTAGCATGAGGAGAAGGAATCAAAATATGTGGACCAAGAGGCTGTGCTGTGTCCATAAGTCTTTGTTGTGACCTGGGTAAACCACAGGAACTAGAATGGAACACTCAGCAAAAGTAAGAACCAAGCTCTCATCCCTCATCTCTACTTCTTGTAGATGTTAGAATTAACTCAAAAACTTAAAGTCAGTTTCTTCATATGCAATGAAGGAGCTGAACTAACTAGCTGACTCCTTGAAGCCTTTCCTAAGCTCTAATGTCATGATTGCTTACTTAGTAAAGAATTTTTTTTAAATAATAGATACAGCATGAGAAATATTCACTATTGAAAGGAAATTTATGGTAAGAAAAATTTTTTAAATATTGAAGAAGCAACTCTTAAGAAAGGATGAAACGGGATCTAGGGCTCGTAGCATCAAGAGTTTGTGGGTCTTTCCCTAGAGCACTGCCAGGTAATATGACTAACCAAGGTGAGTCAGGGCCAACCTGATGTTGCCAGACAATCAGGGTGATGTGAGAGAACTATGGTCCCTGTGGACCAACCATTACGGATGGGAGACTGTTCTCAGAGAAAAGGACCAAGAATAACTTCCTGAGTGTCTACTGAAACTTTCCATCCCAGGGAATCTAAAACAGTAGGTTTGACATCAGCACCAGTCTGACATCACACAATGGAGAGCATTCTAGGTAGATGATACTTTTTTGACTCTTTAATCACCAATATTAAGATTAACAATTCTTTTTTTTTTAAATTCAAATGGCAGGTTATTGACATGATAATTAATCTTAGATGACCCTCAAAATACTATCTGTTCGGGGCTTCCCTGGTGGCGCAGTGGTTAAGAGTCCGCCTGCCGATGCAGGGGACACGGGTTCGTGCCCCGGTCCGGGAAGATCCCACATGCCGCAGAGCGGCTGGGCCCGTGAGCCATGGCCGCTGAGCCTGCGCGTCCGGAGCCTGTGCTCCGCAACGGGAGAGGCCACAAGAGTGGGAGGCGCGCGTATCGCAAAAAAAAAAAAAAAATACCATCTGTTCAGTCAATACTCTAACTTTTACAACTTAATTTTATAGGTCATAAAAATCAGTTTGTACGCCTTCCCCCATGCAACCCAGACCCCACATTAAATAAAATCCTCTTCCAGTTCAATCTGCCTCAAAGGGCCCAACTAAAATTTCCTCGACAGAAATAGATATGGACTAATTTAAAACTTTTTATTATGTGCTCAGTAACATTTCTTTGTAATTAGTTATTTTAAAATTAACTGTGAAAAATATTACTGTGATTCTTCGATCTACTTTGTCTCACCACCCAGTCTCTGAACGTTCGATTTTAGGGCTGATCTAAAAAATAAACAAAATTTATTTCTAAGTAGGTAGGAATTCTTATTTGATCTCTTGCCTAAAACCTACCATATAGTAAGTTTTAACTGGCATTTATGTGGCATCTTAAAATATCATCCACTCTTTATTTTCGAGTATGTCTCTTTACCCTTTCGTAGTACAGGGCTTGTCCAGTTTACATAGTGCTCTGCTGATTTTGGAGCAGATTTTGAATTCCCAACAGAGCTATGTGTCCTTGCCAATCTTCTGTCAAATTAAGTGTAATTCGTAAATAAAGGCCAAAAATTCAATCAAGGCTGTATTGAGAAGATTTCTTTTCTGATTTCCCTGAACCAGAAGTTTTGGAGTCTCTGAAACCTGAGTGCATATTCTGGTTTCTAAGTTTCTTCTATTGATATTTTTCCCCTCAGATTACATTGGTAGAAATTAAATGGTTCATTGCTTTGGGGGAAATTTTACTCTTTGCTCAATAGTTGAAATTTAAGATACTTTTCCCGCCTAGCTTTCACTTCCATTTGACAAGCTTCAGGCAGAATTTAAAGCAGGAATCTAGTACACCTAAACGCTGCTACAATAAGATAGAAATGGGCTTTCCATAGACTCTTTCCTTGAGAGTTATTGCTCAACAGTGCCTTCTCTTATCCCCCCAAATTTAATGAAATGTGTAAGTCGTCTCTTCTCAACAGAAGGCTTCAAAATACTAGGAAAATCTCTAACGTAAGTTTTGGGGAAAACTGAATTATATCAGACACCAATAGACAATAACTACTTCAAAAATAGAAACTATTGATACACTCTAAGAATGTTTTGACCGGGGAATAATGGTGTGAATTGGTAATAAATCTTACCACTATAATTACAGTAAAGCCTATTTTTTCCCTAAACTTTTGTCTTTTGCCTTCCAAGAGATTTAAAGTTGCAAGAATTCCTCATGAGACTTACAAAAATAATGAAAAGGATAGAAAGGCTTCTAAGACGTGAGGTGAAGGCACTAGGTTGATTTAGCTCAGGGAAGTGCCTGAGGGGTGGATTTACCTTCAAACATTTGGAGTACTGTTCTAGGATGCCAGAGGACAGATGTCCTTCATTGCCACAAAGGGCAAACCAAGAGACAATGGGCTAAAATTCCAGTAGAAACATGGGAACACGTTTCTAAGTGTGTAAGGCAGTAGTTTACAACCCTAGGTGTATATTGATTCAACGGGGAGCTTTAAAAAATTACCACTGCCTTATGGTTACCAAGGGGGAAAGGGGGAGTGGGATGAACTGAGAGATTGGGATTGACATATATACACTAATATGAATAAAATAGATAACTAATGAGAACCTGCTGTATAGCACAGGGAACTCTACTCAATGCTCTGTGGTGACCTAAATGGGAAGGAAATCTAAGAACGAGGGGATATATGTGTACATATGACTGATTCACTTTGCTGTACAGCAAGAAACTAACACGACATTGTAAAGCAACTATACTCCAATAAAAATTAATTTTAAACAATTACCAATGCCTCAGAAAAATTAAATCAGCTTAAGCACTGGTACTTTTTTAAAGTCTCTCAGGGTATGCTAATATACAGGTAAGGCTGAGAGCAAGTGCGAGAAAAAATGTTCTATAAAATGATGTCATTAAAGCATAATAAGAATTGAGCAAGTGCATTAGAGACAAAGAAAACATGCCCGTCGTTCTCTAAAGATGTTTGTTTTCAAGTCTCAACCCTAGAGGAAGCTCTCAAATTTTTTCCATATCTGTGATTTCAGAAGGATACAAGTGCCATTTGCAGATCCAGAATTTAGACTTGGAGTCAAGGTAATGTTCCTGCTTCCTGTAGGGGATTACTCATTATAAAACCAAACACAGTCTCCTAAACCTACCAGAAACAGAGTAATCTTTAGGTTACTAAGTAGTTCTGACTCTGCCACCCTGAGATGCACCTGCTTCTTAGAGTTGTATCATTTTTTACTATAATGCCAACACCACCTGTCTGGGACATAGAAGGATGCTGCCCTGATCCCATTTCCAGCACTTTGGCTCAAATCTGTGTCCCTTCTCTTTGGAAGCAAGCTGGAACTCCCAGAGTGAATAACAATAAGTCAGTAAGATCTAAAGAGTATAATCCCAGACATGTTGACAAACTTCAAAAATCTATTTATGCCTTGTCAGATTATTTGCCAAGCCTGTTCCAATCCACCCGCTGCCTTGAGACAACTACACTCCCGCCCTCCAATCCAGGCACAAGTTGTAAATATCTGGCTAATTTCTTTCCTTTGCTTTTACCCTACCTATCCCTTATATGGTAACTGCATAGTCTGGCCACATGGGATCTCTTTCTATTTTACACAATATCTCTCTGGTTAAAACCCAGATAAGACTGGGGCTTCCCTGGTGGCGCAGTGGTTGAGAGTCCGCCTGCCGATGCAAGGGACGCGGGTTCGTGCCCCGTTCGGAAAGATCCCACATTGTGCGGAGTGGCTGGGCCCGTGAGCCATGGCCGCTGAGCCTGCGCGTCCGGAGCCTATGCTCCGCAACGGGAGAGGCCACAGCAGTGAGAGGCCCGCGTACCGCAAAAAAAAAAAAACAAAAAAAACCCAGATAAGAAGATTCAGTGCTTTAGGTTACAGGAGAAGAAAGAACAGGAGGATAAGGAAAAGAAGGAGCAGGAAGAGGAAAAAGGGGGGAGGGGGAAGGAGGAGGAGAGGGAAAAGATGAAGAGGAAGAAGGAGAGAAAGAGGAAGAATTGAAAGAAGAGGCAGGGGGGAGAGAAACCTAACTTTTTAAATCAATACTATGTGTCAGCTGCTTTATTTCCAGTATGTCTATAGAGTATTATGATCTTCAAAATAAACATGGGTATTGAGTATTATTTTCCAGACACTGAGACACAGTTTTCAGAGGTGAAATAACTCTCCCAAGGATACACAGATATAAGAATCAGGCTGAGATTAAATGGGAGCCTATCCTACTAGACAGCTCACGAGCTTTCCACTCTCTTTGCTTTTCTTCCTCAGTCCTATTTCTGGGGAAAATGAGTCATATCTCCCCAGACTTGCCACAAGTCCAGGACACATCAATCCCATAGCATTTCGCATGAGTGACACCTGCAAGAATTGTACGATGCAGTTTCCATAAATCCATCTCTCCTCAAGTATTTATTCTACAGATGACATGCTCTTCAAATGAGAGACTCTATATTCCTTCCTTCAGTTCTGATCATTACATTTAGGAATGTCATATTCAAACCACAGGAAATTAAAAAAGAAGAAGAAAAATCATAAAAAGAAAAGGGGGGAAAAACATTTACTGAAGAGGAACAAGGATAAGAATTATAGTGGACCTCTCATCAGAGAACAGGAAATCAAGAAGAGAGTGAGTTAGTGTTGAAAAAAAAAAACAAAAAAACCCCAAAACCTAAAATTCTGTATCTATCAAAATTATCCTCTGAAAGTGAATTAAAAATTTACAAAAAACCACAAAACTGGAATTCATCACCAGCCAACCTACTCTTCAGGAAATATTAAGAGAATTTCTTCAGAGAGAAGGAAAATGATAAAGGTCAGAAACTTGGATCTACATAAAGAAAGGAAAGCATTGAAGAAGGAACATATAAAGGTAAAATAAAATCTTTTTTTTCTAATTATTTGATCTAAAAGATACTTTTAAGAACAATAATAATAATGTATTAGGTGATTATAAATGAGTGAAATGAGTGATATCAATGTCACAGGGGAAGCAGGGAGAAACTGAGAATAATTTTTTATAAGTACCTAAACTACTTGGTAAGAGTAAAGTATTGTTTGTTTTTCTTTGTTTGTTGTTTTAAGTTAATTTTTATTGGAGTATAGTTGCTTTTTTTAAAATTAAATTTTATTGGAGTATACATGCTTTGAGCATAGTGTTACTGGAAATTGAACTTAAAGTAGATAAAAATGTAAATTGCAGGGCAATCAGTGAATTTTTAATATAATCAATATGCTAAGATAGGAGATAAAATGATATAAATTGATCAATTAAAACTAGAGAAGTCAGTCAGAGAGAAAGGGGGAAAATAAATGCAATGAATAAAAAAGAATTTCAAATATGGTAGGTATTAATCCAATTAAAATTCACATAAAATGTGCACAGTCTAAGTAAGCCAATTGAAAAACAGAGGTTGTTAGTGTTTTTGGTGGGTTTTTTTACATCTCTATTGGAGTATAATTGCTTTACAATGTTGTGTTAGTTTCTGCTGTATAACAACGTGAATCAGCTATATGCATACATATATCCCCTCCCTCTTGCGTCTCCCTCCCAAACTCCCTATCCCACCCCTCTAGGTGGTCACAAAGCACCGAGCTGATCTCCCTGTGCTATGCAGCTGCTTCCCACTGGCTATCTATTTTGCATTTGGTAGTGTATATATGTCAAGGCCACTCTCTCACTTCATCCCTGTTAGAGTGGTTTTAAAAGTAAAAATGACCCAGTTCATGTTGTCTGTAAAAGCCTACTTTATTATTTTTTAAGTTTTATTTTATACTGGAGTGTAGTTGATTAACAATGTTGTGTTAGTTTCCGGTGTAGAGCAAAGTGATTCAGTTATAGATATACATGTACCTATTCTTTTTCAAATTCTTTTCACATTTAGGTTAAGCCTACTTAAAATACAAATATTTTAATAGTTTAAGAGTAAAGGAATAGAAAAAGCTACACCATACTAATACTAACAAAAAGAAAGCAGTATTGATTTCAGACAAAAAGGACTTCAGGACAAGGAAAAGACTCAGAGATAAACAGAAGCGTTACATGATGATAGAGAGTCAATTCTCTAAGAAGACATAGTAATCCTAATTGTGTATGCACCTAACACAAGAGCATGAAAATACACGAGGCAAAAACTGATAGAACTAAATGGGGAAATAGACAAATCCATTCTCAATGGCGATTTCACCACCCCTTTCACTATTTGATAGATCAAGCAGGCAGCAAATCACTACGGATACAGATGACTTAAACAGCATTATCAATCAACTTGATGTAATTGACATGTACGGAGTACTTCATTCAATAGCAGAATATACATTTTTCTCAAGATTACATGCAATATTATCCAAAATATACCAAATTCCAGGCCATTAAAACACATCTTAGCAAATCTGAAAGAACATAACAAAGCATGTTCTCAAACCACAGAGGAAATAAATTATAGAGAGATAGCTAGAAAATCCACAAATATTTGGAAATTAAATAACATACTTCTAAAGAGCCTATGAGTCAAAAATGAAGTCTCCCCCCAAATTTTTTAAACATCTTGAACCAAATATAAATGAAAACACAACATGAACATTAGAGAGATGCAGCAAAAGTAGTGTATAGCATTAAAAGCTTATATTAGAAAATAAGAAAGATCTGAAATGAACAACCTAGATTTCACTTTAGAAAATTAGAGAAAGAATAGCAATTTAAGCTTTAGGTAGCAGGAAAAAGCAAGAAGTAATGCAAATTAGAGCAGAAATCAATGAAATTGAAAAAAGGAAACCAACAGAAAACATTGCTTTTAAAAATATGGTTCTTTGAAAAAATCAACAAAGTTGATAAACTTCTAATCAAGCCAACCAAGAAAAAAATGAGAGAAGACAGAAATTACCAATACCAGAAATGAAAAAGGGAACACTAATGATAATAAGGAAATACTACAAAAATCTCTATTTGTACAAATTTGATAATGTAGAAAAAATGAACCAGTTCCTTGAAAGATACAAACTACTAAAATTCATACGAAGAGAAATAGATAACCTGAATAACTCTATGCTTATTAAAATTGAAATAATATTTTAAAACCTTCTAAAAATAATTACCAGACCCAGATGTTTTCACTGATGATTCCACCAAGTATTTAAGGAAGAAACAGTACCTATTCTCTGTAATCTCTTCCAAAACGATACAAGCAGAGGGAATACTTCCTAATTTATTCTCTGAAAACAGAATTACCTTAACATGTAAAGCAGATAATATTACAAGGAAAGAAAAAAAGCAGATCAGTATCTTCCATGAACATAGATGCAAAAACTTCAACAAAACATCAGTAAACAGAATCTAACAATGTATTAAAAGAATTATACACTAGGAACAAGTGGGATTTATTCCAGGTATCTAAAGTTAGCATAACATTTGAAAAATCTACCTGTGTAAGCCAACACATAAGTGGGCAAAAGAAGAAAAAGAAGATGCTGAAAAGCATTTGACACAATCCAACATCCATTCATGGTAAAAATTCTCAATACTCTGGAATAGAGAGGAACTTCCTCAACTTGATAAAGGATGTCTACACAAAACCTACACCTAACATGGTAGCTCATGATAGGAGACTGGATACTTCCCCACTAAGACTTGGAAAAAGGCAGAGATTCTCTTACCACTTCTGTTTGGCATCATACTGAAAGTTCTAGCTAGTGCAATAAAGCAAGAAAAGATTGGAAAGGAAGAAATAAAACTCTTTGATGATGACATGACTGTATAGAAATCTCCACTGAATCTGCAGAAAAACACTCCTGGAACTAATAAGCAAATATAGCAAGATCACAACATACACATCAATACAAAACTCAATTGCTTTCCCGTATACCAGCAATGAATAATTGAAATTCGAAATTAAAAAATATTTACAATAGCACCAAAAATGAAGTACTTAGGTGTAAATGTAGCAGCATGTACAAAATTATATGCAGAAGTCTAAAACATTGATGGAAGAAATCAAATATCTAAATAAATGGAGAGATAGTCCATGTTCCTGCACTGAAAGACTCAATAGTCTTATGATGAAACTTCTTCCCAAATTAATCTGTTTATTCAACCCGATCACTATCAAAATCTGATATCAGCATAGTGTCTAACATTTATATGGAAAGGCAAAGGATCTAGAAGGCTCAACAAAATATTGAAGAACCATAACACATTCTCTGATTTCAAGACTTATTAAGAAGTTACGGTCATCAAGAGAGTATAAAGGATGGCAGATGTTAGGGGCCAGGTTTCTTACTGTTGGAGGGGCAGTTACGGACAAGCAAGGGGAGGACTCTAGAATGACCCACGTGGTAAGAGATTAGAGTTGAGCGTGTTAGCATGAACTCATGTTTAGCTTGATATAAATACTTATAGATATGTGTGTATACAGTATCACTACACACACATATATTTCCTTCCTCTGTCAGCTGAGAGCGCCTAGTGGTACTGACACTCCAGTCGCAATGAGCACAACTGGGACACAGATCTTGGATTCTAATACAATTCTCAGTAAAAGGAAGTAGGGACCCTTAGAGAAATGACTTCCTGGGGGACTGGGTCAGTGGATATATAAGATACACTTGGAGCATCTTGTAGTGCTAAAAAACCCCTAAAAAACAAAACAAGTCAAACAAACCAAAAACCCCTAATGATGTTATGTCAAAGGGATACAGGAATTAACTGAAAGAGCTCCCAATGGCCAAAGCTAGAACACCTGAACAACAAATAAACTTGAATTGGATAATAGTCCGAAATGTAAAATAAATATCCATGAGTCCACATTGATATACACGAGTGATTGAATAAATAAATCAGTAGAACAGATACATCTCCCATCCAGAAGAATTCCAATAACTTATATAATACCATTCACGGAGGTGGAACGTAATTCCCCATTCCTTAGTGTGAGCTGCATATAGTCACTTCCTTCCAAAGAGTATAGTGTGGAAAAGGGGGAAAAAAGAGCATGTAACAATGGAGAAACACGACAAATACTACCTCAGCCAGGAGTTCAAGGTTAACATCAAGAGTGATAGTCATATTGATAGGATATTACCTTAATATGCTGTGATGAGAATGGTCCTTTAACTCTGTGGTTTTCTTACCGGAAGGCAAGCAAGACAAGGTGACAGTCTTGGTTCTGGAAGGGAAGGAGAAATTACCAGTTATAGGGGAATTGATGTCAGGTGGGCTCATTAGTTACCAGGGAAACCAGTAGAGGGGCACACCCTCACCAGCCCCTTGGATTAGAACAATCACCAGCTGGGGCCTTGGACAAGCGGGTAGGAAGGTCAGTCACGTGCATAGGGTATCGGTGAAGCAGGCATTGGTCGGGCAGGGGGTGTACGGAGAGCTAGAGAACAGCCATCTTGGGCTTCCCTGGTGGTGCAGTGGTTGAGAGTCCGCCTGCCGATGCAGGGGACGCGGGTTCGTGCCCTGGTCCGGGAAGATCCCACATGCCGCGGAGCGGCTGGGCCCGTGAGCCATGGCTGCCGAGCCCGCGTGTCCGGAGCCTGTGCTCCGCAACGGGAGAGGCCACAACAGTGAGAGGCCCGCGTACCGCAAAAAAAAAAAAAAAAAAAGAAAAAAAAGAAAAGAGAACAGCCATCTTGAGGGGCCTGACCATGAACTCCACCCTCACACACCCTGCATGACCGACCCTAATGATCTTGGCCCACCCCTCTTCCACAATATCCCTGGGGTCAGTTTTGTAGGGGCATTGTAACCAGACACCACAAATACACTACAGACAACAGCAGCCAGAGAGCATCAAGAGTAAGGTACCTAGTACACTCAGAACAGTCATTTGCCAGGATGTGGGCAAGTTTTGGAGCCAAGCGCTTACCGGGTCAAAGGAAAGGGAGTCAATAGCAGCAGTGCCCCGTCCAGTTATCAGGAAGGCAAGCCCACCCCCGGTTTTCACAAACCCAGAGCCACCTGCATGGGGAGGGGAAGGCCCAGCTTTAAAAGGAACATTCTGGTGGCCTAGCCAGGAGTCAGCAGTCACAGCATAGGTCTGCCACCCCATGTTATGTTGAGTGCCATCAGAGGTGGACCTGGTAGGTCTTTCCAAACAAAGCACAGTTAATCCCACTAGTTGGACTTGTGTGTCCAGAAGCCAGCCTATACCACCCACATAGCATAGCCCAGGGGACTCATGGGCGGTCAGCTGTACAGTCATGTTTACCAACGGGGGTCCTTCTGATATATTGACATGTGGGCCAGGGAGACGGTGAGTCTTTGTCCCCCACGGTCAGTAGTCCCCACATAGTCACAGTAGCCAGGTCAATTTTTCATGGAAGTCCAGAGGATGACAATGGCATCTGGCTGCAGGCCCAGCAATTCGACTCATTTTGCAGTGAGGCCACTGTTGCTGCTCAGTTTTCAAATAGATTTCCTCCTCTTGGGCTAGGGATGAAATGTGGGACATCTAACAGGTCCAGCACAGGGGAGATCATGACAGTTAAGCAAAATACAAGCAGTAACTGAATGCAGAGATAATGCCACAGCCGCTTGTGGTTTTTTGTTTTTTTTTTTCGGTACGCGGGCCTCTCACTGTTGTGGCCTCTCCCGTTGCGGAGCACAGGCTCCGGACGCGCAGGCTCAGCGGCCATGGCTCACGGGCACAGCCGCTCCGCGGCATGTGGGATCTTCCCGGACCGGGGCACGAACCCGTGTCCCCTGCATCGGCAGGCGGACCCTCAACCACTGCGCCACCAGGGAAGCCCCCGCCTGTGGTTTTTGTCCTGGTTTGCAATACAGTTCAGAAAACTTAAGTTTTCAGTAATACATTAACATGTCCAAAACCACGTATACAATGGCCACCTAGTTTTACCTTGCATGTCTGAACCACAGTGACTCCATTTTGACTTTCAAATGCATTCTCCTCCTCAATGGCCAAAGCAGATGCACAACGCCTGTCTGAACGACCACAAAACAGGCTGCTCTGGTCAGTAAAATTGAAGTTAAACCATGTATTGAATATAAGCCAGAATGACTTCCCCATACCTCAATGTTTACAGATTTTCCCATCATTTCCCTTTTTTTTTTTTTTTGTGGTACGCGGGCCTCTCACTGCTGTGGCCTCTCCCGTCGCGGAGCACAGGCTCCGGACGCGCAGGCTCAGCGGCCATGGCTCACGGGCCCAGCCACTCCGCCGGCATGTGGGATCTTCCCGGACCGGGGCACGAACCCGCATCCCCTGCATCGGCAGGTGGACTCTCAATCACTGCAGCACCAGGGAAGCCCCATTTCCCTTTTTGACTGTAAAACTTTCAATAGAAAGTATTGATGATCAAGATATCCATCCCTCAATGCTGGGGTGCTGGCTCCTACCCCAGGTTCAGATCATGTCCCTTGGTGCTAGGCCTCCTTCATATTTGCCTAGTCATTCACGTTGGGGGAAAACGTATCAGATCTCCTGAACAGGCTCAAGGTATGTTAATGGGGAAACACTTTATAGGCTATACATTTTATCCCTATACCCAACTGTCACACAAGCATTGTACATGTTTTTAGCAGCAGACTTAAAGCAAGCAGTGTCACATTTCATGAGTAGTTATACTGCAGGAAAGGTGACCCCTTCCAGGGTCCGAGAGTGAGCTCCTGTCTAACATTCGGAAATGAATTGTCCAAGGAGACACACGTGCTGACAAAGCAAGAGACTCTATTGGGAAGGGGCACCTGGGTGGAGAGCAGGGGGGTAAGGGAACCCAGGAGAACTACTCTGCTACATGGCTCGCAGTCTCAGGTTTTATGAGAAGTGGGTTAGTTTCCAGGTTGTCTCTGAACAATCATTGTGACTCAGGGTCCTTCCTGGTGGCGTGCGCATCACTCAGCCAAGATGGATTCCAGAGAGGAGGATTCTGGGATGTTGGTAGGACATATGGACTGGCGTCTCCTCTCTCCTTTCAACCTTTCCCGAATTCTTCCAGTTGGTGGTGGCTTGTTAGTTCCACATACCTTATGAGGACCACCTGTTGTGAGTTAACTCATGCAAGTGGCTACTATTGGGCCTGGCCAGGGCCGGCAGGTTAGGACAGTGGTTCCCCTAACAGCTATACTCTGTGACGATGTCACTAGATAATTTTCCTTCCATCCAGAGCATCAGGGCAAAAGTATGGCTAACACAATAACTTTCATAAATACAGACCTCAATTAACAGAACTAGAATTTAACATCCACTGAAACAATATTGTGCTAAAATTACCCTCGTCTCCACCAAACACAGCCACATCAAAACTAATTTGTTTGCAAAATAAGTCTTGTCAATTGACCGCATAGGCTCCTCCAAACTGGCTGAGGGGGAACTCCTCAGGAGTCTCAGACTGAATTCCCAAAAGGCCTCTCAAGGCCAGGAAGGACATGCCAAAGGCCTGCTATCAGGCTCAGCCTTGGTGGGTTTTTCTCTTCTAGACGTTCCCAAAGTATTGAGATTCCTGAGTTAATGAACTTTCTTTATTTAACTTAGTTTAGTTTCAAGTTACCAAAATCTAGAGAGACTAATTTAGGCAGACATTCCCAAAGCATAATTATTTCTATAGAGTTTACCTAAAAGCTCTTTTTTCTCCTTTCCACTTAAGATTAAAGTTCCAAAGAACCCAGGTAGATCATTTACATCTCAAAGGCACAAGAGAAATACCAATTCCTTCTATAAATAGAAAGCTAGCTTAACCAATTACAAACCTCTCGCTTGGATTCAATATCTGAGCCATTAAGGCCATTGATCTCCAGATCTCTTGGCAGCTCCCATTCATCAAGGACAGCCACCACAAGGCCGCACATACTAGTGGACAGTCACCCCAGGATTTCCCCCGCAACTTTCAGGATCACCCCTGGAACTTTTGGGCCCCATATTTTAGTGGACGGCCACCCCGGCATTGCCCCTGAAACTTCTGGGATTACCCCTGGAATTTTTGGGTCCCCTGTGTTAGTGGACAGCCTCAGCAACTTTCCATTCCCCGTCCTGTATTTCCCAACATTTCCGTGCTCACGGGAGTTTCCTTGGTCTCCTGGCTTCTCTGCCAATTGTTGGGCTGCACCCCGAAGGCCTACAAGGCCTGTGCTTACCCAGCTTCAAGACCAAAGGAAGAGCTGAGTCAGCGACAGAGACCTCAATGGTTTAATGCATGGGGGAGCTTACCTGTCTGAAGCAAGGTCCTAGAGCAACACCCCACCGTGTGCAGCGGACAGCGGACAGGACATGGCAGCAGGCTTAACTCAGGGGAGGAAGTGGAGTTTATAGGGGAATTGATGTCAGGTGGGCTCATCAGTTACCAGGGAAACCAGTTGAGCAGCACGCCCTTCACAGCCCCTTTGATAAAAATACCAACCAGCTGGGACGTGGGGTAAGTACGTAGGAAGGTCAGTCTTGTGCATAGGGTGTAGGTGAAGCAGGCACTGGTTGGGCAGAGGATGTACAGAGAGCAAGAAAACAGCCGTCTTGAGTGGCCTGACCATACACCTCCCCAAAACCCATCACTGCAGTCCAATTCTGAGAGGAAAAGTGAGAAACTTAGCACAGCCAAAAGGAGGTGTGGAGACATCACAATTAAATGTAATGTGGTAGCCTGAATGGGATCCTGGAATAGAAAAGGGAAATCTGAAAAATGTTTGGACTCCAGTTAATAATAATGTAATGATATCAGTTCATTAGTTGTGACAAATAACTCACTACAGTAATATGAGATGTTAACAACAGAGAAACCCAGGTGTAGGGTATATGGGAACCCCCTGTACTCTCTTCACAAGCTTTCTGTAAATCTAAAAGTATTCTAAAATAAAAAGTCTATTTTGAATAAACACTGAGAAAGCATTTTCTGCAATCCCTATTTTCGCCTTTAACCTCTCTTCTTCTGTATTTGTGTTATTTATTGATGTTTTACTAAAGTCTTCAGTTTTATGACTGAAAAAGAATTCAATTTAAAATGGCATAAGTCATAAGATTGAACAAATACATGTAGAGACTAGGTCTAATAATGCTTATATTTATTTCTGCATATATAAATGCTCAATGCCTTGAGAAAATAGTTTGATTAAATAACAAGGAACATAGCTACAGATGAACAAAAGGCAGTGTGAACAGGACTCTAGAGGATTTTATCTACTAAGAGGACTCTGGCCAAATTGTTGGAATAACTGATAACACCACAGCTCTCAAAACCAGTGAAATGATCATGTCAGGAATAAATGAAAAATTATGAGCATCAACTTGCCAACATTTAGGTTGCTTCCATGTCTTGGCTATTGTAAACTGTGCTGCAATGAACACTGAGGTGCATGTATCCTTTCAAATCATGTTTTTCTCCAGATATATGCCCAGGAGTGGGACTGCTGGATCATATAGTAGTTCTACTTTTAGTTTTTTGAGGAACCTCCACACTGTTCTCCATAGTGGCTGCACCAATTTACATTCCCATCAGCAGTGTAGGAGGGTTCCCTTTTCTCCACACCCTCCCCAGCATTTGTTATTTGTGGACTTTTTAATGATGGCTATTCTGACTGGTGTGAGGTGACACCTCGCTGTAGTTTTGATTTGCATTTCTCTAATCATTAGTGATGTTGAGCATCCTTTCATGTGCCTCTTGGCCATCTGCATGTCTTCTTTGGAGAAATGTCTATCTAGAACAGACTTACAGTTATCAAGGGAGCAGGGGTGTGGGGGGGGAATGGATTGAGAGTTTTGGATTAACAGCTGCAAACTATTATATATAGACTAGATAAACAATAAGGTCCTACTGTAGAGCATAGGGAACTATATTCAATACCCTGTAATAAGCCATAATGGAAAAGAATATGAAAAAGAATATATATATATAACTGAATCACTTTACTGTACTCCAGAAACTACACAATGTTGTAAATCAACTATACTTCAAAGAAAAATACATTTAAAAATAAATAAATAAATAGAAAGAATTTCTATTTATTTCTGCCCTATTCTGCCTCTCCTCTCTCTGTTTTGTCCCTAGAAAATTTCTCACATTTCTCTACTGCATAGAAGTAGAACTGCCTTGCTTTTCACTAGTGCAAGCCATTTACATGAGAAAGCAGAATTCTATAAACAGAAAAGATACTCACTGACCACAAATCTACTTCCAAAGGGAAAGTATCCTGTGGAAGCAAATGGAAAAACAGCACATGCCAGAATTTTAAATGGAAAAAGAAGCACATGTAGAATTTTTAAAATGCATAACTTAACAGATCTAATCTCACTTAGTGATAATATTTATGGGGAATACTAATGAACTACTTCCACTGAAACAGGGTTTTTCTCTCAACTGGGATTTAAGGCTATATGTTTCCTTGCCTTTTTCCTGGAAATAGCCTAGCCTTTAACCATATTTGTATGGGAAAGCAGCATAAAATACCTTTTTAAAGTCAATTTAGGCAAAACAATCCTTTTTCTCATGTGAGTTCTATAAAGATAATATAATAACCAAGCAGGAAGTGAAAATACAAGATGGCCCTGCCCCCCAAAGAAAACCTGATCAAAATGGAAATGTTTAACTTACTTATGATATCAAATGTTTTCATCGTGGGAATGGAAGTGCAAATAAATGAAAGCTGTACAAATAACTTCACTTTACATAACTAACATTTACTGAGGATTTCTCATGTATCTCCTTAACCTTAGCATATATTATGGCACGAATTATTTTTATGAATTATTCAACAACCTGAATTACTTCTGAATGAGCTGAATGCAATATTTGGCTACAGTAAATTTACAGATTATTTTCAGTCTTTAAAAAAATCCTTTAAAATATCACTGCTCATTCCTTTAAATCATATCTCATTGCGTTTAGAGCCATCTCTGACAGAGAGCAGGGTGGGCAATCAAGGCAGAGCATGGAATTTTCGAGCTGGGTGAAACCTGCCTCTTTCCAAGTCTCAGCGAGCAGGGAGGTGGAAATTCCAAAGAGGGCTAGATAAGGTGTCTGGCCTACTTTAACCACCACATACCCTTCTTCTATTCGTATTTGAAATTTCCTCTGTCCTTTCAAGTTTGCATGCAATAAAATTGAGAGATGGATAACAAAACGTCAGAGGATTTTGCTAACGAATTTGGGACTGAATAAAGTGGCTTATGAAGAATGAGAGCAAAGGAAGATTCCTTGGCATGACTTTCACATGTGAAAACACATTTTGAGAACAGATGTTTATTTTCTCTACAAAGTAGATACTGCATATCAAAATCGGTTTTAAAAAAACCAAACCACCCGACTTTCTTTCTTTGGAAAGAAATTTTCATTCTGAACGATCATTTCATTGGTGTTCATTCATCCGAAGTTTGATAAACTGCTAAACATCTGTCCATGCCCTAGCCCATAGCATGTGCCTTGTCAAGAACACACCATCTGCCTGGTAATAGAATACATCCAGACAGAAGCAACTAGAGGGTCGACACCCAGGTTGTGGAGATCCTATCCACAATACACACAAACATACATGTATACATTTGTGAGTATACATACAAGGTCATACACACACACATACACACAGAGAACTCATTATGAGGAAGAAATATGGCATAGAAAAGAAATAGATTTTTGAGGAAAGTGCTTTAATTTAGATAGTAAGCTGTGAAAGAGCAAAAATCAACCCTGATGCTTTGAACTTTATGTTTTTTAAACCTTTATGAAGCCAAGTGCGGAGGTTTAGAGCATACTTTTTGGACGGGAAAGTTGGACTTCACATACCAGCCCTATGTTTCATTTCCTATGAAACCACAGGAAAATCGTGGAATCTCGGTCCTTTATCTTCTTGTCTATGACCTGAAGAGTGTGCACGGCAAAAGCTTTAAAAAGTTTAACAACCATTATGTCTCTAATTCCATAGGCGGAAATGCTCTTTCCTTTGCTTCTCCACCTGTTTTTATTGTTCTACTCCTTCAAGGCCCACTTCAAATACAAGAGTAATAATCATAATAGAATTCAGAAATTCCCCTGAGTTCTCCAACTCCACTCTACACAGAACTAATCGTCCCCTCTTCTCTGCTCCCAGAACACCTTGGAAACACCACCAATTGGTTACAAGTAGGTGAGGATCCTGGCAAGTTTGGAGTATACTGGAAGGACCCAGGTCTTGGAAAACTTTTTCAAGAAGACCACTCCAAATTTTGACACTTCCTTAGATTGAGGTGAGAAAGGAGAAAATCCAAGCTTCTGGATATTTTGATACAAATCCCCAGAAAGATTTATAAGGCCCCCTCCTCCCAGACCTCTCCAACCCCCAACAGTTCCCCTAACATATTACATTGTTTTAGAAGAAAGAACAATGACTTAACCATCTGCTGTCCCTAGCTCTAACCACAGCGCCTGAAAACATTACAAGTGTTCAAAAAATTCTTCTTGACTAACTAAATGAAAAATAGCGCTTGTTGTTCCTCTCCAGAATGTATTTCTAACTTCAAATGGATTTATAGGATGTAGGCAAGGAGACCTTCTCTTTTTAGGTTCTGAAACTAATATTGCTGTTAGCCTCACTCAACACTCAAAAGTTTGGCTTACTATAGTAATATATATGTATTTTATTATGGAAAATATATATGTGTTTTATTATAAAATATATATATATATATATATCTGTGGCACATTGAGACTTTCTATTTTGTGATGAATCAACTTTTGTGAAAATGTTATGTAAAAATTAAATAATTTAAGAATCTACAGCATAAGTTCCAAATTCATACATTAGTTCAATACTGTTAATGTACTGAATTAACACTAATCTCTCCTTTGCAACGTTTGGTCTATTTGAACATTCTCATGGAGAGGACATGTAATATCTAACATCCATTGGACAATCTGATAACTAGAATTTCATAGTGCAGGAAAAATGAAAAACTGTTTAATTATAATTTGATTAAAAAATAGAATTTGGTATTTGAGGATGCCCACTATGTGGCCTAGGAATAAAAGTAAAAAGAAAGAAAGAAAGGATGAGGAGTGAAGAAAGATGGGAAGTGAGTCAGGAGAAAGCAAGGAATAGGAAGTGTGGGAAGGAAAGGAAGATTTGTTTTTTCCATCTGCTTCTTTAAATCTATTTACTTGCCGTATGTCAATATCATGAAACAGGTTTTCAGAAAGTGCTAAGAGGATTAAAAATCATGAAGATAATAAGAAGTAGTTCAGGCTAAAGAACTTTTTATTATTATTATTTTTTTTTTTGCAGTACACGGTCCTCTCACTGCTGTGGCCTCTCCCGTTGCGGAGCACAGGCTCCGGACGCGCAGCGTCAGCGGCCATGGCTCACGGGCCCAGCCGCTCCGCGGCATGTGGGATCTTCCCGGACCGGGGCACGAACCCGTGTCCCCTGCATCAGCAGGCGGACTCTCAAGCACTGCACCACCAGGGAAGCCCCAGGCTAAAGATTTTTAATAACCAAGTGAAAACACTAATCCCTGGCATTTCTGTCAATCCTTACCAAGGCAGCCATTAGAGCAAGGTCACAAGGAACCACATTTTTAATTATTCAAGATAAAGCACATGTTTTGAGATTCAAGAATGTAAAACATGATCTTGCTTTGTTGAATACATTAGAGAGTAAATTAGGACGAGGCTGACGATTGTAAAGCATGTTTCTAAATGGAAGGCACACTACGAGACTGCTGACTGGCAGTTTAGTAATTAAATTCCTCATAGAAACACTTTTATCATCTGTACAATTAGGACACTTTCCTTTGCAAGTGTCAGAAAGCCAACTTTAACTTAAGAAATGGAATTTAATGACTTATGTAATTGAGAAATCCCATAGGTGATGCTGGCTTAAGGCACAGATAGTTTCAGAAGCCTAATGATAAATATTTCTTCCCCCTTTCTTCCCTCTTCCTTCTTCCCTTCTGCTATCTTCCCCTTTCTTTCTTTCACTTCCCTCTTCCCTTCTCCTCTTTCTCTTTTGTCTATCCCATTGCTCCTTCCTCATCTCTTGCCTTTAATTTCTTCTGTGTTGGCTTCATTCTTAGGTGGGCTCTCCCTTTATAATGAAATGTTGGCCATCAGGATTATGGAACTTAATTTTGAAAGCTGAGCAACCTTAATACAAAGAGAGCTGCTTTTGAGAGGCCTGGCAAAGGTTTCCTGGGAGATACTGATTTGCATGGGCTGGGTGGCCTAAGCATCTCTGAATCAAGCAAGGAGTTCTTACAACTGTGGTGCTCTGATTGGCCAAGGCTGGGTCACATGCCATCGTTGTGGTGCCAGGAAAAAACATGATCAACTCTACCCAAAATCAAGGAGCTCTTCAGGTATAGGTGAGTAGTGGTATAGCAGCAGCAGTGCATCTCAAACTATAATGTATATTTAATCAAACTGAGGACCTTGTTAAAAATGTGGATACTCATTTCACAAGTCAGGGTGAGACCAGAAATTCTGAACTTATAACAAGATAACAGGTGGTGTTGATATCGTTGGTTTGGGAACCACTTTGAAAACCACTGTTATTTAGTCAAAGATACAGATCAGACAAAGGCAATCAAACTACCCAAACAGGTTTAGACACATTCCATTATTATGGCTGTAGAAACACAGTCTTGAAAAGAATATAAATTTTGAAGTAAAACAGGGGCAGTCCTTCAAAAGTCCACATATAACAAGAGAAATTTTAAAAGAATTATAGAAAACTTGGTATGAGAGGGAACTTCAAGATGGCAGAAGAGTAAGACGCGGAGATCACCTTCCTCCCCACAGATACACCAGAAATACATCTACACGTGGAACAGCTCCTACAGAACACCTACTGAAGGCTGGCAGAAGACCTCAGACCTCCCAAAAGGCAAGAAACCCCCCCACGTACGTGGGTAGGGCAAAAGAAAAAAGTATAAACAGACACAAAAGGATAGGGACGGGATCTGCACCAGTGAGAGGGAGCCGTGAAGGAGGAAAGGTTTCCAAACACTAGAAGCCCCTTCGCGGGCGGAGACTGCGGGTGGCGGAGAGGGGAAGCGTCGGGGCCGCGGAGGAGAGCACAGCCACAGGGATGCGGAGGGCAAAGCGGGGAGATTCCTGCACAGAGGATCCATGCCGACCAGCACTCACCAGCCCGAGAGGCTTGTCTGCTCACCCGCCGGGGCGGGCGGGGCTGGGAGCTGAGGCTCGGGCTTCGGTCGGAGCGCAGGGAGAGGACTGGGGCTGGCGGCGTGAACACAGCCTGCAGGAGGTCAGTGCGCCACGGCTAGCCGGGAGGGAGTCCAGGGAAAAGTCTGGACCTGCCGAAGAGGCAAGAGACTTTTTCTTACCTCTTTGTTTCCTGGTGTGCGAGGAGAGGGGATTAAGAGCGCTGCTTAAAGGAGCTCCAGAGACGGGCGCTAGCCGCGGCTAAAAGCGCGGACTCCAGAGACGGGCACGAGACGCTAAGGCTGCTGCTGCCGCCACCAAGAAGCCTGTGTGCGAGCACAGGTCACTGTCCACACCTCCCCTCCCGGGAGCCTGTGCAGCCCGCCACGGCCAGGGTCCCGTGATCCAGGGACAACTTACCCGAGAGAAGGCACGGTGCGCCTCAGGCTGGTGCAACGTCACGCCGGCCTATATCATTGGTGGATTTGTTATCTGGATTGGCTCTCTTCTTTCTTTTTTATTTAAATTTTTTTATTAAAAAATGTTTTTAATAATTATTTTTATTGTAATAACTTTATTTTATTTTACTTTATTTTATTTTATCTTCTTGTTTCTTTCTTTTCTCCCGTTTATTCTGAGCCGTGTGGATGACAAGTTCTTGGTGCTCCAGCCAGGTGTCAGGGCTGTGCCTCTGAGGTGGGAGAGCCAAGCTCCGGACACTGGTCCACAAGAGACCTCCCATCTCCATGTAATATCAAACGGCGAAAATCTTCCAGACATCTCCATCTCAACGCCAAGACCCAGCTCCACTCAACGACCAGCAAGCTACAGTGCTGGACACCCTATGCCAAACAACTAGCAAGACAGGAAACAGCCCTATCCATTAACAGAGAGGCAGCCTAAAATCATAATAACGCCACAGACATCCCAAACCACACTACCAGATGTGGACCTGCCCACGAGAAAGACAAGATCCAGCCTCATCCACCAGAACACAGGCACTACTCCCCTCCACCAGGAAGCCTACACAACCCACTGAACCAACCTTAGCCACTGGGGAGAGACACCAAAAACAACAGAACTACGAACCTGCAGCCTGCGAAAAGGTGACGCCAAACACAGTAAGTTAAGCAAAATGAGAAAACAGAGAAACACGTAGCAGATGAAGGAGCAAGGTAAAAACCCACCAGACCAAACAAATGAAGAGGAAATAGGCAGTCTACCTGAAAAAGCATTCAGAATAATGATAGTAAAGATGATCCAAAAACCTGGAAATAGAATGGAGAAAATAAAAGAAACATTTAACAAGGATGTAGAAGAATTAAAGAGCAAACAAACAGTGATGAACAACACAATAAATGAAAACTACATAATGATCAAGGGATCATTCCAAGAAGAAGATATAACTATTGTAAATATTTATGCACCCAACGTAGGAGCAACTCAATACATAAGGCAAAGACTAACAGCCATAATAGGGGAAATTGAGAGTAACACAATCATAGTAGGGGACTTTAACACCCCACTTTCACCAATGGACAGATCATACAAAATGAAAATAAATAAGGAAACACAAGTTTTAAATGACACATTAAACAAGATGGAGTTAATTGATATTTATAGGACATTTCCATCCAAAAACAACAGAATACACATTCTTCTCAAGTGCTCATGGAACATTCTCCCAGATAGAGCATATCTTGGGTCACAAATCAAGCCTTAGTAAATTTAAGAAAATTGAAATTGTGTCAAGTACCTTTTCTGACCACAGCGCTATGAGACTAGGTATCAATTAGAAGAAAATATGTGTAAAAAATACAAACACAAGGTGGCTAAACAATACACTACTTAATAACCAAGAGATCACTGAAGAAATCAAAGAGGAAATAAAAAAATACCTAGAAACAAATGACAATGAAAACACGACGACCCAAAACCTATGGGATGCAGCAAAAGCATTTCTAAGAGGGAAGTTTATAGCAATACAATCCTCCCTTAAGAAACAAGAAACATATCAAATAAACAACCTACCTTTTACCTAAAGCAATTAGAGAAAGAACAAAAAATCCCAAAAGTTAGCTGAAGGAAAGAAATCATAAAGATCAGATCAGAAAGAAATGAAGGAAAAACAGATTCAATGCAATCTCTATCAAACTACCAATGGGATTTTTCACCGAACTAGAACTAAAAATTTCACAATTTGTATGGAAACACAAAAGACTACAAATAGCCAAAGCAATCTTGAGAAAGAAAAATGGAGCTGGAGGAATCAGGCTCCCGGACTTCACACTATACTACAAAGCTACAGTAATCAAGACAGTATGGTACTGGCATAAAAACATAAATATAGATCAGTGGAACAGGATCGAAAGCACAGAGATAAACCCACACACATATGGTCACCTTATCTTTGATAAAGGAGGCAAGAATATACAATGGAGAAAAGACAGCCTCTTGTATAAGTGATGCTCGGAAAACTGGATAGCTACATATAAAAGAATTAAAGTAGAACAGTCCCTAACACCATACACAAAAATAAACTCAAAATGGATTAAAGACATAAATGTAAAGCCAGACACTATGAAACTCTTAGAGGAAAACATAAGAAGAACACCCCATGACATAAGTCACAGCAAGATCCTTTTTGACCCACGTCCTAGAGAAATGGAAATAAAAACAAAAATAATCAAATGGGACTTAATGAAACTTCAAAGCTTTTGCACAGCTAAGGAAAACACAAACAAGGTGAAAAGACAACCCTCAGAATGGGAGAAAATGTTTGCAAATGAAGCAACTGACAAAGGATTAATCTCCAAAAGTTACAAGCAGCTCATGCAGCTCAACATTAAAAAAACAAACAACCCAATCCAAAAATGGGCAGAAGACCTAAATAGACATTTCTCCAAAGAAGATATACAGACTGCCAACAGACACATGAAAGAATGCTCAACATCATTAATCATTAGAGAAATGCAAATCAAAACTATAATGAGATATCATCTCACACCTGTCAGAATGGCCATCATCAAAAATTCTACAAACAATAAATGCTGGAGAGGGTGTGGAGAAAAGGGAACCCTCTTGCCCTGTTGGTCGGAATGTAAATTGATACAGCCACTATGGAGAACAGTATGAAGGTTCCTTAAAAAACTAAAAATAGAATTACCATACAACCCAGCAATCCCACTACTGGGCATATACCCTGAGAAAACCATAATTCAGAAAGAGTCATGTACCACAGTGGTCACTGCAGCTCTATTTACAATAGCCAGGACATGGAAGCAACCTAAGTGTCCATCAACAGATGAATGGATAAAGACGATGTGGCACATATATACAATGCAATATTACTCAGCCATAAAAGAAACGAAATTGAGGTATTTGTAAGTGAGGTGGTTGGACCTAGAGTCTGTCATACGGAGTGAAGTAGGTCAGAAAGAGAAAAACAAATACCGTATGCTAACACATATATATGGAATCTAAAAAAAAAAAAAAAGTGGTCATGAAGAACCTAGGGGCAAGACGGGAATAAAGACACAGACCTACTAGTGAATGAACTTGGACTGAGGATACGGGGAGGGGGAAGGGTAAGCTGTGATAAAGTGCGAGAGTGGCATGGACATCTATACACTACCAAACGTAAAATAGATAGCTAGTGGGAAGCAGCCGCATAGCACAGGGAGATCTGGTTGGTACTTTTTGACCACCTAGAAGGCTGGGATATGGAGGGTGGGAGGGAGGGAGATGCAAGAGGGAAGAGATGTGGGGACATATGTATATGTATAACTGATTCACCTGTTTTAGAGCAGAAACTAACATACCATTGTAAAGCAATTATTCTCCAATAAAGATGTTTTAAAAAACACAAACAAACAAAAGAATTATAAAAAGAGACCAGCGAGATTCAGATCTGGGTGTGCATCAAAGAATGTTTTGTGTACAACTAGTATAGATTATGAAATATCCTACATTATGCTATAAGATGAACTCTACTCTGGTTGCAAATATACATTCATAAGGAAAAATATAGCTTTAGTTTTTCTACATATATTTTTACATGTCACTAGATAATACTGATCCTATATCTATAGTTTAGTTTCTGCTGAAATAATTCCATACCACATTATACCAATGTAGAACCAAAACTTCCAGGTCACAACTGATTCTCCTGTTATTTTAAATCATAATTCATTAAAAATATTCCTATACACACACACACAAAAAATTAAATCACCTAATACCAAACGATAAGATTCGACTTAAGAAAGTCCACTAAGATCTGTGCAGTGTCAGAGCGCCCTCCTGTGGCTCCTTTTGCCAGAGTTGTTTGCATCGACTGGGTTACTTGTTAGTTAATGAACCCATTGCTTACGCCCACATGACCCAGATACAATAAATTTCTTGGTCATTGCTAAAACTGTAGAAGAACTACAATCAAGAACCTCTCTTGTAAGCCATGTGTAAAATTTTATGTCTACTTTTATTTCTCCTGACTTCAAACAACCCGAAAGCTCAACTAATGTTGAAATGCAATTGTCTTGGTCTACCTTCGGCTTACTACCTTTATAAGAAAGAGATAAATCATAAACAAATGAGTTGATATAAAGATTTTGTTTTTAGAAATATGTAGACTATGACTTATTAGGGACTGGAAGAATTCAACCAAACTGTACATCTTTTGTCTAGATCGTTGATTTGATATTATATAAACAAATAAATATATTTACATTGCAAGTCACTATATTTATCTGGTAATTAAGTGTACCAAGAAGTAAATACATTATACCTCTGTTGCTTATCTGTATATAAGAGATGTGGGGACATATGTATATGTATAACTGATTCACCTGTTTTAGAGCAGAAACTAACATACCATTGTAAAGCAATTATTCTCCAATAAAGATGTTTTAAAAAACACAAACAAACAAAAGAATTATAAAAAGAGACCAGCGAGATTCAGATCTGGGTGTGCATCAAAGAATGTTTTGTGTACAACTAGTATAGATTATGAAATATCCTACATTATGCTATAAGATGAACTCTACTCTGGTTGCAAATATACATTCATAAGGAAAAATATAGCTTTAGTTTTTCTACATATATTTTTACATGTCACTAGATAATACTGATCCTATATCTATAGTTTAGTTTCTGCTGAAATAATTCCATACCACATTATACCAATGTAGAACCAAAACTTCCAGGTCACAACTGATTCTCCTGTTATTTTAAATCATAATTCATTAAAAATATTCCTATACACACACACACAAAAAATTAAATCACCTAATACCAAACGATAAGATTCGACTTAAGAAAGTCCACTAAGATCTGTGCAGTGTCAGAGCGCCCTCCTGTGGCTCCTTTTGCCAGAGTTGTTTGCATCGACTGGGTTACTTGTTAGTTAATGAACCCATTGCTTACGCCCACATGACCCAGATACAATAAATTTCTTGGTCATTGCTAAAACTGTAGAAGAACTACAATCAAGAACCTCTCTTGTAAGCCATGTGTAAAATTTTATGTCTACTTTTATTTCTCCTGACTTCAAACAACCCGAAAGCTCAACTAATGTTGAAATGCAATTGTCTTGGTCTACCTTCGGCTTACTACCTTTATAAGAAAGAGATAAATCATAAACAAATGAGTTGATATAAAGATTTTGTTTTTAGAAATATGTAGACTATGACTTATTAGGGACTGGAAGAATTCAACCAAACTGTACATCTTTTGTCTAGATCGTTGATTTGATATTATATAAACAAATAAATATATTTACATTGCAAGTCACTATATTTATCTGGTAATTAAGTGTACCAAGAAGTAAATACATTATACCTCTGTTGCTTATCTGTATATCCTTTTCCTTTTTTGCTTATACGTATTTCTTTTTTTTTAAATTGAAGTATAGTTGATATACAATATTATATGCCTCAGGTGTACAATATACAAAATCTTTCAATGTTATATGCCATTTATAGTTATTACAAAATATTGGCTGTATTCCCTGTGTTGTACTGTATATCCTTGCAGCTTATCTATTTTATGCACAGTGGTTTGTATCTCTTAATCCATACCCCTATCTTTCCCTTCCCCCCTTCCTTCTCCCCACTAGTAACCACTAGTTTGTTTTCTGTATCTGTGAGTCTGTTTCTGTTTTACTATATACATTCATTTATTTTTTAGATTCCACATGTAAGTAATATCATACAGTACATGTCTTTCTTTGTCTGACTTATACTGTATAGCACAGGGAATTATAGCCTTTACCTTGTAATAACTTTTAATGGAGTAAATGTGTAAAAATACAGGATCACTATACTGTACTCCTGAGACTAATATAATATTGTAAGTCAACCATACTTCAATAAAAAAAAGAGATGTAAATGCATGCTTATAAATGTTCAGAAATTTTTATAAGAAATGATGAACAAGTGTTCTTCTGGGCGATTCACTTGGGTGATAGAAGCCTGGTAGGAAGTACATTATACTTTTTTGTGTTGCTTGAACTTTACCATTAGCCTGTATTAATTTATTTAAGTACTTTTAATGAGTTTCAGTACCTTGTCCATCAATTCATTTAACAGGTATTATTAATAGCCAACATAATGAGGAAGAAACTTGTGCCAGAGGCAGAGATGTTGATGACTAACACGGACTTGGGTGCTGTCCTCATGTAGCTTACAGTCTATCTGGGCATGCAGATAATAGACAAATAATGACAAGTATAATATCAAGAACTAATGTAAGTAGGAAATAAAGGTGCTGGCCAAAGGGAGTTATTCTCAAGACCGTAGTGACAATTCTTAGTTTTCCAAAAACTGAATTTTGACAGGTATCATTTCCATGTTGTATCTTTATTTTACTCTAAATCCTTCTTAAAACTTAACTTTTGAAATTGTGTGGTGCTTTCAGGAAAGCTCTCTTATGCGAATAAACGTATTAATTGAACCTCATTTCTACCTCCTTAAACAGGTTTATTCTAAAAATTAGCTTATACCTTTGTGTTACCATATATGGGCAATCAAAAGGCACCTTCTAAAACGTAACCTTTTCAATGTTTCAGGTACTTTGGCAGTCAATTCAAGCCTCAGCACCAAACATTTAATTGCATGTACAACAATCAGTCATTGCTCCAGTATGCCTAAAGTCTCCCACGAATAGTACCACATACAAGATTAGCTGCATGTTCTCCTCTGAAGTTCATGAGAATAAAGTAGGAGTGTGGGAAAGGGAGTGGCCTGGAATGAGACATTCCTCAATATGAATGCCAACTCTGTCCCTTATTTACTCACTTACATTCTCATCTGTAAAATAGGTAATATGTGCTGACAGTATGTACTGCAAAGGATTATTTGATGATTCCTTGAGATAACATTATGTAAAGCATCTACTACTGGAATGGAAACCATTGCTATTGTATTAGTTTGCATATGGCAATGACTGTCTGGAATATTTTTTTCTCTTGTGAGTTTTACACTCTTCATTTTTTAATAGATTTTGTTGAATAGCAAGAAAAGAGATGAACAATAAAATCACTTCCCACAAAAATCCACTATTATTTTTACTCCTCATAGCCAACGGCACTCTAATTCATTGTAGCCTACAATGTAGAGACTCAGAGGTAGCCACAGAGTAGACCTGAGGGCTCCACTGAAGCAGCTCTAGACAGCCTTAAGCTGCCTAAGGTGTCAGCTGTATTCAGCGACAGCACGGGGCTGGAAGAGCTAATTCCCAGGTCTTATTTTACCATAGGTGGCATGATCATGGGCAACAGCTTGAATCTCTAGTTTTGGTTTCCTCATCTGTAAAACACAATGGATTCATTCAGTAGTTAATAACTATATACCATGAGAACTAAATTATGTTTTTCTGTGAGTGAATATACTCTACTGATTTCCCCTTCCTTTCTTGAAAATGTACATTAGCTTATTGTTCTGAAAAAAACAGATTGATAACTAGAAAGGATTTTTTTTTAAGAATTATTTTTTAGAGAAGGATATATTATATAAACAAGGTTAGCAATACATATTTACTTTATGGACTTCAAATCATGCTTACTACAGGTAAGGGTACCTGAAAGTAGTATCAAAAATCATACTATTTTGTGCCCTGATCATAACCAGTGTAAGCCTGTGTAAGTTTGTACTTTATCTGTAGTATAATGAATCAGAATCAGTGTTTCTACAGAAGGATTTACAGGCTCATTCACAATATTTCATAAGAATAAAATGAAGACATTATTAAAGTATTGAGAGGTCCTTAAAGGTGGCTTGAGAAGTAATTGCTAAGAGTGGGGAATAAGACAGGGACAGCTCTTCCATCAAAGAGTCATAACCCAATTCAGTAGTTTGAAGTTATTTTTGAGAAGTGACTGCCCCATCATGGATTCTACTCACCAGTCACCCTTACACATCACTAGGGCCTTGCAATTAATTCCTGCCAATGGAATATGTGCAGATGTAGTATATGGCACTTTGGGGTCAAGGTAGTTTTGAAGTGAGAATAGTCTTTGTAGTTTTGCTTTCCCTCTCTGCCAGCTGAATATGAACCCAGGATGATCTTAGAAGACGTGTGTTGATGATGGTAAAATCTCCAATATTCTGGGTCCCTGAATGACCGTATGGAGTAGAATTCTCTACCCCACCGACTAAAAGCACCTGCATAGGACTTTATATCAGTGAAAAAAATAAATATTTATTGTTTTAGGGCACTGAAATGCGGAGGTTGGTTTGTTAGAACAACCTATGTTACCTTTGCTAACACAGCAAAGACACATTTTACCCAAACCTCCAGAAAAAGATGAGACTGTTTCACAAGTCAGTGATAATCTGAGGTGAGCAGAGGGTACAGAAACCTTGAGCACTGGCCTTTAATTAAAACAGTTAAATCAACCCATACAGACAAACCCAAAATAAACCAGTTGTCTCAGGTCTAAATAAAAAACATGCAAGTTACTATAGAATTTTCCTAAATGCTTTAAAGGTCTGTTTCCTACAGCTAGATAGACTTATGTATATTAACTTTAAATATTACCACCCTTAAAAATCACAGTGATGCTTTGGTGCAAGTAAAATAATCTTTACACAATCATAGAAGACACCTGTTATTATAGTTACAAACCTAAAAAGAGCAATTGCTGTTAGAAGTATCACTTTTCTAATACATCTAGGATTAGGAAAGACAGGGTTTAAGAAGGAGATCAGTTTCATTAGCCGAAAAAAAAAAGAGTGGCATTTATTACTTGGTTTCCAGGGAACTGCTGTGGTTCAACAAAATAGCTCTTTTAAAGAGCTGTTTTCCTGTCACCATATTAGATCCATGCTGGCAGCTTATGCTTAATGCGGGAAATATTCAGGGCCTTATTAGAGAAGGAAGGTGGGATAGATGAGCTTTTCAGGGGAAGATGGGTCTTGTTAGCAGATTAGTCAGTCCTACATGCTCCCAGAGCGTGTAATACAGAGGAAGACACCCAAAGCAGAGTCACAGAGTCTGTGTGTCTCTGTTAGACCAAGATGTCATTTCTTGAGCCCTTTGTTTGTTATATTTCCCTCTTATGTTCCCCTCTATTTGCCCTTTCCACTGTTTGGTAGGGATTTTAAAAAAGTGATAAAAGTATCAGTAAGTGAATTTTGCTACTTTTGGAACCTTAAGAAAGATGAGAAAGGAGGCACAATATATCTGTGTACCAGAAAGCAGGAAAGAGCCTATGAAGGGTCTGAGGGTTTACCTCATTTGTAAGCTAATAAGTTAGCCTCTTACAGTTTTATTGATGCTGGCAAAAGACACAAGACACATGGGTCAGAGGCAACGGGACTTATTTGTACCAATATCAGTAGTGAGAGTATCGGCATGATATTTAATTTCCACAATGATGTGAAGAGTCTGAGGTAATACTGGCACACACGACGGACTGCCTTACAGGAGAGGAACCCTGAGCTTAGCGAATATGAATCTTTCATAATGGACGGCATGCTAGTCCTCTGCTCTGGAGGATAACACTATCTTTATCTTCCAAGGCTATAAGCCAGCCTACCTTTGGTCCAGACAAAGACACTATTTCTACCGTCAAAGGCTGTTTACTATACAGACATCCTTGAAAAGAAAAGAGTTCAGAATTAAAAGGGGCAAACTTGCAAGACGTGTAAAATGCAAGACACTCGTGGACATGAGAATTCTCTCCCTCTCCTTAGTATGTATATATAAATATTTATATATATCTTTATATATTCTCTTCTTAGTGTGTGTGTGTGTGTATACACACACACACACACTAAGTAGAGAATATATAAAGATATATATAAATATTTATATATATCTTTATATATTCTCTTCTTAGTGTGTGTGTGTGTGTATACACACACACACACACACACACACACACACACAAAGGCACAGCAAGGTTAACTATGTAGAATAGAATTTAATAAATACTAATTGTTCATTGATTGAATTAACTATTTAGCAACTAGAGATCTGATTAGATATAGAGAAATATATAACATAATATGTAAGTATATATTAATATATAAATATATAAAACATAAGTAATATATAATGTAAATGTACACTTAAAATAGAATATAAATATATGAGTACATGCTTAAATAAACCTGTTTGGTAAAGAGTTAATTCGATCAATCAAAAACAAGTATTTATTAAACCCTATTCTACATAATTAATTAACTTTTCTGTGTCTTGTTCCCTCACCTGTAAGACTAAGATAGTAAAAATATCCACTAATTGCATTATTTTGAAGTTTAAATGAAACTATGCATATAAAGCACCCAAAATTGTAGTTGGTTTATATGTATCAGTTCAAAAATGTTAGCTCTTATTCTTTTATTATTATATTAATGTTTATATTTTATCATGTTTTCAAAATCAACTGTTGGTTATAACTTACTTTACTAGGTAATTATTAATAGCTATGTATCTATACAGATATATATTTACATATATGTATATATAACGCTTGCACAATATATTCTAGCTATAATTTTATTCACCTTTCAGAAAACTTAAGTGGAATGATTTCCTTCAGAATGTAGAAGTCTGTTTATTTTATTATTGTTGATTCAAGGAGACTCAAGTTGAAGTGTAGAATCAAGTTATAATAGAAGAAAGATACTAGTTTATGACATTCTTGCCCCCTCCAGAAACAGGCCCTGAAGTAGCCTTATAATTCTCTCATCCTTTGTAGACAGAATCCTTTTAATAAACTGTGATCCATCAGGCAATAGGAAAAGCAACAGAGGCAGTTTGGGAAGGAAACTGAAAGGACTTTTATTAAAAGCACTATGATTTTGTCTTTAAAGAGTATTCATAGACAGCCTGTTAAAAGGGAGTGAAATCTTCCATTCTTGTGAGAGAACACATCAGGAGAAAGATTCTTTTTTTGTTGAGACTTGCATCTACCAAGAACCTCCTTTTCCATAGCAGGACCAGGTCATGCTACAAAACATATGCTCCTATTTATGGCGCTTTCCTTGTTTCTCAGTGGTCTCAGATCATCTTTCATTTCTTAGGCAATGAAAGCTTAAAGGGAAAGGGAAGCTCAGGTTATAATGAGCTGGAGCTATCAGTAGTTTGTGTACAGGGTGGAGGCAGGGGCGAGGCAGGAGTAAATTAGAAACGGGGATAGCAATAGGATAAAGTTTGTTGGGTTTATTCTTTTGTTAAATATTCTGTATGAAAATTTTCTCTCCTTGATCTTTAAAATCACCCTCAGTATTCTGACCTCAACTGAAATTAAACAGTAAAAGTCACTTGCTGAATTGAGGTAGGCAAAGTCAAAAAGGCTACTAATTTCCCCAGGTTATTTACCCTGTCTTTCTGCAAAAAGCACTAGACAACCAAAATAAATGAACGTGCACCTGCCTGTTTATAATGAAGAGCACGCCACCACTAGTGCCTACTAATTACCAGCCCAGGAGCTTAATTAAGATCTAATTATTCATTTTAGTACCATATTGCCTTAATTCTCCTGCAAAAGAGGTCAATCCATAGATACAGTCAGTAGTGGGTCAGTCATCCACCTGGCGGGGGAATGTAGCTTTTGAGGCACTTTTAGAGCCCACATGATGGATTTACTGATTTTCCTTTTATCTTTCAAAAATAACGTTTTTGGTTGGAATAAGAAGTCCTCATGTCTCCAAAAGCTTCCATTCACTTCTCATTTAAATGAATAAAACACTTTTTTAGAATGACATTTATTTGTACATTTGAAGGCATGGAAATGTGCATGAGTACAGTTAGCTGTTGACTTTTTAATTTAATTCATGGCTTAGTCTAAAAGGCTTGAGATGGTTACTTTTTCCTGACATTTACAGCAAAAAGAAAATCCTGCAACAGACCTTAACTTCTGGGATTATAATACAAGTGTATATTGTTCCAGTCCTTGTAATATGTCATCAGTAGAAAAAAAGATGCTGGGGGCTCTAGAAGAATTCTAGAAGCAAAGGGATAGTCTCCTCCCACACGTCACCCTGATTCCTGTTCATAATGTCTACACGAAGCAGCAGGGGATGCCCTTTAAAATTGGCACCTGCCTATCTGATAATTTAACTTCTTGAAAACAGTGTTAAATTGTGTATATGCTAATTTAACTGTATTATAAGGGGTGTATAGGAGTGAGGGACTTCCATTACCTATAGGACAGACTGTTCTTCCTGCTTGGGAGAATTTACTCTGAGATATATATTCATCTAACCAAGAGATCTTGGAAGGAAAAGTATATACAGCTCTGACCTACTTATCTTTAACCAGTGAAGGTTACCAGTATTTACTAAGAGAGCCTGTACAACAAGTAGTTGTTATTGCTTTGAGGTACGTTTACAGTTTAATGCCCGAAAGACCTTAGGGTTGCAAGTGATTTTGGTAAATACTAGTAATCTTCACTGGTTAGAAATGGGTAGGTGTGGGTCATATGTCCCTTTTCTATCCAGATATCTAACGGGTGATGTTTCAATGCAGATACAAAAATTTATTAAAGAAGGGGCTCAGTCACTTAAATGGCCCACAGGGCTTAGGAACAATGACCATAGTCTATAATTCTCATATAATCCCATGAAAAAGGAGAATGATTTTTTATGGTTGGGTCAGGGCTTTGGTGATTTTCCCAAATCCATCCTATTAGGTTCATCAAAGTTAAAAAAACTTTTATGTGAGTTTAAATTTTGGTTGTGCTAAAAATACCATCCAGCCATGCCAGATTATGAAGTTTATTATATAGTATTTATAAATATCCAGAAGAAAATTTTGATATCAAGAAATTTATGATTTCTATTCTTTCCCAGACAACTTTTAAAAAGTGGCAGGAAGTCACTTAACGAGGGTTAAGAAAAGTATAAGAGGAATTTGCAATCACAGACCTTCCTGTTAGTAAAATTGGATATAATTATTACTAATATAACCATGCCCACAAGAATATTTTTCTTTTTAACAGTAACTAAAATATCAAAAAGCATCAAAGAGAGTGCAGTTTTTAAAAAGCAAATTTATCTAACGGCTACCTACTTTGTAGCTTTCGATTTTGATTCACGTCTATTAAGGGCTAACTTCAGCAAATCCCAAACAGCTTAGAAATATTAGACATATTAAGATAGGTTTATACTGTGGCTATATTCCATCCCCAAATCTTGATGACTTGAAATATAAAGTTTATTTTTCACTCATGTAAAATGTACTGTAGGGCCTTAGAACTCTGCAGTGTACAAACTAAATGTGGTGACTCAGAAATCCAGGCTGTTTAAAACTTGTAGCTCTGCTATTAATAATACGTGACTTTTCTTCTTACCCTCAAGGCATAAGAACAGAACTGGAGAATCATGAGGGCTTTTTTTCCTGCCTCGGATAAGAAATGACACTTATTGCTTCAGCTCACATCTCATTGACCACGACTAGTTGCATGGTCCCTTCTCATTGCAGGGGACTGGAAAATGGGGGTAGAGGTAAAATGTTAGTTGAGCATCTGTGTCTTTGTGAAAGTAGATTATTAGACACTTTAAGAGCCAGCTCTGAGAAAGAGCACAAGGTTCCCAATATTCTCTTTCCAAAAGGTTAATTCCTAGAGTTTACATGCAAAAAGTTCTATGAGATAGGGTAAGATTTTGATGATGTGGAACTTATTGGTGGAGAAAGAATCAAAAAGGAGGGTAGTCAGACTTACAAACAAATAACACTCACCAATTCTGTGTTCTAGCCTTTACCGCCTTCATCCCTTTTAGCTAGTTTTCCTTCCTGGGGAGGAGAAACACAAGTATTTCCTACTAGGCTACAAGAGGAGCAGCAAACATAACATTGCTGAAAGTGACGGAAAGCATTCTCCCACGTTCCTGCCCCATCTCTCTGCTCTCTTTCTGTCTTTCTGTCTCTCTGTCTCTCTCTCTCTCTTCCTACCTCCATACTTTTCCCTCTTTCTTTCCCCCTCCTCTTACTCTTTTGCACTTGAAGACTCTATGCTCTCTTAAAGACAAAAATAACACATGCAATAATTCTCTCCTTTCTGTTACTCTTTTATTTAAAGTTTTCTTCTGCCTCATCACATTAGGAATGAGATGTCTTCCTTTTATTCATAAGTTGATAATTTTTGTTTAGATTTCCTATTTGGAAAATATAAAAAAGGATCCTCAAATTGAAGGGAACAGTTTTTTCTCTTCAATTTCCTTTTTATATTATAGAAAATTTCCACTTATTTTAAAGTTCCCTGGTTGTATTTCATATTCACAAGTCACTGATCTCACAATTGACTGAACCCAAATGAGAAAAATGCAAAAACATTTAATAATAATAATAATATAGCTATGACCCAGTATGAAAACATTAAACTAGATTCTTTTATAAAAATACCTCTGACATCTTCTGACTTTGCTTTTATTTTTAGGGTACAAGATTATCCCCTCAATATCCCAGTATAAGAAACTGATTTTCACAATTCTGAAGTATCAATTTTCTCTAAAACAAAATTTGTTTCATGCTAATAAAATTGTATTTACTTATACTGTGACTAGGAATCAACTCAAGATGTAAATGTCTCCTTTTATTAAATATCATGGGTTGATAAGTTTTTATGTTTTTAATTATGATATTGAAAGAAGACAGTATAATTTTTCTCACTAATAGATTTTTAAGTATACGAAAAAACATTTCTTACTTACCTATAGATCAGCTTCCATAATGGGTTATGGAAGATAAGTCACCCACAACCTCCCAATATGACTTTATTTGTAGATATAATTAAATTAAGAATCTGGAGATAAGATCATCCTAGATCTTAATCCAATGACAGGTATCTTTATAGGAAGAAAGGACACAGAGACACACACACAGAAAAAGAGAAGTGAAGATGGAGGCAGAAATTGAAATGCTGTTGCCACAAGTCAAGGAATGCTTGGGCCACCAGAAGCTGGAAGAGGTGAGGAAAGATTCTCCCCTAGAGCCTTCAGAGGGAGTGCAACCAACTAACACTTTAGTTTCAGATTTTTGGCTTCCAGAACTGTGAGAGAATAAATTTTTATTGTCTTAAGCCATAAAGTACATGGTAATATGTTATGGCAGCCCTAGGAAACTAACAGAGTCTCCTAGAGGTTCTGCCCTTCAGGACAAATCTTTAAAACTAAATATGTGAGAAAAGCCATCCTGTGTTAGAATCACATACTTTGAGAGGCTCAACCAGAGCCCAGTAATTAAAGACACCAGCTCCTAGCCTGGACACTTACTCACTAGATGATTTTTAAATATTTTTTCTGTCATGTATTTTTAATTAAAATAGTGAAGACAATTTTAAAATTCTATGCTAAAATACCTTCTTTTTTTCTTACTGAACAAATGAATCCTCTTTGGGAAAGTGAAAAAATAAAGTTCCATCACAACTATGGCTTGAAAATGAATTTAACTTATAAGTAAGAAGATTTTAAACTGCATCCGTGTGTATGTGCAGAAAGAAGAGGATATGGTCAAGAATCACTTTCCTCATGATATGAGGTCCACTTTATGGGAAACTACAAAGAAAATTCTTCACATTATGGCAAAATATCATTGCATCACATTTTTATTTCTCTGCATATCTTTAAAGCCTTTTTAAAAATCTGAGACAAACTGGAATTTTTTGAAAAGAAGTTTCTTTTTCTACTTTTTGAAAAATAAAACCCACCCAAATATGACCTATACTTATACAGTTAGAAAAAATTGACATTTTTCTATGTTCTCAAACTCAGATCAGCTAAGTAGAATGCATTTTCTGGTACAGCCTAGACTCCACATCCCCGGTTTTCGGAAGAACACCTGTACTGCAATTTCTTGACACCCCTACCATGAAGGCAGAGAGTAGCGTCATGCTTAATATTCAGGACAAGACCCACCACTGACATTTGCAAGGCCCAGGGCAATAATCCAAATGAGAGCTCATGGATCTTGTGTTTAATTATTTTAGAGACGTAAATCAAGCTAACAACCTCAACTTGAATTCTCCTCCCAGTACTTTCTCTTCAGTATAGGACCGTGAATTGCAAGTAGCTCCATTCGGCTAGTTCTGTGAGTTGGAAGGGTCCAGACCCGCCAACATCATTAGGTCTTCCTGCAGACCCTTTCCCCTCACTGTAGAATTGGAGCCTGCAAAGTCCCCTCCCAGTTTCCACCTCTGTTCATAGATTGTCCAATCTAAACTACCATTGCTCACGTTGGGTCATGTTTTTTTTTTTGTTTTTTTTTTTTTGCTGCATTCCAACGCACAGTCTCTAGTATCATATGGATCCAGTTGCTAATAGTGGTTGGTCCTCTCCCATTCATATTTCGGGTTCATGAGAATTTCTTATCATATTGTGTAGTAGACGTTGTCCATGGATGTTTTACTTATTTGTTTGTCTATATAGTTGTTCTATCCATTTTTGAGGGAGGATTCATAAAGAAAAAAAGACTTCACACAGAATTCTTGCTTATATGAGAAGGACCTATCCAAGCCTCATTTAATTCATCTATAAAATAGGGGTAATGATAGTACCTATCTTATAGGATTGAGATAAGAATCAGATAACATGAGACATGTGCATTTTTAAACACTGGCCCCAAAGTAGAACTTGAACATATTAGCTCTTATTTTTAGCCATTAGGATCAAGCATGTTCAGAAACTTCTAGATTCTTTTTACCATGAAACTCCAAAGACGCTTTTCTTACATGTTTTTGGAACACAGACCAGATAAGAAACAGAAAACTACAGGTGGTAGGCGGTGCCATTACTCACAACTGCAATTACACTAGAAAGGTTCTTGACAGCCTGCTATTTGAGGGAAGGCGCAGCAGTTAAAAGCAATAAAGAACTATTCTTCTCCAGTACAATAATGGACCCTTACAATTTTCACATAGAGATTATAGTGTTGTTAGCTAATAGCTTGAAAAACATTTAAAGTATCTTTAAATAAAACCTCAGAAGTTAACTCCATTAAAAGTTTCAAAAAAACTTGACCATAAAACATATTTTATTAAGAACATAGTAACCTTGTCATCCTTCCTTTGCTTAAATAAATGGCTACAGGGCATATATATATATATATATACACCAAGAGATTCAGTAAAGTTCAACTCTAAAATCTATTTTTATTCTACTCTATGACATTATGACATATTGTCACTTTAATAATCTCTCAGTGTAATCTTGGGATTGTTTGTCTTTGACCTCTTTTTTTTTTTTTAGCCTCTCTTTTAATTTCCTTAGAGTATAAATAACTGAATGGTTGAGGTTGACATCTGAGCCACCGTTTTGAGGTCGTTTGCTATGCAGCAATAGATAACCTGAACAGAATGAGAGTGAAAAGGGTAGAAAGGGCTTCCCTGGTGGCGCAGTGGTTTAAAGTCCGCCTGCCGATGCAGGGGACACAGGCTCGTGCCCCGGTCCAGGAGGATCCCACATGCCGCGGAGCGGCTGGGCCTGTGAGCCTTGGCCGCTGGGCCTGCGCGTCCGGAGCCTGTGCTCCGCAACGGGAGAGGCCACAGCAGTGAGAGGCCCGCGTACCGCAAAAAAAAAAGGGTAGAAAAATTCAAGAGGAAAATTTAATTTACAGTAATCAAGATAAGGAAAAAACAGAGTCTCATATCTAAATAATAAAAAATCATCACTTTTTGGAAGATGAGTCATTCATTTATTTCAACAAACATACTCTTTTCTTAGTAACAAATATATTTTCAACTCTCTGTTAGACACCTCCACCTGGATATCCCGTTGGATTTTTTTAACCTAACCTGTCCAAAATGAACACATCCCCTTTCCCTGAAATTGTCTCCTTCTCCTAAATTAATACTTCTGTTAATGTCAGGGTAAGCCTAACTCATATTCAAACTCCAATAGGTACATTCATAAAATAGATATAAAGCCATATACATTCTGGCTTTCAGCTAGTCATCCAATCATTCATTCCTTCAAAACATAATCAGTCCCTGCTAAGTTCCAGACATAAAACTCAAGGCTGAACTACAGAGACGACCAACCAGTCCTTCTTCCTGCCATCACGGGACTTCCTACAACATTCCATAGCAGCAGCCTTTGCCATTTCATTTCCATTATCTCTGCTCTCTTTCTAGGCATTATTTCTTCTCACTTGAACTAACGGTCAGTTTCTTTACTAAGAGAACTGGTTTTTCTGCCCCCTGTTTTCACTGGTCTGGCTTAACCATGCTGCTAGATTGACCCTTCTATGCCGATTACTGGATTCCTTGGCAAAAGTGATTCACTGATTTGGTACTTATCTCCTTCCTTTTCTCAGAACTTTAATTCAGCATTTAGTGAAACATTCACATAGCATCGTCCCTCTTTATTGAATCCTACTCATCTGCAAGGCACATCTCAAATGCCACCTCTTCCACGAAATCTTTCCTGTGGGTGAGATATCTTTTTGTTCATTTCAAAATCAGTTTATTGAGGGAAGGGGCACCATAGAGTCTAACATGTATTATAGTTATATAAGGTGAGTAACTGTCCTCTCCAAACCATGGGTTTAATCATCTTCTACCTGGAATAGCCTTTCTCTCAATTGTTTAACGTTTTTGACCCTAATTCACCATAGTCCATTTTCGTAGTTGATTTTCAATTTAGTAGGCTTTACAACTGGATAATGCATTTCATCAATGTTAAAGTTCTGTCTCTGCAAGGTAATACACTTACCATTGCAGCAGCTATGAATAGAGAAATGAAAAGGATCAGATGTCTCAGAAATTTCTATGTGAGTTTATATTAATGATTCTGAAAATCGATAAAGAGGATAAAAGTTAATTCAAATACCTTTTATCAATTTGTCCCAGAAGAAAGATGACAACGCGAAAGAACATAGTCTTTTACTGCCTCACCGACATGCAGAAGAATATATCAGACTTAAAAAAAGGAAAAGTAAGTCTCTTACTGCTCTGGAAACTTTTTCTTTAAATGTTTCCCACATAATCAGTTTAATGAACTACTGTTTAGTTACAACATTTTCTGCAATATTCTTTTTCTAACAGTTAAAGCTGTTCTTATTTTCATGCAGTATTCATTCTTATTTTCAGAATAATTTTTTGTTTAAACCCTTGTATATAATTCTGCCTTAGAAAAAGAAATTCCTGAGTATTTGACTGAACTTTCAGCCACACGAATCTTTTCCAGTACTGTCTTTCTAACATTAAAAGCTGTACATATTTTCATCTGGAAGTCTTTTTTACAGAATTTTTGTTTAAACTTTTGTATGCAGTGATGCCTTAAAAATGTAATTGCCCACGATTTGACTGATGTTTTTTCAACCACACACACCTAGTAAATGCACCTGAGGAAGTCAGTTGGTGAAGGAAAGCCCACTTGCCTTAAAGACATCCAGAAGATGTGGTACCCCAAAACAAACAGACAAGAAAAAGGATTCTCTCCATCCTAAGAAATCTGCATTTCCATAGCTTGAAGAGCAGAAGCAATCTTTTAAAACATATCTTTACCTTAGTTCTAAGCAACCATAATTCTTTATAAAACACGAGTATCTAGATGTCACTAAGTATGTAGTAAGAGGCAGCCTGACACAGAGGTATGGATGTAGGGCTTATAAGAGGGGCATCTAGACTCCACTACAGACATTGGGAACCTGGGGGCAGATGACTTCACCACTGTGAGGCTGCCTCAGCTTCTCCTCCCCAACCTGCAAAATGGGAATAATAACCCCTCACCTTCAGGATTCAGATAAGAATTAACCAGTATAATCAATGAGGGGGTGGGCAGCTGATCTTGGTATAGCAGTTGCAGCAATAGTAACAGAACAAAAGATTCCTGCTGCAGGAAGGGGTGGGGTGTGATTAGTCATGGGAAGTGGATGTCGTCTTAGTTAGAAAAGTTTGTATTCTACTGATATTTTGTTACTGAGAAGCACATTAGGAAAGGGAACCATACTTGTGTGTCTTAAAGCTGTAAGGAATGTGATGTCTGTGAAGGAAACACAACAGAACTGCTGCATATCCACACCAAAGAATCCTATTCTTGAAGCCATGTCTTTCCGTTTATCCTGATGGGTCATGGCTTCACTGAATGTGTCCCTCTCCAGATGGCACATCAACAGGGTTGAACTAAATTGTCTTCCCTGTTATCGTCTGGTTGCTCAACTGAGTAGGAACATGGAGAAAGACTTGATTTCCAGAGCACAGTTAGAGGCATCTATTAGCTAACTTGTATGTTGTGCTTTCCACCTTTCTAACTTTACTCTGATGGAGGTCTGCAGTGGTCCTAATGTGCAAATTGGTCTTCTGCCTTGGGTGCCCGGATAACTGAAAGCCATCCCCTCAGATAACCGTGCTCTGGAAACCAAGTGGGAATGCGAGTGGTAACTAAAACTGAAATGTTTCTACTTGATATATTATTCTGGTCTAGTGGTTTCAGCTTAACTTTCTTTTTGATGAAATGAAGCCACTAAGCCCCCCAAATACCCACTTCACTTGGTATTTTGTGGGCAGAGAATGTGTTGATGTAAGAACTGTAGAGATGGTGTTGCACTAATGTGAAAAGTCCCTGTCACCCCCCCCACCCCCGGCCTGGAGTCTGTAAGCCATTTGTCTCAGAGCAGCCACTTTTAGATTATGAGCATCCTGACATGTACCAAGAAAGACTGACTGCTCCCTGGAATTTGGGGTTTGGGAAGGGACACACCACCTGGAGCCACAGGTCAAGAATCTATAGGAAAGACAGCTATCAGTGTGGTGCAGGAATTGTGTAAGGGGCTTTTAGAGAATTTCCTTACAGTTAAGAAAACGGAATTCTTTTGGATGGGGAGCAATTAGCTGTATAAAAAGCTGCCTGGCTTTTGTTATATCCATAAGTTACAGTAATGACCAAATTTTGGAGTGTGACAGGCTTGTTATTTGATAAGAAGATGAAAAGGACGTATTAGAGCAGGAATGAATATGGCGTTGATGGTAATGACACCATCGTTATCATTATACTTGCCTGTATTGGTAAACAGTTACGGTCAAATTCTAAGAAAAACATGCATACATCTTGTGGAGGTAGAGAGGGAGAGAGTAATTAGGGGACATCTCGTAAAGGAGGTGGCAGCTGACCCACGATGCAAGGAAGCAAAGCGAATATAATTTTGATTAATCCTAAAATAAATGTGCTTGCTCCTTGCATCCCCAGCCAGGCTGGTGTAAAAGCCCACTTGTTCTTTTATTATTATTATTATTTTTTGCGGTACGCGGGCCTCTCACCGTTGTGGCCTCTCCCATTGCGGAGCACAGGCTCCGGACGCGCAGGCTCAGCGGCCACGGCTCACGGGCCCAGCTGCTCCGCGGCATGTGGGATCTTCCCGGACTGGGGCACGAACCCGTGTCCCCTGCATCGGCAGGTGGACTCTCAACCACTGCGCCACCATGGAAGCCTGCCCACTTGTTGTTTTCACAAGCACTTGTATCTCTCTCATTTCCTCTCCAGCCTTAAGGCAGTAATTACTAGCAGCAGGATCACTGGCAAGGGAAGTTGAAGGTGGGCTAGCTAGAAAGGAGGAATCCTATTTGGATTTCTCTGGCTAGTTCTGAATTGGAAGTGGGGGAGAAGGAATTTGCTCCCTGCAAAATTTGCCTCTCTGCAACTCTTCCTACTTCGGGCACTGTTTCTGCTAACTGGACTTTGGTAAACAGCACTTTGATAAATAGTAAGCCCCTGCCTTACCCCTTTCTTCTCTCTGCATATCCCTAAAATTCTAACACACTTCTTACATCAAGTTGGAAGAGTGCGCTGAAACACCCCTTTTCCAAGTGTCTCCCTCCTATTATACTGCAAACACCCAGAGGGCACAGAGTTGCCCACTGTAGATGGTACATCCACGTTGACAGAAACGAACTGAAATTCCAAATGGAAAAGCTGATGCTTCCTTCCCTTCTAGTCACCCCTGTTAGAAATATTTAATCTTTAGCTATCACTTAGTCTCCTCCTTCCAAATATTCTCAGAATTCCACTTACGTTCTGAATGACGCTTCATTTTCTCCAGATATCCTTTAGATTTTCAAGATACTATCCTCCTAACTTTCAGCAATTTTATGGAATTTCCCTGGGTTTTTATTCTTCTCATTTGTACCAGCCTGGTCAGATCCATAAGTATTTACAATTATTTCCTCTTAAATCTGAATTTAGATTCAGAATATGTGAGTCCAAATGGAAGCACTTCCTTTGACTAGATTGGCTACATTGGGCAAGATGGTTTGCTTCTCCAAGCCTCAGTCTTCTTTTTGGTAAAATTTGAGTGTTTATATCTGTTGGGCCTACAGAGCTGTCATAAGGACCAAATGAAAGAGGGTCTGTACAATGCTAGGGACATGATAATGTATTATAAACATGTTAGCTATTATTTTACTGAGACTAAATATATCAACCACATATAACAATAAAATTCCGACCCACAACCTGTGCAGCAACCAGCCACGGAATCCAAACCAGAAGCTCTGTAGCAATTGGCTTCAAAGGGTTAGAACTTGGTCAGCAATTGTTAGCTCCCCCAATTTTTGTAATCCTTCTCCCCCACTTCCAATTCAGAACTAGCCAGAGAAATCCAAATAGGATTCCTCCTTTCTAGTTAGCCCACCTTCAACTTCCCTTGCCAGCAACCTCCAATAAAAGCATTTCTAAAAACTTCTCTCATTTTTTCCACTATACAACTTTTTCAGTTGTTACCTGTCTGCCTTTGAATCTCTGCCAAATGAAGTAATAGTGACTTTGCTAAAGCAAGTCTGCATAAATAACCTCTGTTCTCATTTGGGCAGTCTTTGTGTATTTTTATAATACTATAGTGTATATTTAAATTTATTCCTATAAAACTTGACAATACTATATATTTTTTTCTCTCAGAGAAATCCATCCATTGGCTTAATGTTGATATTTATTAAACATCTCCTACATAATAATACTGTGATGGCTCCTCCAGGGTTTCATAGAAGACTATAAATTATGTAGCGCCATAAGTTATGTGGAACCCTGTGGAACACACGGCTTTGCTTGGAAGATACGATACAAAATAAGAAAAAGTAAAGTCAGAAATTCAAGACAGGCTAAAAATAATATGTTTATAAGGTAAAATCAGTGATACAGGCTATAAATGTGCTGATTCCAAAAAGTAGATATCACATATGCTTACCCAGGATCTAGGAAGGCTTCAAGCAGGAAATGTGATTTGAACTGAGATTTGTAGGAAAGTTCGAAACTGAGGGTGGCAGCAGGAAGTGAAGATAATCCAGACAGGGAAACATCTATTAGTAATGTCCAAAGCAGGAATGTGCAAAAACCTGATAGGAAAGCGTGTAGTAATTGCAGCAGCAATCTGTCGGGAGACAAATGGGATACAAGAAAGTAGTAGCAATTAAGACTATAAAATCATTCACCAAAATGTGAACTTTATCCTGAGAAGCTCCTGAATGTGTGTGATCAAGGGCATAATATGTGTAGATGTAATTTCAAATTTAGAAGTCTTCCCTCCAGATGTTAACTTCTCAGCATGTGTTGGGAAATACTTCCCCCTACTTAGAATAATTTATGAATAAAAGTATTACTTTTGACATAACTAACTTTAAAATATTTTAAATTATCAAATAATTTCTAAATACTGAAATCATGGTCTCTGTTTAATTAACTTTCCCGGGAAAACTCCTTTTAATGCTTGTTTAGTTAAAAAAGCATGCCGAGAGAAAGACTTTGGAGAACATAAAGACATTATGCATATTCATTTCTTATCCATTTTTATTGGAGTATAATTTACAATGTTATGCTAGTTTCAGGTGTACAGCAAAGTGATTCAGTTCACACACACACACACACACACATATTCTTTTTCAGATTATTTTCATTATAGGTTATTACAAGACACTGAGTATAGTTGTCTGTGCTATACAGTAGGTTTTCTGTTTTATACATAGTAGTATGTATATGTTAACCCCAAACTCTTAATTTATCCCTCTCACCTTTTCCCCTCTGGTAACCGTAAGTTGGTTTCCTATGTCTGTGAGTCTATTTCTGTTTTGTAAATAAGTTCATTTTGATCAGTTTTTAAGATTTGACGTATAAGTGATATCTTGTATTTGTCTTTCTCCGTCTGACTTACTTCACTTAGTATGATAATCTCTAGATCCATCCACGTTGCTGCAAATGGCCTGATTTCATTTTTTTTTATTGCTGAGTAATATTCCATTGTATATATATATATATATATCACATCTTCTTTATCCATTCATTTGTAGATGCCCATTTAAGTTGCTTCCATGTCTTGGCTATTGTAAATAGTGCTGCAATGAATATTGGGGTGCATGTATTTTTTTTTTTTAATGCTTTGAGACATTTTATTTAAATTGTTTTTAAAGACAGCAATAATTTATGCCATGAACCAAACGAGGGTGCCGATGAGCATCTTCTGAACTGCCTGGTCACTGCCCCGGCCCCTGCGCTCTGCCACTGCTGGGGGTGGCCCTGCCGGGGGTGGGAGGTGGTCAGCTTTGGAACAGTGACAGCAGGGCCGAGGCCAAGACCCAGGCGGGAGGCCAGGAGCAGACACAGAGCCACTGCAAGTGGCCGGGCGTTGGGATTTCTTCCCGTTATTATCACAGTGACCCTGGGGAACGGCAAGGTGACCTGGGGACGTGGCGACCTCGGTCCCCGCACACAGCGATTGCCCTGTCTCTCCTCTCCTCCCCCTACCAATCCCACAACGGTTCGTTTTTGTTTTTTTTTTAAATATAATTTTGTAAATGTTCCATAAAAATACTATTATTCCTAGTCAAACACAGATATTGCAATATGAAGGGTAACTGCTCTGTCTTTGCTCTAGAAAATGTGAAAAGGTCATCACATCGGATAATATAGAAGAGTGTGGAACCTCTAGGTATCACAAAAGCCAGTACCGAGCACGCGAGGGGGAATCGTTGCCAGGTGCTGGGCCAGGGCCCCCTCCGCGCTTCCCTGCTCAGTGCCGGGGCCTGTGGACGTGGCAGGGCCTGAAGGGTCCTCTCTGCAGGGAGGACATCATGGCTTTGAGACACAGACAGCGGCCACACTCCGTCCCAGTGGCCGGGCCCCCCGAGGCCACCTGCTCAGCCTGAAGCACCGAAGAGCCGGTGACGACGGGGACGTGGCCTCTCCTCCTTCAGCAGTGAGGCTCCACCTGGCCCTCAAGGCGCCTTCGCAGGCAGGCCTGGGCCACAGGAGCTGGCAGGGCCTGTCCCTTGAGGCAGGAGGCCTGGGCCAGTGGCCGTGCCTTCAGTTCTCAGAGAGAGACAGGGCCAGGGAGGCCTGGAAGGTGGCCTCCTCATCGATGCTGTAGTCCACAAAGGTGTCGTAGGAGAACTTGTGCCGGGGGAGCAGGTGCTGCAGGAAGTTGGCGCTCTGGTAGCTTGGGTCGCCCCAGGCCATGGCTGAGCAGATGGGACACACCACACGGTTGGGGTCGCTGCGGTGGTTGTCCATGCAGTGCTTTACCAGCTCCTGCTGGTCCAGGCTGCTGGTGCCACAGTAAGGGCAGGCGAAGGTGGACCTGTTGGGGACAGCACTAGGGATGGGCTGGGATGTGGGCACCACAGGGACGAGCTTGGGACAGTTAGCCACCTGCTCCTGGACCTTCAGGCAGGAGGCAACGTGCACCCTCATCTTGGCCAGCGTCACCTTCTTACTGCAGCCCCGCAGGGTGCCTTGTAGGACGAAAGCTGCTTCTCCACGTGGGCGGCCTTGTCCACTTTCTTGGGGTGGAAGGGCAGGTGGCACCGTGGGCACAGGGGGGATGGCACCTGCAGGCATGGCCGGAGGTACTCCCCGCAGAACCTCTAATTCTTGCAGCCAGTGGGATGGCTTAGCCACTGAACAAGCTGTCCTTACAGGGATGCGAGGAAAGTCGGCCTCCCTGTCCCTTCTACCCACTGGCTCCACTTCTGCCTTCCAGGGCCGGCATGTATCTTTTTGAATTAGAGTTTTCTCGGAATATATGCCCAGGAGTGGGATTGCAGGATCATATGGTAGCCCTATTTTTTTTTTTTTAAGGAACAGCCATACTGTTCTCCATAGTGGCTGTACCAATTTACATTCCCACCAACCATGTAGGAGGGATGGTTCCTTTTTCTCCACAGCATTTATTGTTTGTAGACTTTCTGATGTTGGCCATTCTGACTAGTGTGAGGTGATACCTCATTGTAGTTTAGGTTTGCATTTCTCCAATGATTACCAATATTGAACATATTTTCATGTGCCTGTTTGGCCATCTGCATGTCTTCTTTGCAGAAAAGCCTATTTAGGTTTTCTCCCCATTTTTTTGATTGGGTTTTTTTGTTTGTTTGTTTTTTTGTATTAAGCTGTATGAGCTGTTTGTATATTTTGAAAATTAATCCCTTGTTGGTAACATCATTTGCAAGTGTTTTCTCCCAGTCCCTAGGTTGTCTCTTCTTTTTGTTTATTGTTTCCTTTGCTGTACAGAAGCTTTTAACTTTAATTAGGTCCCATTTGTTTATTTTTGTTTTTATTTCTATTACTCTAGGAGACAGATCTAAAAAAATATTGCTGCAATGTATGTCAAAGAGTGTTCTGCCTATGTTTTCCTCTAGGACTTTTAAAGTATCTGCTCTTACATTTAGGTTTTTAATCCATTTTGGGTTTATTTTTCTATATGTAGTTAGAGAATGTTCTAATGTTATTCTTTTACATGTAGCTGTCCAGTTTTCCCAGCAACACTTATTGAAGAGACTGTCTTTCCTCCATTGTATAGTCTTACCTCCTTTGTCATAGATTAATTGATCATATGTGAGTGAGTTTATTTCAGAGCTTTCTATCCTGTTTCATTGATCTACATGTCTGTTTTTGTGCCAGTACCATACTGTTTTGATTACTGTAGCTTTGTAGTATAGTCTGAAGTCAGGGAATCTGATTCCTCCAGTTCCGTTTTTCTTTCTCAAGACTGTTTTAGTTTTTCTGGGTCTTTTGTGTTTCCATACAAATTAAAAATTTTTCTTGTTTTAGTTCTGTGAAAAATGCCAGACATTATGCATATTCATTTTATTATCAAGTCTTCACTGGGCTTTATTTGTAGGTCCATACTCAGCAAAACTTCCATTAAGAAAAAAAAAAAAAGGTCATGAAGAACCTAGTAGTAAGACAGGAATAAGGACACAGACCTACTAGAGAATGGACTTGAGGATATGGGGAGGGGGAAGGGTAAGCTGTGACAAAGTGAGAGAGTGGCATGGACATATATACACTACCAAATGTAAAATAGATAGCTAGTGGGAAGCAGCTGCATAGCACAGGGAGATCAGCTCGGTGCTTTGTGACCACCTAGAGGGGTGGGATAGGGAGGGTGGGAGGGAGGGAGACGCAAGAGGGAAGAGATATGGGGATATATGTATAGCTGATTCACTTTGTTATAAAGCAGAAACTAACACACCATTGTAAAGCAATTATACTCCAATAAAGATGTTTAAAAAACAAACAAACAAAAAAACTAATATGCTGTAAAGTTCTCTGTTGGATAATGATCACAAACAACTCTAAACCAACAAAAATGATATAGCATGAAAGCTTACAAACAAGCTGAGGTAGAGTTTTGGTTTATAGTGTTTTTGTTATTTTTCTGAAGTAGAAATGCCACCTTTCCAATAACTTTGAAGGTAAATCTTAACTTGCTGGTAAATACACTATGATAGCTACTTTCAAGGAAGAAAAATTCAGAGACAAGAAGGAAAAGGGCATCTTTTGGGGATGCTCACTAGCCCACCAAACTCTGAGCACTGAGGTGAGTCCCTTCATGGCCATAATCTTTCCTCATCATCTGGTCTCCACCATCACAGCCAAGTATGTCTCCCAGCCTTACTCTATTAGATGTTAGAATCTTTATTTTGATGCATTTTATCTGTTAAAATTTCTAACATTTATTTTCAAGGTAATCTCATTATAGGTTCAAGGTTTGATTTTAGTGAAATATCAAGTGCATGTATCAAACTGCTCTCCAGATATTTAATTTGAGAACTGTAGAAAATCATATGTATTATTGCTATGTCAAACCTATTTTGTTTCCTTTCTCACCTCCCTTTCTGTCTTTCTGAGGCCCAAACACATACTGAAGATACTCAACTCATTTAATATTTCAAAGCAACATTGGGAGAATGATTCTTTCTGCATCTAATAAGGAGTGTGTGTCAAGAAGTAAATGTTGTTTTGGTGTTGAATCAAACTACTGACAACCTCTATATCTAGAACAACCAGAGTTCATAAGTCTTTGGTGTCCTGGAGAAAGGAATCCTTAAAAAAAGGAAACGTTTTCCTTATTGCCCACAGGGATGTATCGTGAGAGTCTAAAATGTTGACCCTAAGTCTGCTCAGGAGATCAGAACAAATTATTTAAACTTGAAAAGTCACTTTGGACAGCCCATGCAACACCCATCCCACAAACGCCTTATGGCTTGAAGCATATGAGTTGAACAAATATATGAATCATTGTACATTCTTCTGGAATCTCCATATGTTCGACTGGCCAAGAGTAAGATTGTTTTCCACTGGATTGTACCATCTTTCCTTGAATGATTATACTTGAATTATTAGAGCAAAGCTATAGAGTTTTGCAGTGTATCTTTTCTAATAGTTCTTAAATATCAGTGAGTTGAATATCTCTTCTCCATGGAAAGACAGCTTGGTAGTAGTGAAAAACATACAGAAAAAGCATGGTTGGGGACATAAACTAGCCATATGTCTCAGATACAATAAAATATTTTACATTAAAAAATAATACTTCATAATTACAACACATTTTTGGTAAAATGATAACAAGTGCACAGATCATATAGAAAAATGTTTTTTAAAGGGGAATAAATAAATAAAACTTAAAGATAGTAATAAAAGAAGAGATTTAAAAGTTGAAAAGATTGAACTACATATTCTCTCAGGTGATCTATAATGAAAAGAGAATAGATGGCATTGCTAGTGAGAGGGGAAATGTCCCAGAGTGGAGTGTCAATCACAGCTTAGTGAAAGAGAAGTTCAGAAGTAAAACTTGGCAAATCAGAGGAGGTAACTAGCTCCAGAAACATAAGGCTTTAAAGTGAGACACCAGAGGAGAAAAAGATAAAAGTTGCATAAAAAACAAGCAGGGATATTTACAGATAGAAAATTAGGTATGTATAGAAGGGAGAGTTGAGGAGGAAGTTTGAAAACTGGAAGTGATTTTACCTGCAGGTTAACAGAAATTCAACAGCCCAGTAAACTGGTCCTTTTATTATAAATTTCCCTTACATCTGAGGTGCTCATCATATGGTGAAGATAAAAACCAATAATATAAACTTAACATCAATGTGCTGACTTGGAGACCAGAGGAAGTCATATTTTCGACTATGAAAAAATGGGAAGTATATGGGACCACAGAATCCTAGGGTTGAAGGCATCTGATGGGTGTCAGTTGCTTGAGTCTCATTTATAAATTATTTTCCAAAAGCTCATTACTTCTAAGGCAGTCCATTCTGGTCAGAATATTCTGTCAGATATGTCTACCTTGTATTGAGTTGGGGAGTCTCTCCCTGTGCATCCATGACTCATTGGCCTTAACTGTAGGGCCACATAAAAAGACTCAAGTCTTCTACATCAGATCCAGCTACTGTGCTCTTCATCAGGTGGTCTATTCAGGGTAACATAAAGACGAATCTTCTAACCAGGGTCCATAAGGTATGATTTTAAAACTCTGCTATCAGCATTAGTGTTCTTCTTTGAGCGTACTCCACTTATTTTAAAATTCTTAGTATAATCTGATTAGCCTCCTGGCCACTATTATTTTATGAAGGTGATGTCAATCATTGAGTTTTGCAACGAGCCATATCATACTGTTGACACTTACTGAACTGATTCAAGTTAAACACATGCCGCTACTAAGCGATCTTTACTGGATCCTGGATATATATGAGTAATTCTGTTTTCTTTCAAGTTTGGGACCTTACATTTACATCAGATGATACATTATTTTATTGGTCTGTTGTTCTGTTTGTCAGGACATTTTTAGCTCTTCATTCAGTCACTAGATCACATATCTTGCTCAGTACAGTGTCTGAGCCACCATGTCATTTAATAACTTGATATGTCATTGATATAAAAGTGATTGAAACAGGGCAGAAGACAGAGCACACCATCAAACATGTCACTCAGGTTTGGGATTCAAACATTCCCAGGTGTATGATCAACTCAAACACATTTCTTCAGCTTGTCCTCAGTGATAACCTGAGAAAATGCGAAATATTTTGCCACCCCATTTCTCTCATCTGCAAGATTAGTAAGCCCATATAAAAGTTAAATTAGATAATAGAATATCTTCTTACTGAAATTTTGCATGATCCTAGTGATCATGGCTTTCTTATTTTTTCTCCTCATGTCCTAGGTTATCTTCTTTTAACTATGTGTTTAAAAAATAATGATAAAAGTAATGGGTTTTCATGATAAAATTTAAAGTCACACAACTATAAAACATAAAAGACTTTCATTCTCTCCAGTGCCCATACACAACAACTCCCTAGAAGTAACACAGTTAATAGTTTGGCATACATTTTCTCAAACATATTTCATGTTATATTCATATTCACATATACAGATAGAGGAATGGTTATATCCTGTATCTGTGAGTTTGGATATAGATAGAACACATATATGTTTATACCATCCATCTATCGTACATCTACTGTTTATGAATGCACCCACCTAACTACCCGACGCTTTCATCCTGTTCAGCTAATGGCCTTTTTTACTCTAAATACACTGATTTATTTTAATGGAATAATTCAAGTTACATTGTAATTTACATCAAGTGTAGATAACTTCTATTTGCTTTTCCAGATTTATTTGCCACCCTTCTTCACCTTCTTCTGTGTCCTGGGAGGCTGGCATGCATGGACCACATCAACAGACTCCCTTACCCTTTGACTTTCAGTTTGGTTGAACCACAAGAAAGCACCAGCAACACATTGGAGAGAAGGGGAAGAGTCACCCTTCCCTCTCTTAAGGTTTGTCTTGCACTGGCTACCTCCCTTGACCAAAGGTCCTAGCTCCTGTGAAGGTGGCCCTCTCTTCTTGTCTTCTGAGGACCCTCTATCTCTTTCCCCTTTAGGCACAGAGATGATAACCGTTCCTGTTGTTTCTAGCACCATTTCCCCTATGCCTTGCCAACACCTTGCCAACACATATTTAAATTGTTCCTTCATCAAATTGAATGGGCAATCTGTTTCTGACAAGAATTCTGATAGATATATTTATTGATGCTTTATAGATTCTTTACAAAAAAAATTTTGTAAAAAAATTTTGTAAAGAATCTAAAAGTACTGCAAAAAATTTCAGTGAGCTACGTTTTACACATATCTGTGCACAATTTAGTTAATGTAGGAAATGTTCTAAAAGAGGTATTTATGATCCTCTACTTTTTTACAATTTCCAGATATTTCCAAATTTACCATAAAAAAGGTATACATTTGGACTTACAATGATACCGTGTGAGAGTCTGTGGGAGTGTAAACTGAGTTCCCTGTACAGTATGCAATCCATCTGAAGTATTTAATAATTCATTCTAGAATTTTCCCTTAGTTTGAAGTAGAAATCACTGATTACTGTTTTCAGAAACCATTTCTGATGTTTTAGGAAAAAACTGGAAAACTCTATTTCTCAGCATTCATTTCTCTCTCCTCTTCCCAGGATCCTTCCACAATATCTGATAGTAGGTTTGACTTCATGCCTGAATCCCTTAGTCCGGGGCTGGAACCCACCTGCAGCATTAATGAAAAACCTGGAGTGTTTACTAAACCTCTTTAACTTGGAGGGATTCAACTTCAAACTCAGTCTTTCTTTCACTAGGAAGCTGTTAATATCCTTGTTCAAGACTTTCAATTCTAGTTATTGTTTTCCCACTGGGCTCCTTGGAGCCTCCCAGCCCATAAGTCCATCAAGGATGGGTGGAGAGTTTGAAAAAAGATTTTTTGCGTTTTCTCTCTGTGGCCCTGCCTTCTGAGATACTGCCTTCCTAGTTTTCCAGGCTTGGAGACAGTCCTGAAATCCAATAAGTTATGACTTTGTACTTGAGTATTATCTTTGCCTTGCTGTGGGGACTGGGGAGGACCCAAGGGAAAATCAATATGGATCCTTCAAGGGTCATATGCTCTCTAGCTCCTGCAAACATTAAGTTCTTTCACCAGTTCCTTTTAAATATTTTGTTCAGAGTTTATCAGCATTAGTAGTATAGTAAGCCACTCTACCATTACCAGAAACCAGAACTTGGTATATGACCTTTTAACTTTTAGGAGTCAAGTAAAAGCCTGGGTGTTCATATGCAACTATTTTTGCTAAATTTTACTAAGTGAGGAAACCAATGATACTCAAGAGTTAAAACTTTGAGATAAGAGGGTTCCTATTTTATCATCTGTGACAATAATGGAAATTCAAGGCTTAAAACCCAGAACATTTTGTTACTAAGTGTATATATTAGTCTTAGAATTACAATAAACTTTAAATTTTATTTTATCATTCCAGCTTCTCTCAGAAATTCTTACATAAAACAAAAATATTGTAATAGCTTTATAGAAGTTAATTGAATGGTTTCAGAAATGACTAAAACCTTACACTCTGGTCTTGCGTATTTTGGGGAGAATTCTGGCCTTGAGTTCAGAGGCATGTGAGGCTCTCTACACTCAGCACATTAATCGCTGAAAGTGGTTAATATGAGAAAGGCTGTACTTTTCCATTAACTCAAATTCCTCATTTACCTTTATTGTTATCTAAGAAGAAAAGCTTTATTAAAATAAATTTGGTAGTTTAAAGAATAATAGAGAAGGTACTTAATTTAATGAAGAGAGAAACTGCTTTTAAGCACACTTTTACAGTTTGGAAGCACATATTTAAAATCCAGCAGTTGAAAGACTAATTAGAATTCATTCTTATCTTTTTACTAAAGCATGAACCATCATGTAAGCATGGTTCAGGATCTTTTTAGCTTATTTCCAGCTTTGGCTTTTAGCATTTTCAAGTTGCTTTCCCCCCTGTGCACGTCCATTGCTGCTACTAACATCACAGCTTGTGATTATTAGTTTACACATCTGTACCCTCTGATCGCCTCTGTTTTACTCAGCTTCATGGGCGCTATACCCAGCATGCTGCCTTAGATGTGGTAGGTACAGAATAAAATTTAATTGTAAGTGTATTTATTTTGAATGACGACATAAATAGAAAGAGTATAATGTTAAAACTTTATGATCAGGAGAAGTAACAACTGACACTGCAGAAATACAAAAGATCATGAGAGATTACTACAAGCAACTCTATGCCAATAAAATGGACAACCTGGAACAAATGGACAAATTCTTAGAGATGCACAACCTGCCAAGACTGAATCAGGAAGAAATAGAAAATATGAACAGACCAATCACAAGCACTGAAATTGAGACTGTGATTAAAAATCTTCCAACAAACAAAAGCCCAGGACCAGATGGCTTCACAGGCGATTTCTATCAAACATTTAGAGAAGAGCTAACACCTATCCTTCTCAAACTCTTCCAAAATATAGCAGAGGGAGGAACACTCCCAAACTCATTCTATGAGGCCACCATCACCTTGATACTAAAACCAGACAAGGATGTCACAAAGTCAGAAAACTACAGGCCAATATCACTGATGAACATAGATGCAAAAATCCTCAACAAAATACTAGCAAACAGAATCCAACAGCACATTAAAAGGATCATACACCATGATCAAGTGGGGTTTATCCCAGGAATGCAAGGATTCTTCAATATACGCAAATGTATCAATGTGATACACCATATTAACAAATTGAAGGAGAAAAACCATATGATCATCTCAATAGATGCAGAGAAAGCTTTCGACAAAATTCAACACCCATTTATGATAAAAACCCTGCAGAAAGTAGGCATACAGGGAACTTTCCTCAACATAATAAAGGCCATATATGACAAGCCCACAGCAAACATAATAAAATTAAATTAAATTTTAAAAAAACTTTATGATCAAGATTTTTATTGTTTCTTACTGGCATTCTACAATTATTCTGACCGATTGATATTTTTTCTAAATATTTTAAAAGCAACTTATTAAGTAAATTTAATTATACCAAAAATTTGGGGAAATCTGACATTATAGAAGGTAAGCTACAGAAGTTTTGTAAATTTCATGGACTGTCACAAGTGAAATTAGGATTTTACCTGAAACTTACTCTCCATCCTTCTTTCATGGCTCTCCATTAGCTTAGTGATTCTGTCAAGTTCAGCAGTGTAGTACTAGGCCCTGCCACCTCAGAAAACTGATTTGCTGGCTCAATTCAGGCACAAGGACTGAACTTACATTCTGTAAAATGTCAGAATGCCAGTTTACAAGATCTAAACTCCCACAGAAACTAGCTACTCTTCCCAACTTCTGTTTTATGCATTGTTTTTGCATTATGGTATATCAAATTAGGATCTGAAATTTATTTTCTGGAAATCAAATGTAAAAAGGAGTTAACATCAGCTACAACAATGATAATAATGCTAATAAGTATAAAATAATAAATAACAACTACGATTTATAGAGCAGGTACCATAGACCAACCTCTTTTCTATATGCCATGGTTCAATGTTTTACATTAATCTAAGATTCCCGAACATATTTATTTATACATTAAGAATATACAAATTATCATAACAAGACAAATTCAGATCCTTGTACTAAGATCTATTGGCTCTCTTTGTAACAGCACTGTGACTCAGAAATCTTATTTTAGTTATACTCACACACATTGAAATACACATGAAATTCACAAGTAGTTAAAGATCTACTACTGAAAAATATGCCAGACCCAGATTATTTTATAGAAGAGTTCTAACAACTTTTTTTTTTTTTTTTTTGCAGTACACGTGCCTCTCACTGCTGTGGCCTCTCCCACCGCGGAGCACAGGCTCCGGACGCGCAGTCTCAGCAGCCATGGCTCACGGGCCCAGCCGCTACGAGGCATATGGGATCTTCCCGGACCGGGGCACGAACCCGCATCCCCTGCATCGGCAGGCGGACTCTCAACCACTGCGCCACCAGGGAAGCCCTAACAACCTGTATTTTTAAACTACATAGAGTACAGAAAAATATAGAACATTTTGTTTATTTGACGTATTTTAAGATGTTATTTTAATATTCAGAAATTATAGAAATATAATGGACAACCAATATTCACCACTCAGATTAGACAAATATAAAACAGGTTGTTTTATTTGTTTCTGATCTTTAAGAAATAAACCTTTATCGCTTTCTTTTACCCCTTCATATCTCATGTCTTTCTTTCCTTGTCCCTACATGTTTATGTAGTGTTACTTCACATGAATGCAAAAATATAAAGAAATTAAAATTTTTTTTCAACAGCAGAATCATTCATTTATTATTCTACAGCTTGCCTTTCATTCATTTAACATTCTGACTTTTTCATTCATGTGATAGGTGTAGATCCAACATGCTTATTTTAAATGCTACATAAAATAACCTACAATTATATTGTTATATATGCCAGATGTATGTCATATTAACTGTATATAATCTTACAATAACCCAGTGAGGTCTATATTACTATTATAATTACCATTGTTTTTTCCATGAAGAAAATGAGAGAGAGAGATTAAGTGAATTCTTCAAGGTTATACAGTCAGTCAGATGGAAACCAGGATTTGAATCCAGCCATCTGGTTTCATTTTCTGTGCTCATAGCCACTTTGCAACACCATCGCTCACTGCTACATTTTCCACTGTTTCACTATAATGTAACATTTCCTTGAGCTTTTTACTTTTTAACATAAAAAGCATAATTTTTAGATTTAATAGTTATGTTTATCATATATACATACATATGTATACATGTTTGTACATACACATCCTCATATATACACACATTCACCATATATATACCATATAGCATATTAATTGTGTACCATGCAGTATTTTAAACGCTATGCCTATATTAACTCACTTAATCCTCATAAAAATACCATAGCATACATTATCCTCATTTTATAGATGAGAAATACAGAATGAGAAATGTTAAGTAAATTGCCCGAGCTTACATAGCTAATAATTAGCCGAACCCAGATTCATACCCAGCAATCCAGCTAGAGAATATCTGCTCTTAACCACATCCCATTCATTTTCTCTCGTTTTATGTATCTCTAGGTGGTCAACTATTACTCTCTGCTCTTATTCTTGAATATATCTTTAGCTGAATATATTACAGGTGATAGTTATTTTCTCTCAGCACTTAGAATATTTTATTCTAAGTTCTGGAATATAGCAATGCAAATGAAATACCATTGTCCATCTACTTGTCCTTCATTTTTAGGTAATCTCTTTTCTCTATGCTAGCTTTTAAGATTATTTTTCCTTGGCTTTCATGTCTTTTAGTTTCAATATGAAGTATCCAAGATGTGTGGGCTTGAAATTCTTGAAGTTTTAGTTCTGAAGAATTCATATATAGTATATATTTGAAAATAGTTTCTCTGCCATTATTATGCATATATATTATATACACATAATATATAAAAAATACATGACATTGTTACACTATATAATATTATATATAGTATACTTTATTCCATATGTATATATCACGTGACATGTATATATTGTATACATATGTATTACAAAGAGTACATTTTACATTTATACATATATTTTAGCTTATATTTAAAATATTTTTGAACATATTTATCTTTTATAGGATTTTTAAATAAGTTCCTTTTATATCTAACAGCTGCTGTTGCATTGATTCCTGTATTTCTATTTATATATATTTAAAGATATTCTTTCCTTCATTTTCTTTTTTGTTTGTTTTGGGAAAAGGAAGAAATCCTAAATGAAAAAAGTTATTTTTAAATTGATCTAAGGTTTTAATCGTATCTAGAGTGATAAAACATTGTTCACTCTTCCTTTGTACTTGTTTTTTGAAGGCATTTTGGAGTTTCTCTTAGCAGATTCACCTGGAATGTGGGGTCCTGCATGGGCTCCCAATAAGGAATATTAGGATGAAATAAGGCAGTAAGTGTAAGTCACTAAAGGCAGTTCTGGACACATAAGCTTTTAATAAGCATTGGAACTTCCTATTATATCTGCTGTTTAGCATTTCTTTGTTGCCTTCATCTGGCCCCTATGGATCTCATTCTAGACCCTCTTGTTATACTGGTGAGTTGATGTAGGCTCTGGCTGTAAGGCGGTTAATTAATGTCTCCCTTGGAATGCACCTTTACAGACACCTGAGACCCAGGCAACAAACACCCCCAGCTCTTTTCAGCCTCTTCCTATTTGCATCATAGCTCTGGTTTCAAATAGTGAGTACATCTCATTCCCTGCCTCATGTGGTCACTTTTAGTCTTTTACTTCATAAACTCTCTTCTCCCTGACCCTATTTCCAGACTCATAGCTCAGCAGGCCCACAGTTTTTGCAGGACTTTCTACTTTGTCTTCCATTTACACTTTGGGTACACTGAGATGCTTACCTCATTAACTTTCTCCATCCTTGTTATGTGATTGGAACTGAGAGATCAGGGGACAACCCAAGCATGAACTTTCAATACGATAGTGATTAAAATCTTATCAATTTTACAAGTTCTACTTGTAAACTTTATTTTACAAGTTCTACTTACTTTTATTCATTTATTTGTTTATTTTTGGCTGCATTGGGCCTTCATTGCTGCACACGAGTTTTCTCCAGTTGAAGGTGAGCGGGGACTACTCTTCATTGCAGTGCATGGGCTTCTCATCGTGGTGGCTTCTCTTGTTGTGGAGCACGGGCTCTAGGCACGTGGACTTCAGTAGTTGTGACACTCAGGCTCAGTAGTTGTGGCACACGGGCTTAGCTGCTCCGCGCGATGTGGGATCTTCCCGGACCAAGGCTCAAACCCGTGTCCTCTGCATTGGCAGGCGGATTCTTAACCACTGCGTCACCAGGGAAGTCCTCTACTTACGTTTAAAACATAGCCTTCGGGCTTCCCTGGTGGCGCAGTGGTTGACAGTCTGCCTGCCAATGCAGGGGACACGGGTTTGTGCCCCAGTCTGGGAAGATCCCACATGCCGCGGAGCGACTGGGCCCGT
>NW_020174553.1:1043637-1111761 GCF_003031525.2 Neophocaena asiaeorientalis asiaeorientalis
AAAAAAAAAAAAAAAAAAAAAAACATAGCCTTCTATTCCATTCCACTGAAAATAGTCTCCAGTACCTTGGTGTTCAGTCTTAGGTAGATCATTTAAATAAAAACATGTACTTTGAATTAATTCACTTTATTTGAATCTAGAATCCATTAGGCAACATGGTATTAAATTTCCTGTTTATAAGAATGATAGTTCTATTTGCATTCTTATTTTATTGAGTTTTTATCTAGTAAATGATTTCTTTGCACTAATTTCAAGGCTATATATTTGCCATTTTTAAAGCAAGACCACTAAATATCTTCCTTTTATATCTGAGGAAAGTTTGATTTGAATCCACAAATACCTCCTTAATTATTATGAAAACATTTTCATGACAATGAAATTCTGAACATTAGTTTTATTGAAGTGCAGTATATCAGAGGGAAATATGTATTAATTATCAAAATAAAGTATTTTATCTTTTTGTTTATTTATGTAATTATGACAGGGGAGATAGAAAAGAAGAGGGCATTTTCCTTCTACTGTGTAGCATTCCTATAGATTTTACACTGGTCATTTGGTAATTCCAACATCTGACTCACATGAGCAGCTTTCTGATTAGGATGTTTCTGGAGCTGGAATATTTTTAGGATAAAAGAAAATCTGTTTATATTTCAAGTAAAACTACATATGACCTTTATTCAGTGCAAATATTGCCTCATTCTTTAAAAATCCTAACCCACACAGAAGTCTAGATCACCTGTAGGCTCTGCAAGGAAGTGGAAAACACACCTTTTTTGGCTTGAGATTGTCATCAACTTGGTTTCCACCAGGCATTAGAGGGATCTACAATAGTCAAGTATATCCTTACGTCTAGTGTACTGCTCTGCACCTCATGGACACCAGTAAATACATGTAACTGGAATGACTACATGTGATTTTCAATAGTCCCCAGAGAGGAAAGGAATTTTTTTCTATTTCATTCTTTATCATTGGTATGGTCAGGAAGTATTCTGTTGCCAAGACATAATCATTTTTCTCCTGGTGACTTTAGCAAAACATCACCCAGTCCAATTAAAAAGCTGTTCTTTTCCTGTTAGTTTAAGAAGTCAGCACCCACGCTTCACTGTGGTATCCAGCCCTCCGTTATTAACAGTTCTCTTGGCATCTTATTAAATTGGAAAGGGTTTCAGACCAAGATTAAATGGCATGTATGAATCTCTTTATATTATTTGAAATATATATTCTGTCCACATAAACTGCAATTTCCATTATCTTAATTTTGTATAGCACAATGAATTATATGAATTATTTCTCCAGGCCCTCAGAGGGGGTCATTTTCCACAAAGGAAGTAGCCACATAATAAAAAGGTCAAAGCTAAATCAAAAAAGAAAAAGTCTCTAATCATAAAAAACCCATTTTTGGGGGAGAAAGATGAAGCAGATCAGTCATCAGCTATTTTTTATCACAATCTAAGACATGTGCAGTAATAAATAAATACATTCTCAATTTTACACGATAGATTCTCTCCACCCAGGAGTATGACTGTAGTACCCATATTTAGAAAGGGATTATTCTTTTCTTTAAAAAAAGAATTATTGAGGTATAATTTACATATAATAAAATGCATATTGATGAGTTTTAACAAATACATACATGCACACACACACACACACACACACACACACACACACTGATGTGACAGTAATATAGAGAATGTTTTTATCACCCTCAAATATTCTTCCAGGTCAATACAGGAAGCCCCCAGCCTCCATCCTGGGCTCCAGGCAATTGCTAATAAGCTTACTCTCTATCACTAGAGGTTGGAACAATGTTTCCTCGACTTTCACACAAATGGGTCTATATGGTATGTATCCTTTTATGTCTGGCTTGTTTCACATTTTAAAAACTTTTTAAAAAATAAACGTTTTATTTTAGGATAATTTTAGATTTACAGAAAAATTGCAAAGATGGTACAGAGGGTTTTTCCTATCCTTAAAATCTCATATTAATACATAACTAATGTAACTAACGTGCTGCATTTGTCACAACCAATGAACAAATATTGGTACATTAGTATTCACTTAAATCATGGTTTATGCCAATTTCCTTCCTTTGTAAACTAACATCCTTTTTCCTGTTCCAGGATCCCATCCAGGATATCGCATTACATTGAGTCATTGCTTTTAGTTGTCGTGTCTCCTTAGCTCCTCGTGGCTGTGCCAGTTTCTCAGATTGTCCTTGTTTCTGATGACCTTGAAGGATTTGAAGAGTACTCCTCAGCTCTGTTGTAGAATGTTTTTTAATTGGGCTTTGAGTGATGCTTTTCCTTATGATTACACTGTGGTTAGGAGGACGACCACAGAGGTAAAGTGTCAGTCACATCACATTCAATCAACATGACCTTCACTATTGACATTCATTTTAATCACCTGGCGGAGGCAGTGGATGGTCAGGTTTCTCCATTGTAAGGTGAGTCCCCCCAACCCCACTTCCAAGCTGCCCTCTTTGGGAGAAGTCACCATCTGTAAGCCACACTTAGAGTGGGGAGTCATGCACCACTTCCTTAAGTGTGGATTACCACCATAAGTCATTTGTCTGCTCTCCCCCATTTATTTCTTTAATAAGTCATTTATTTGTATCAGTATGAACTCATGCAAATTTATTTTAAAATTTGAGTTACATTACAATACTATGTGTATTAATTTTATTCCAGCTTTAGCCATTCAGAGCTCTTTCAATTCGCTCCTCTGCTACGGTTTTGGATCTGCCTCTTTACCAATAAATGCATACGTACCCTTGATAGAATGTAATGGGAATGACACGTTACCCCCGTAGTGTCCTCCCCAAACCCATAACCACAATCTAATCATGAGAAAAATTGGAGAATGGTATTAGAAACCAAGAGCTAGGTACGCTCATTGTTACTGAGGTATCATCACTTCCAGGCCTTCCAAGTCGAAGAACAAAGTTGTTACCAACCCTTATATATACTCATATATATGTAAATATTTCTATATTATCTATCCATCTCTGTATTGAACTGTACATAGATTCATAAGATGTCTCCAACTCTAATCCATTACCACATGGATAATTCTAGCCATCTCCCCTTGTTTATCTGTAAACTCCCACTCCAGCAGTGAGAATATTAATTGAACAATTCCAGTATGCATATATACTGAAGTGTTTCAGAATTGTTACCTTGCGGTCCTGGGAAAACAACATTATCACCCAGAGTATGTTGTTATGTGTAGTTTTCCTTTAGCCTTGAAAGTATCCACTGACTCCCAAACTTACTTAGGTCAGCACCTTTGTCCCTTACCTCCTTCAGTGAAGTTGTTCATATATTTGTAATACAGAGTTTAAGTTACTGGTATGTGTGAAGTACCATTAACTGAGACTGGAAAAATCTAGGGGAGGAGAAGGGTTTTTTGGCAAATCAAGTGTTACAATTTTATGTATAAGTTGAAAATACTTATTAGAGATCAAGGGGAAATGTCAAGTAGACTGTCAAAAATTGATGTCAACCATTTGTCTGGTATGTGAATTTAAAATATTTTCCCTGAATTAAGGTCCATCATTTGAATTTGATTATGATATGATTATATAATTACATATTTACATTTTATAATTAAATATATATTACATGTTCTATATGGAAATGAAAATACATTTTCTTTTTATCTATTCCTTCTAGTTGACATTTCAAAATTAAGATGTGCTCTGGGTGCTTTAAAATTTCATAGCAGAAAATTTTTGAATGACACTTGCATTGCAATCATTGTGTTTTCTGTCTATGATGAAATTACGCTTCAAGTAGTTAAGATCCAGGATGTCCATATACAAAAGTGGGGGGGCTAAACTGGGAGATTGAGATTGACATATACACATTACTATATGTAAAATAGATAACTAATAAGGACCTGCTGTATAGCACAGGGAACTCTACTCAATACTCTGTAATGACCTAAATGGGAATAGAATCTAAAAAAGAGTGGATATATGTATGTGGATAACTGAATCACTTTGCTGCACAGAAGAAACTAACACAACATTGTAAATCAACTATACTCCAATAAAAATTAATTTAAAAAAAATGAAGTTCAAGAACAGCCTGAGAAGACAAAATTGTCCCTACTCCAATCACCATTTGAATGGAAGGATCCTTGATCAGGTACTTCTATTTAAATATATCCTCAATTATCTAAAGTGAAGAAGAAAATGATCATGTATTATACATCTTTATTGGAGTATAATTGCTTTACAGTGTTGTATTAGTTTCTGCTGTATAACAAAGTGAATCAGTTATGCATATACATATATCCCCATCTCTTCCCTCTTGCGTCCCTCCCACCTTTGTGGTCACAAAGCACCGAGCTGATCTCCCTGTGCTATGCAGCTGCTTCCCACTAGCTATTTTACATTTGGTACTGTATATGTGTCCATGCCACTCTCTCACTTTGTCCCAGCTTACCCTTCCCCCTCCCTGTGTCCTCAAGTCCATTCTCTAGTAGGTCTGTGTCTTTATTCCCATCTTGCCCCTAGGTTTTTCATGACCAATTTTTTTTTTTTTAGATTCCATATATATGTGTTAGCATATGGTATTTGTTTTTCTCTTTCTGACTTACTACACTCTGTATGACAGACACTAGATCCAGATACCTCACTACAAATAACTCAATTTCGTTTCTTTTTATGGGTGAGTAATATTCCATTGTATATATGTGCCCCATCTTCTTTATCCATTCATCTGTCGATGGACACTTAGGTTGCTTCCATGTCCTGGCTATTGTAAATAGAGCTGTAATGAACATTGTGGTACATGACTCTTTCTGAATTATGGTTTTCTCAGGGTAAATGCCCAGTAGTGGGATTGCTGGGTCATATGGTAGTTCTATTTTTAGTTTTTTAAGGAACCTCCATACTGTTCTCCATAGTGGCTGTATCAATTTACATTCCCACCAACAGTGCAAGAGGGTTCCCTTTTCTCCACACCCTCTCCAGCAAAAATATGGAACGCTTCACAAATTTGCGTGTCATCCTTGCACAGGGGCCATACTAAACTTCTCTGTAACGCTCCAATTTTAGTATATCTGCTGCTGACGTGAGCACGAAAACGATCATTTTTGAATGACTTCATCTTACATCTCAAATGACTTTTTGAATGAACGTAAACATTTCAGAAGTATAGAAAAATAAATTAAATAGGTGTATTTACGTTTTGGTATCAGACATATTTTCTTTGGGATGATTTATTTTATAAACATTTATTTTGTATATAAAATATACCTGATTTGGTGTTATTTCTTTTCCAGTAGCATTTCAAGTATCATAATCATCAGTACACGTACAAGATATTTGAAGGGATTGTTATCTCTCCTTTCTATTATAAATGCACCGCTTAGTCTACTGGAATATCATTTAATTGACTTAAAGCTCCATTTTTCAGAATATTAAACTTATAATAAAATAGTTTGTCAAAAGTACAATATGTGGAAAATGGGTTAAAATCACCTGAATATATGACAAAATAAAACTGAGCTAATCCCTCACAAATCGTTACCTTTTAATGAGTGGTGATAATCTTGACATCACTAGCTTAGCACTTTCATGGAAAAGATGAGTCAGAAATGCTCACAAAGGAGAAAATATGCAAGGGTGAACGAAAAACTCTTTTTTTTTTTTTTTTAAATGTACAGAATCTATGACAGGGAATACAGGAGTGCTGTGTACAATTTTACCATGGATTTCTCATCCAGAAAGAAGCAGAAGGAAATTTGAAGGGAAGCTCTGTTTACATAATGACTAGTTGTGATATTTTGTTAGTAAGTAAACTCCAATTGGTATTTTTCCAACAGACACAATAGGTAGGCAAAGTTAAGCTTCTCTATTAAGTATGCATACTTTCAAATCAATGTGAATATGCTTAATTTGTCAAGAGTTGCCCTTGTTACTGTCAGCAAGTACAAAGTTAGCTAAATTAATACTGTACTAACTTTCTTTTGTGCTTTATCTATTACATTTATTTTGCTTCTCATAATTTCAAACTACATCATCATGGATTATATTTTGTTTCAAGGAACTGCAGAATCTCAGCTAAAACGGGCATAAAATAAGGGTATTATAGGTAAACATTAAATGTATTTCTTAGGGGTTTGGTTCAATTTTCCTAATAGCTATTAAATAAGGATTTTATGAAGAGTATACCTTTGGGGGGGGGAGGGGAATCACAATATATATACTATAAACAAGAAGAAAAGGCTTTATTTTCACCTATTTCTAAAGGCTTAAACTTGGGCTCTTCCATAAGAAACTCAGAGTGTGAATCAATCTTACAGAACTCAATGTCATTTTAAAAATACTGAAAGGAGAAAATTGCCAATATGATTTTTCCCTCAACATCCTCATCCCACTGACAAATACACACACATAAACAGCACACATATTTTGCACATGCGTAGACCTGACCATGAGAGATCATCTGATGCTAAATGTGGTGACTGAGCTTTCACATTAAAGAGACACAAGGATCTTTTTCATCAGAACAGTGGCTGCTTCATCTGAGGAGGATATGGTTTACCAATGAGTTGAAACTATTAATTAATATTTGTGAAAAGAAAATAATTGTATTGATTATTATAAATGATAAAATTAAGGGTTTCAATGCTAGAAAGGTTATCAAGATAAATACATTAAAGTTGAATTTCTTTACATGATTCACCATAGAGGAACTATAAAAAACATTGTAGGACACTTTTTATCCAGTCCAAGAAAGTGATGGCTATAAAAACTGCCGAAATGCTCACAATAAGATGCTAAATTAAAACACCGTTTTCGCTTAGATCTCAATTCCGTAAAATTATAAGTGTTTTAAAAAGACTAAAATGCTGAGTAGTTGTCTCTGGGAGCCGAGGTTACAGGTGATTTGCACTTTCTCTTTATACTTTCCTGAGTTTTTCAAGCCTTTTCAAAGTCAGACAGTGATGTTTTAATAATCAGTGAACCACATTCATTATTTCAATAGCTTTATCAAACGAAATTCTCTTGCCTACACATTATGCTGGCTCAAATAAGTATGTCCTAAAAGTGAGTCCCTGTCCGTGGAGGTCCTGACAACCACAGAGAAATTCTGCTCGTGGTTTAAAAATAACCCCAGGAAATTACCTCCAACTGACAAACAACACAGTCTCGTGCTCTCCAACTTATAAAGCAAATCTGGTCTGGGACTCAACAGGCTATTTTAGTTAATACTGTTTTCATTCTGGCGATAGTCCCTGCTTCCGTTAAATTCAGAGCAGCTGTTATGTTCAAAAACTGAAGAGGAAGGTAGGTGTGAGGTTTTTGGCCCCGAAGAGGATTTTTGTTTCCTCTGAGATGTGAACACTCTCATTCCCTCCCCTGGGAAGCAAAACGGCATTGGGCCTGCTGTCATTCTATAGCCCAAATCATAGTGATGAATGTTGTGTCCTTAGGATCAAGGGCAGAGTGAAGCTGCGTTGGAAGAGAAATCAGCCCTGACAAAAATACAGCCCCATGAAGGAAAAGTGCTGTACAGAACTGGACCCGTCTTTGAATTGGAGCTATCATAAGATATACCTGTACACCTTTTCTTCTTTGTCCAATCGTTTGTTGATGGATGCTTAGGCTCCTTCCGTACCTTGGCAATTGTAAATAATGCTGCTATGAATATTGGCGAGCATGTGTCTTTTCAAATTAGTGTACTCGTCTTCTTCAGATATATACCCAGGAGTACATGTGCTGGATAATATGGTAGTTCTGTTTTTTAGTTTTTTGAGGAAACTCCATGCTATTTTCCATAGTGGTTGCATCAATTTATATTCCTACCAACACTGCACTAGGGCTGCCTTTTCTGCACATCCTCACCAACCTTTATCTGTGAGCTTTTTGATGACGGCCATTCTGACAGGTGCGTGACGACATCTCATCGTGGTTTGCATTTGCATTTCTCTGATGATTAACTATGTTGGGGCCATTCTGACAGATGCGTGATGACATCATCTCATTGTGGTTTGCATTTGCATTTCTCTGATGATTAACTAACTATGTTGGGCATCTTTTCATGTATTTGTTTGCCATCTGCTTGTCTTCCTTAGGAAAAATGTCTTTTCAGGTCTTCTGCCCATTTTGTATCGGGTTTTTTGTTGTCGTTTGTTTGTTTTTGGACATTGAGTTTTATGAGTTGTTTATATACTTTGGATATTAACCCCTTATCAGTCATATCATTTGCAAATATTTTCTCCAATTCATAGGTTGTCTTTTCATTTTGTTGATGGTTTCTCTTGCTGTGCAAAAACGTGTTTAATTAGATCTGCTTTGTTTATTTTTTCCTTTTTTTCCCCCTTTGCCTTTGGAGACAGATTCCACCAAAATATTGCTATGATTTATGTCAAAGAGTGGCCTGTGTACCTGGGCTGTGACCTTCATTTTGTGTCCTTAGCTTTTTTTTTTCCCTCTCTTTAGGGGGTACAGGAAGGTTAGGACTGGATTTGACTAACTGTCCTCCCCCCAGGTAGATAAGGTTCTGGCAAAATTGTTTCCCTTGGAGAGAAATCCTTTGTCATGCTCTGGACATATTTCATTATGGTTACTTTTCCACTACCCCTGCCGGAAGCATAAGGGGATTTGTCTCTGATCTTCACCATGAGAACCTAGTAGCTTCCCTGGAGATAAAACCCATGAAAATGCTGGGGAGCTATGACTGTAGCCTCCAGGAGCTTCTCACTCTCCTGTAGTTAGTGCAAAATAAGCTTCCAGCAATTCGTCAAAATAATTTAAATATTCCAGCCACTTTATGGCTTCAATGTCTTGCTCTAGGTAAGAGGATCTTCTCTATATTCACCTTTCTCTCCAGATTTCAGGTGATGATTTGCCCTGGGACCCTAATTCTCGTGGGAGAGGTGACTTCCAAGCTCTTTTTTTTCTCTTCTTTCTTCCTTTCTTTCTTCTTCTTATTATTTTTACATCTTTATTGGAGTATAATTGCTTTACAATGGTGTGTTAGTTCCTGCTTTATAACAAAGTGAATCAGTTATACATACACATATGTCCCCATATCTCTTCCCTCTTGCATCTCCCTCCCTCACACCCTCCCTATCCCACCCCTCTAGGTGGTCACAAAGCACCGAGCTGATCTCCCTGTGCTATGCGGCTGCGTCCCACTAGCTAGATATTTTACGTTTGGTAGTGTATATATGTCCATGCCACTCTCTTGCTTTGTCACAGCTTACCCTTCCCCCTCCCCATATTCTCAAGTCCATTCTCTAGTAGGTCTGTGTCTTTATTCCTGTCTTACCCCTAGGCTCTTCATGACATTTTTTTTTCTTAAATTCCACATATATGTGTTAGCATACGGTATTTGTCTTTCTCTTTCTGACTTACTTCACTCTGTATGACAGACTCTAGGTCCATCCACCTCATTACAAATAGCTCAAGCTCTTTCCACGTCGGAGCTGAGAGCAGAACTCCACAGCTTCCCTAGCACTGATTGTTTTGGATTGAAGTTAAAGGGAAACCCATCATTTCTACATTTCTTAATTCTCTCTACCTTACACCATGGGATTATTGATGAAATTTTTTCAGTATCTTTAATTCTTAGAATTTTATTATTCTCTTCCTGGGGACATCTTACAACTGCATATTTCAAAATATAATCCAAATATTTTTGTAAGCAGAGATTACAGTTAAAATGTAAATATTAAAATATGGTTTGTGATGTTTTGAAATTTAAGGGTGGAATTTAAAACAAGAGGAATAGAATCAAATTGGGGCTGTCCTTAATTCTCGGGTTTTATTGCTTATCTAAATGTTAGACTATTTAGAAGATAAATACTATTGATTGGTGACACAGAAGCAATAAGTAGTCACAGAAATTGATTAATAAATACTGATTTTTTTTCAGCACTTCATCTATATAAACGGTTTATTTGCAGCAAATGATAAAGTTAAAAAGAGTGTTGTTTTTGTGGTATGGATCATAATGCAGATAACAAAATTCTAATTTTTCCTTGTAAAAGATGGACATGTGCAACTTTTCTTTCTTCTCATGGAGGCAGTATGTTAACATCTATGTGTCGTTGTCCCTATGAGTAATGTATCCCTATTTACTTCAGCCTATGGAATTTTACCTTTAACTTTTCTATAGGTAATACATTTATGTATTAGAAAAAATTAACAGAGAGAGTGAAATGTCTCCCCATCTATATCTCCATCCTCTCAGTTCCAGCTCCTGTGTATACACTGTGATTAGTATTTAAGCACAAATTTAAAAATCCAATATTTGCTTGCCGATTGAACATTAGGTTTTTGGCTTCAGAAATTAAAAAGTTGAATTCCAGAGAAAGACAAATATCATAGGATACTGCTTGTATGTGGACTCTAAAAAAAAATGATACAAATGAACTTATTTACAGAACAGAAACAGGCTCACAGAGAATTAACTTACGGTTACCACGAGGGAAGGGTTGGGGGGAGGGACAGGTTGGGAATTTGGGATTGACGTGTACACACTGCTATATTTAAAATAAAATGCCTTTCCACGAAAAATAAATAAATACAAAGTTGAATTCCCAATTAATTGTAATGGGTAAGACTTCAAGTAGAGCAGATTTGTGGGGAAAGCTCAGAAATTCCATTTTTGGTATTTGTGCTTCAGATTCCTTCAACATATCCAAGAAGATAGATTGAGTAGACGGTTGGACATGTGTCTGAATTCATCATAGAAAGTCAGGCTGGAGACATACTGTCAGAGTCATCAGTGATTAGACGGTATTTAAAACCATGAGACTGGATGAGGTCACCAAGAATGAGCGTGCCTATGACTAAGGGAATGCAGCACTGAGCCACAGGCACTGAAATACTAAACATTCAGGAAGGAGAGGGGTAAGCTGTAAAGAGACTGAGGTGGAAACAAGTTGTAGGAAGAATATTAGGAGACTATGATTTCCCAGAAGCCAAGTAAAGAAATCATTTAAGAAGAAGGAACTAGTCAACTGAATCAAATGCTGCTAATAGGGTTAGCAGTTCACTTTAGGTGATCCACTAGCCAGATAAAAGTGGTGAGTGAGCTGGTCTTGTATTGATACTACTTCCTTTTTGGTTTGAGTCTACTCTCTTTTTAGAGAAATTCCTGCACCTAAGAGCTGCTTTCCATAACTAGCGTGCTGCTGAGTGCCCCCATGACTCTTAAGAAACTGGCTCAGCAGACAGTCCAGTATTTCCTGATCTCTTAGTATCGCCTCTACTATTGCTTTCAGGGATATGGAACTTCTTCCTCCACAAAAAATGATGTTTCTCCTCCGAAGCTTATTTTTAGTAATATCTGCATCATATCTAGAAGTTATTTGACATAGGACGCATAATAATGTCATTCTCTGTCTAGTGTCTGAGACTGATGTAAGTTTTTCCGTTAGTTTTAGTAATTTTTCGGTCATTTAGGTTTAATTTGCAGGAGGAAGGTAAGGGTGGGAGGATTATTTACGTTCACACCACATTTCCTGTAAGTTTGGCTCTGTTAGATTGTATTCCAGCTACTGACCAGCTGGCTGACCTCAGGCAAGTTACTAAACTTCTCTAGGACTCAGTTACCCGATCCATAAAGTGAGGGATGAAGCATAAATGGTTACCGTGAGAATTGCACTGCTCGCCACAAATTAAACACTATTTAAGTTTCTGCCATTTGGAAAGCACACAAAGATCTTTAAGATATATGAGCATCCGTGCTTGCCTGTTACTGGCAACCTTAAAGGCATCTTTAAACACTGGGAGTAGACAGGTTGATTGAACATATAATGCAAAGAAAAAATTTCTTTTTCTCATTTCAGTGAAGCATTGGGAGAAGGTATGAAGAGATGCATATTATTACCAAGATGAAAAGAAAATAATTCTGGAAAAATCTGCAGAACTTTTCTATAAACAGGACACATTACAGAATCATGTTATGAAGATTAAAAATATGATAGCAGAGCACCAAGGAGCATACTGCTCTTGGATTCTGTGATTAAAGGAAACATTACTGTGTAGCTCCTAAAATTAATTTAGAGTACTTTTAATGCCCTTAGGCATATGACAGAATAATGTAAGGTCACAAGCTTTAATGATAGCAATCATCACTGAATTCAATTTCTTCATGCTGGCTGCAATTTAGTTGTTTTTCTTTTAAGAGCTGCTTAAATTCAAGGAATTAATAAGCAAAGCTTAGTATTTAAAACTTCCTGCCTACAAATTATATTGCAGCTTTGTGGTGAATGTAGAATAGTGGCAAGATCTTTTTTCAAAAAAATTAGACAATTTTAGAAAAATAAAAACTTATGTTTTGTATCTTATTTTTAAATTTTAAATCATTAAATGACTAAAAGAGATCTGATTCAATCTATTGATTCATTTTCTAACATATTTAGGAAAACAATTCTGTTTTCAACATCAACAATATCAATAGTATTAAAATCAAAAGCAAAAATGTATGTTTTCTCTTGCTATTTTTATAAATGTTAGCACACGATGGGGTTATGAGATTCTGATTTTTAAAAAATAATTTGACTTTTAAAGTTTCAAAATACTTAAATGTGAAAAGGTTAGGAAAAAAGGGAAAGTGAGGAAAGAATGGAGATTTATTCTTTAATTTATTCAACAAACATTTATTGAATGGCTAATCTTTGCAAGTCCCTATACTATACAGAAGAACCTACTATCTTATGGAAAGGCCAGAAAGTAAACTGACAATAAAACTAGTTAAAAATTGTTATCACAGAGGAGGTGCTTGGAGCACAGAGGAGAAGGCTGAGACCCAGACAAGGGAAGGAGGATATTTGTGGGTGCACAGAGATAGTTTTCAGAGATCTGGGCTGTGTGTTAAATGTGAAGGATGCGGGAAGGACATTACAGTAAGGAGTAGCATTTGCAAAAACTTAGAGACTTGAGAAAATTGGATATGGTTGGAATAAAAGGTAAGAGGTAGGGAATGGTGAGAGTTAAGACTGTATGGATAGAACCGTGATCAAGAAAAATGTCTTGTGGCAAAGAGACTTTGTTGAATCCTTAACAGGTAAAGGTGAACTTGTCAGTGTATTGTTACTGAGAGAGCTGCTTCTCAGAGAGATAACAGCCTTCTTGGGCAAACTAACCTGATAATTGCTGATGGGTCAAGATAACAACCAAAAGGTGGTCAGATACTTCAGCAACATTACATCATTAGTGACCTTGGCAGGATTTAGAGCAGACGCTGGAAACAAAGTTAGATGGAGCTGACCGATGAACCTAGAAGAATCTCTAGACTGTACTGAGGGCTTACTTGTGGCTGATAACCCTGAAAATAAAAGCTGTATAAAGGTGTACATTGTAGATAGAGGGTAAAAAATATCCTTGCATGATAATAATCCAAATCCTTACTATTGAAAACTCTTTTCCAAGGGGTTTAACTGGGGGTTTGTACAGATGAGCTCTAATCTGGGCATAGTGAGCTTCATCCTCAGAATTCAGGAGCAAGGTCAGAAAATATTACCCTATGATATTGAAAGTAATCACCATTTTCATAAAACATTTGTGTTTATCCACCTCCAGAGGTAAGCCACAGGAAGAAATGATTTGTGGAAGCTCTGCTGAGAACACTAATGTGATCATAATTACTATCAAGTGACTAATCTCTCTCCCAAAACTCATCAAGTAATTAATGTAGGGTAAGTTGGGTAATAATGAGTTGTAATATGTCTGAAAAATTGGTACCAGGACACTAAGATGGCACCTTAAATGCATAAAATGTTAGAGGTGAATATACGTTAAATAGAAGTCTTCAAAGTAGTGTGTATACACGTTAAAGGGTCCATAAAATGGTCAACAGATCTATGCGAATGTTAAACAAAATATTCCTGCATCTAAAGATACATGGATGTGTGTACACAGACATATACACATATATATGTGCATATATGTATATACAGACATGCATTTATAGGTTTGTTTTTATCTGAAAAAAAAGAATTAATCTTCCCCACTATTTAATGCAGAGGTTAACACTGTCATCCTCCTCTAGGAAGAGGGTGATGTACCCAAGTATGAACCTGCTGGGAGTGGGATCCCTAGCTCCTTCTCTTCCATCATACTGCACACATTTTTGTTTGTACATGAAGAGTCATTCAGGGCAGAAGACAAATACACTGGTCAAAGATGGGGATATATGAATGAGAGAATGCATTCAGGAAGCTCTGAACCATCTGAGGTTATGGTAATGCAGGCAGAGTGTGGATGAGTGAGGAGATGAAGTGGGAATCCAACTGTAACTGTTGTGCTATTGATCTTAAGTCATAATTCTCCCCCCTCCCCTTACTTGTCTCTCCATTCAAGAAGCTAGCGAGCTCTGCGCTCATTGTTTTGGAGGAGGCATGTGTTAGAGATGCTAATAGGACAAGACTTACAAGTCCTTATAAGTTTAATTTCCAGAATCCAGATGCATCAAATAGGGAGAGGATTCCTGGTATAAACAATATGCGTTGAGAGAACCAGAGCAGGAAGCTCCCACTTATAGGCCCCTAGATTCAAAAGAGATCCCTTGAACTGTGGAGAGAAGAGAAGGTTGAGAAAGATAGATAGAGGGAGGGAGGGAGGGGAAAAGTAAGAAAGATAGATGGAGAAAGAGAGAGATGTGTTGGTGAGTCTTGTATCTTGTGAACAGGACAGCCACCTAGCATCTCAGAAGGTATCTAGCATGTCCCCAGAGAGAAGCGTGTGGTGTGTCTAGAAAGATGAAGCCTTGGACGCTTCCTCCAAAGTATTTTGTGTTCCACGTGGCACAGAATAGTGTCTAGTCACTGGTAGCCAAACCAACTGGGTGATGTATATCACACTGTCAAATTATTGGAGCAAAGGACCACATTGTCCACCCTCCCTCGATTCGTTCCTGGACACAACTTAAGACCTGAGTACTATAAGAAATCCTTGCGAGGTATATGGTGTATGTGGGGAGTGGGTACTACATTAAATGGTAGTAAAAGTTAATATTATTTTTCAGATAAAAACAAATATATAGATGACCCTAGAAGAGACTGAAGATTTCATCCACAATGATAAAATAGAAACAGAAGTTAAATTGAATTATAAAAAATTAAGTTGATTTTGAGATTGGATATTTAATAATAATTGTATAACTATAAGAATTTTAGACTTAATCTGCAAAATAATAGGGAACCATTATAGGAGTTTAAGTGCAGGAGTTTAACATGACAGTCCTTAATAGAAGATTATTATGGAGGAGGTATTAGAGGTTAAATATAGAGAAGCATGTTTCCTGATGAGTGGAAAGATACATTCTATATTACAATAAAGGTACATTAACAAATTGTGCCTTTACTCTAAAAAATCAATATGTTCTTGAGGCTGTTTATTATTTTAGTTAAATAATTTTAAGATGTAGAATCATCAACACTGAGAAGCAAACCCTTACCCAGGGAGACTCTACTAAGAATTAGGTCTTGCAGTAAACTCAACCTGACCACCTGGCCTAATTCTCTCTTAGTAGCTAAGAGTTTTGAGAGAGGATGATACTGAATTCATATAATTTCTAAGAATAGAACTCTTTCTAACAGTTTTACAGGGTTTGAGGGGATAGGGATTTGAGATCAAATTAAGTTGTAAGGGCAGCATAAGTGGGAGAAAGAGGATGCAGTGTTTTTATATCTGTCCCTGGAATTTTATATTCAAGCTAGGGTCCTATCTTCTATCTTTTTTTTTTTTGGTGGTACATGGGCCTCTCACTGTTGTGGCCTCTCCTGTTGCGGAGCACAGGCTCCGTACGCGCAGGCTCAGTGGCCATGGCTCACGGGCCCACGTGGCACGTGGGGTCTTCCCGGACCGGGGCACGAACCCGTGTCCCCTGCATCAGTAGGCAGGCGGACTCTCAACCACTGCGCCACCTGGGAAGCCCCATATCTTCTATCTTAACCAAGTTCTAAGAGCTGCCAAATATGCAACGAAGTTTCAAAAAGAAGGCTAAGAAAATAAACACTCTAATAACTACCACATAGATGATTGATTCTTAATAATATGTAATTCTTAATATTATGGAATTGAAATTAGTTTCATTCTTTCCTCCTTCCCTCCCTTCCTTCTTAAATATTTAGGTGCCAGACACTTTTCTAGGTACCAAGAAAACAAAAATCTCTATTCTCACAAGGCTTGTGTTAAATTAAGCTAAACAGATGATAAATACATGCATATATCAATATATGTTACATCAGATGTTAAGAAGGGTTCTGGAGAAAAGTAAAGCAAGGAGAAAGATAGTGTGATGGAGTGGTGCAGGGGTAGAGTTGAAATTTGAAATAGGATGGCCAGGGGAGTAGTGATGATGAGAGAGTGAGCCATGACATTTGCAAAAGAGTGTTCAGACAAAATAAATACAACTCTAAACATTCTGAGGCAGTAGCATGTGTGTCATATTGAAGGGACAGCAAGCGGCGTGTGTGGATAGAGTAGAGAGCAGTAGGAGATGAGCTCAGGAAGGTAACTGAGAGATTAGACCAGGTAAGGCCTTATAGGCCATTTGGCTTTCACATTATATGGGCCAGGAAGCTACCAGTGTATTTTGTACAAAGTTGTAATATCTTACATTTGTAAAGCATCACTCTGTGAGACAGAGAAGGACAAATCAAGGTTAATTCCCATGTGCCACCTTCATCCTTCATTCCCTGACAAATGAAAAGGTGACACAGGCATTGACAGAGATGGTGAAGACCCTGAAATTGCAGGTTTGGAATGAAAACCAGCAAGTCTGGGTTTGGGCATGTTATGCTCGAGATTTCCATTAGACAGCCAAATGGAAATGTCTGGTAAGTAGTTGGATAAATACTCTGAATTCAGGGGAGAAATCTGAGCTGGAGATAAAAATTAGGGCATTGTTTTCATCTAGATGGTATTTAATACCATTAAACTGAATGAGATCCCCTAGGGAGTAAGTTCAATTATGGAAGAAAGAGAATTGAAGCTCTAGTCACACTAACTAAGGGATAGAAAGATGGAAAGAAACAGTAAAGTATGCTGAGAATGATGGGTCAGTTATTTAAGAGGAAAATTAAATAGTTTTGTGTTCTTTAAGCCATGTGAAGAAAGTGTGGGAAATATTGCTTATACCAAATGCTGCTGACAAGTCAAATCAATTGCCTACTTAGAATTGGATTTAAAGTTTATCTGTGGCCTAGACAAAAACAGTTTTGGTAGGTGGGAGCTAAAGCCTAAATTCAGGAAGTTTAAAAGAGGATGGGAAGAGAGAACTTATAAACACTTTCTCAAGACTTGCTGAAAAGGGGAAGAGAAATCAATTTCAGTATCTGGAAGGGGACTTGGAATTGAGAGGGCTTTTGTTGCTGTTGTTGTTGCTATTAATTATTCCTAAATGGGAGTACCTACAAAATGTTGCAGGATGATGGGACTGATTGAGCAGAGCAGTGAAAATTGGTAACACAAGGTAAAAGCGAGGAGAGTTTCTACTGCTGTGTTCTTGAGTAAAACTGGGGGAGAATAGTTTCTGGGACACAGTGGAAGGGCTGCCTGAGACCTAGGAACAGCCAGCTTACCAACAACGACTGCTGGGAAGGCAGAGTATAAAGTCTCAGTTGCAGGTGGTTAGATGGTGGAAGCTGGTGGAGATTTCATTCGGTTGCTTCTATTTTCTCTGTAGAATAGGAAATGATGTCATCTGCTGAAAAATGAGTGTGGCTAAGGAGGTGTGGGGCCTTTAAGGCAAACGAAGGGATGAAATGGTGTTCTAGGACTTGAAGTCAGCATACAGGGAGTGAAGTGAATCAGTTTGCTGTGTGTTTTTCTGTAACCAAAGCATTGAAGAGGCTGATTATTTGGATTTGGGGCTTGGGCACAAGAGGGGCACATGAGCTCAAGATATTCGTAAGGGTATTATTTTAATGATGAGTCATAGAACTCACTTGGTAAGGAGGGCACTGTCAAGGAAAAATGGCACCAGACATAGTTGAACAGACAAGGTTGACTTTATTCAAGACTACTGCCCAGGAGGAGAGCACCACTGAAACAAAAGGCAGGAGGGATTTTAAGAGCTGGGGTGAGTTAGTGGAAAAGTACTAGAGGACATAGGAAGGTGGGGTTGGTCAATGGGCTGTGTCTAGCACATTGAAAATCACTCCTGAGTTTTCAGATGTTTTCTTTTGTGATTAAGCCATCTGTGTTTGCTAATGGCTACCTATTGAGTTAGGTTGCTACCCCCTCACTGGGAGATAGGGGTACTGTCTTTCTTGATTACATTTCAGAGATGGCATCCAGGTCCTTGAAAAAGACATCCCTGGGTTGTAAAACTGGTAAGAGGCTGGGAGAAGATTTGTCTACATTTCAAAGAGGCAGAGAAAGAATTTGCAATTACACATTTTCTAAAATAAATGCTCTAAGAAAAGAAAGGTCAGGGGCCTACAGTCAGAAAGAAACTTGCTTAAAGTTTAGTCTAGCTAAGGGGAATGTTAAGTTTTTCTTGTTCAGAACTAGTAGAGAAGATGGTAAGAGACATGAACATAACATTAGGATAAATGGATTATGGGTCCCTATTTGGTCAAATAAGTTTAGGTATTGGCATACTGGTAGAGGTTAGTAGGAAACACAGGTCTCAATAGTGACATCTTTCTTTTTTTTTTAATTCTGTGGGAGTAAGATTTTCTGCTACAGGAAGGAAAACAGTTCGCATATTAGAAGCAAAAATGGGTTGCATGTTAATACAATCTGATATTTGTTCTCAGAGTTCCTCCTGACCCTTTTTATACTTGAGCGAATCCTTTGAGGCAAGTAAACTGATTTTGCAAATTGTGCCATAATAAGTAAATCTCAAGAAAGAAAGGAAGAAAATAAACATTTAGTGTACATACACCATGTATCAATAGATGCTAGATATTTTCTAATGGATTATCGCATTTAATCTCCACAGTCTTAGAATTAAGTAAGAATTAGTTCATATTTATGGATGAACAAAGTACATCTGATGTACTTAGTGGCATGTACATATATACACTACCAAATGTAAAACCGATAGCTAGTGGGAAGCAGCCGCATAGCACAGGGAGATCAGCTCGGTGCTTTGTGACCATCTAGAGGGGTGGGACAGGGAGGGTGGGAGGGAGGGAGATGCGAGAGGGAAGAGATATGGGAATATATGTATATGTATAACTGATTCACTTTGTTATACAGCAGAAACTAACACACCACTGTAAAGCAATTATACTCCAATAAAGATGTTAAAAAAAAAATAAAATAAATAAAATACAGGCAAAAAAAACACGTTATTTAATGTTTTAATCCAGCTTAGTGTTCTCTGGTATTAATAAAGACCTCTTCATTGTCATTGTCTCTGAAATATGGACCTGTGACTGTGAGGCCAAATGCTTCCTATAAAAATAGCAGATTATTTGCTGAAATAACATTTTACTTGAAACTCCACATTTTAGTAAAATTGTTTATTTCGATGTGCAGTTTATCTCCTCTTAAAGCATTTTCCCATCCATCTCTAAAGATAATATATAGAGGTTTTTTTCATATTAATGACACAGTCTAAATCCACTTGATAGCTGTAGAGGAAAAAAATACATTTAGCCTGACCTTAAGGTAGTAATTCTCTTGAAGCAAACACTGTATTTCTCCACTTCAATTCCATTGGTATGAACATTATCTTACAGGATTCAGATCATATTAGATTTGGAAATATAAAAATGTCTGTTTTAACTACAAATCAGTTTTACGACTTTGTCTTCAATACCAAATATCTCTCCAATTCAAATCACTTTGTTTTATTTACAGGTACTGTCTAAATATAACAGATGAACCGTGTTAAAAAAAAATCAAGGGACTTCCCGTTGGTCCAGTGGGTAAGACTCCGTGCTCCCAATGCAGGGAGCCTGGATTTGATCCCTGGTCGGGGACCTAGATCCCGCGTGCATGCCACAACTAAGAAGTCCGCATGCCGCAACTAAAGATCCTACACGCTGCAACGGAGATCCCTCATGCTGCAACGAAGACCCGGCACAGCCTAAATAAATAAATACTAAAAAAAGTCAAATTGGTTGACTCTGGCTGTTGATTACTAGAGAACGGAAACAATATCCGGGCTCCAGAGAATTACTGAAATAAAGTGAATTTGTACTGAAACATCCAAAAGTCGCATTTATTAAATCATGCACAAGCCCACTCTTTCAGTTTGAAGTGTGCAGTGAATTATTTTCATGCTATGAAGATTGCCAGAGTTTTGCATGTGGTTTCCAGTCCTTGCCATTCTCTGGAGAAATGATCTGAATTGTATGGAGCTATTCCATGCACTTAAGGAATAAGTGTACATACTATACTTGCAGATCAGCTGATGCCATCCCCTGATATCTGTTCTGACTTCCTGCAGCAGAGAACACTGTCCTCACTGCATAGACTAGTGAATAGAGGAGTCATCACGCTAGCATCTTCTGGGAGTTCACCCCACCATGAAAGCTGCACAAGCCACTACATTTCTCCCCACTTTGTTTATCTTTTTCAGAAAAGTGAGAGCAAAAGCTCTGGCAAATTGCCACTACTCTGTGGGGATTTCATAACAATTTGAAATGATACATGCAAAGTGCAAAGCATTAGGTGAGTAAGCAGAGCAACTTGCAGAATCACCAAACGGAGACTAAAAAGGGATTTTATAACTTTATAGCTTTGCACTTACTGACTTTGATTTTAACATCATTTCTAAAAGTAATTATTTTTGCTTATGACCTTATTTTGAAATAACATGTTATAAACAGGAAATCTAGATACCACATAGCATAGATAAAAGTGAAATTGTGTGTACTCCAAAAGCCCTCACGGGAGAGTTTGAATTTTGTCAGCTTGGCTAGTCTGGGACTACATGTCTCAGAATCCTCTTCCCTGTATGGTCCCAGCTTGGAGTTGCCCACAAGAGAATTTGCATGAGATTTGGACCAGTGAAGCAGGAGCTGTCACTCCCTAAATGTCATCATGGTTTGAGGCAGAGAAAGACAGACGTGGAGGTGCTGATGGGTCCCAGTGTGTCCTCACTCTTCTTCCGTGCTCTGAATACTGCTCTTCTTGTCCATTGACCCTCCTGAACCACAGCCTCCCAGGCCCACTACATGCTTTGGCTGTGAACTCACAGAGGCAGTAACCGAAGCGTTGCTTCTATACCAACACCCACTGCAGCCCACTCCAGCAGCTGGGTGGTCCTTGTTTCCAGATCTCCTGTAAGCTTTAACAGGGGCCCCTGTGCCACTGCTTCAGGAGGGTGTCTCATGATGTACAGTGACTGCTAAATAAACTTCCACCTCCCCTTTGCGAAGCCTTACTTTCCCAATTTCTCCTACAATTGCGTAATGTCTGATTCCTATGAAAAATTCTTGGTTGCATCGCAGTCATAGTGGTTCTGTTTCCTTGATTAAAGTCTGGCTGATCTATTGAGAATACGTTCATTGGTATTCACTTGTACACTTCTTTTCTATTATTATTCTTCATCAGTTAATTCAGTAAACATTTGACAGTTATTTAACTCTTTCCTCCTCCTGTCTCTTCTTCCTTGCTTTCTTTCTTGTCTCTTTTAGACAAGTAAGCACTTAGAAAGTAAGCCCTAGGGGAGGAGGGACTTATCAATAGTATGTCTTATTTCTCCAAAATGCCTCCTGCACCTATAATGTATCACCATTGTTTCTGGTACAACGATAAATTACTGTCAAATGACTCGAATAAATTCTATTTAAAATGGAGTGATTTAATAATGTAATTCTTAAGGCTGTTTTGCTAATGAACATTCTGATAAATGATTTGAATCTGAGTTCTCACCCACCTTCATTAGTCTCCCTATAACTAAATGTAACTCAGTGTTGTGTGAACATAATGTAATTTGCCTTCATTTACGCAATTTTTCATTGCCTTCCTAGAAAAATCAATAATGTGATTTTGTAAATAATCCTAATTCTGAATATCATACATAAAAGACCAAGTTTAAATCAAGCTGTCACTATAGTTACAAATCATATTTGCTCTGTTTTCTTAATTCAGTATTTGGCTTTCTTAAAATCCTTATACTTTAGGTAATGTAGTAAACAGAAATCGTATATTAACTCACTTTTAAGCAACTTTAAATCAGGGAAAGCATTTAATCTGGATGTTGTATTTATTAAATGAAAAGAATGGGTAACATTCTTTACTTTTACCTTAAAATGTGATTCTGTGTAAGTCCAAATGGGTTATTTTTTCCAATGGGAATTTGTTATTTTTCAGAGGAGTTAACTCTATCTTCAAGAAAGCAGTATTACCTTTTTATTTGAGGCCAGGGATAGTGGCATGAGAAATAGTAAAAGCACTAGTTGAAATGGGCTACTATGGAAAGAATCCTAAAATTCTCAGAATGGAGTAGTTTATCACTAACTCTTATTTGTTGATGGTTATTATGGTGAATCAGAGACTCCTAATCAGGACTTTTTAAAAATGATGCAAGGACTTGGACACGATTCCTAATTCTGAGACATGAGCATAGTAGCTATATGACATTGGCTCATTTGCTGGAAATCTCTCTAAGCTTGTTTACTCATATAGTTACAATGTTTAATATTAATTCCATGTATGCTTGTTGAGATATTATAGATGTAAAAGATGTTATAAGCAGTAGTAGTATGAATGTTAATATAGTTATTACTAATAATTATTGATTCTATTGACCCTGTAGACTTTTTCTCAGGTGTCAGCCCAGTTCTACCATTTACTTTTTTGTGTGTGTGTGTGTGTGGTACACAGGCCTCTCACTGCTGTGGCCTCTCCTGTTGCAGAGCACAGGCTCCAGACGCGCACGCTCAGCGGCCATGGCTCACGGGCCCAGCAGCTCCGCGGCATGTGGGATCTTCCCGGACCCGGGCACGAACCCGTGTCCCACGCATCGGCAGGTGGACTCTCAACTACTGCGCCACCAGGGAAGCCCAAATTTAATCTTATGTCAAGATCATCCTGTACTATTTAGTTAACATTGTACAAGAGAATAACATTTCAGCACTTTTGTCCATGTATTTTTTATACTATTTTAAATTTTGCTCTGCAGCCTTTCCATTATTAAAACTTAAAGAAAATGGTGTTAAAGTGTTTTGTTCCTGTGGAAATAATGCACAAAAAATTTTATATTTGTTTCCAATTCTTAGCTCTGAATTCCAAAATATACTCTTAACCTTTACAACATAAATGATATCCTTGAAAAAATTTTGAGAGTGATAAGGATTTATGTAATCTGAAGAGTCAAGGACTAGAGAACTTGCAGTGTGGTTTATGTTATGAACTCTAGGGTAGGATCAGTGGAGATGTATTAGTGTGGGTGATACCAGCTGCTGGAAAGAACATATCCAAAGTGTATAAAGGCCTAAACACAATAGAAGGATATTTCTAGCTCACATAACTATCCAGTGCAGGCGTTCCTGATTGCTCAGAGGTCTTCTCCACGTGGACATCCAGCGACCCAGGCTCCCTCTTTACTGTGGCTCAGCCAACCCCTAGCACTTCCTCACTATCCTCAACTCAGTGTCCAACTGACTGAAGGGGAAATTGTGTGGGGAGGAAATTCACCTGCTCCTAAAAATCTTTGTTCCAACATCACGTGCATTCTTATTCTGTGAGAACACTGACATAAGGACACTATGCTATGGTGTGAATCAGATCGGGTTTTGAGTGGTAATAATGTTTTTCTATTATGGTAAATGAAAGCACTAAATTATCACACGTAGAATTATCTTTCAATGTCTAATTGGCTCCTGGAGAAAATTCCCTTATTACCAGCTAGAATGACTCCAAAGGAAGCAACTTGAAAGGAATAGAAGATCTGCCTCCAAGATAAGACAGTTGATAATGCTGAGGTGATCTACCATGACTCATTAAATCACTTACGGAAAAGTGTTTTAACACTCTTTGTCAGTACACTATACACTATTTGTTCTTTTCAATCCTTGCATTTAAGATTTCAGTACATGCTTGTTCTTTCCATTTGAACACAGCCCACGCTTATTATCCCTTGTGCATTACATATATAAGATTTTGAGAATAAGTGAAGTTTTTTTTCTTTCTTAAATTGTGTCTAAACTTCGCTCACCATCTATTATTCATATATGAGATGAAAATGTGGCTGTGTGTTTGAACCTTCAGTTATTGTGTCTTTCAATTGTATTTAGGAAAATAGGCAGCTATTTCCATATTTCCGGTTTCATATATCCTTCCTGAGTAATCTGATCTTTAAAGCCTAAAAATATAGAAGACTAAAAGTACACTTTTTTGAGACCGTACACCTAGCTTAGGAATAATTCTAAAAATGTTCTCACGATATTCCTGTCCCATGTTTATGCAGTCAAACACTAGTCTAGTTACTTCCGTGAAGGGACTGCGTGGTTATGATTCAACTGACCTTAAGATAGGAAGCTTATCCTGGTGGACCTAATATAATCGCATGGCCCCTTAAAAGAAGAGGAAAGAAGAAATGTCAGTCAAAAGACGTGGTGGAAGATGTCGGAGGAGCCATGAGGCAAAAAGGGAGATCAGAGACATTTAAAGCTAAGAAAGACTCAGCCCATCACTGCTGTCTTTGAAGGTGGAGGAAGGGGACCATAAGCCAAGGAAGTCAGGTGGCCTCTAGATGGACAGCCCCCAGTCAATATCTAGCAAAGAAACAGGAACTTCAGTTGTACAGCCACAAGGAACTGAATTCTGCCAGCATCCTAAATAAGCTTGGAAGTAAATTCACCTCTGGAGTCTCTAGAAAGGAATGCAGTTCTGCCAATAACTTTGGACTTTTGAAATCAGAAGCAGAGAACCAGCTGAGACATGTGCCTGGACTTCTGACGTAACTGTGAGATAATAAATGGGTATTATTTCAAGCTGCTGTATTTGTGGTAATTTGTTACATCAGCAAGGGAAAATTAAGATCATACATGCCTTCATGGGCCAAGAAAACCAGTGTCTTAATATTAGGTAGCATAAACTAGTGGAGAGGAAATGACCCAGTGGTGCTTCCTGAATTTTCAAAAATAACTTCACAGCTTCACACACATCTAGGACTTAGGGGAAATCAAGGAGATATATAACACTGAATGAATTTTAGCTTTATGCTCAGTACCTGCAGAAACCTCATTATTTCATAGGGATATAGTAGCTAATTCTCAACAATCTTGGATGGGACTGAAGATGGAGGCTTTCAGCTTTTGTAGACTAATGACTTTGGTGTGTATTTTCATCCTCCCAGATTTTCAATTCTTTTTTTATTTTTTACATGAAATCTTCAAATCCCTTATGTGGAATTACATGGACAAAACTGCCTCCAGTTCTCAGCGGTGATCCATTTGGAGACAACGCTGTACTCACTTTAGAAAACACTTTCTGAAGAGACATCTGATGTATAAAAATGTTTTAAAAATCAATGAACTTTTAGAAATGGTGACAAAAATGATTAAGCAGCAAACTTCAAAATCTCAATGAAGATTTCCTTTTATATCAACAAACATTTATGAAGAATCTACTGTGTATCTACTGCTAGGATATAACAGAAAAAATCAATTTGGAGCCAGACAGAATTTGGTTTGAATCAAATATTCAACCACTTACCACACATACCTTTGGGTAAGTCACCCATCTCTTGGATTTCAATGGTCTTGCCTATAAATTGGAACAGCAGAAACTACTTCACAGACCAGCTGTGAAGACTGAGTAGATTCACACAAAGGAACATGTCTAGTTGGCATTTGTAACAGGCTGTATAATGGCCCAAAAGATATAAAATTCTAATGTCTGGAAACTTTAGATGTTACCTTTTATGGAAAAAGGATCTTTGTAGCTTGATTGAGACTCTTGAAATGGGAAGATTATTTATCTGGGTGTATCCAAAATGCAACCACAAATGCCCTTATTAAAAAAAAAAAAAAGCAAAGGAAAGAGAAAAAATCCCCAGAAAAACAGAAGAGGACAAGGCAGTGAAACCATAGAGGCAGAGACTGGAGGGATGCAGGGGACATGGGTTCGAGCCCTGGTCCAGGAAGATCCCACATGCCACAGAGCAACTAAGCCCGTTCACCACAACTACTGAGCCTGCGCTCTAGGGCCCATGAACCACAACTACTGAGCCTGCATGCCACAACTACTGAAGCCCGCGTGCCTAGAGCCCATGACCTGAAATAAGAGAAGCCACAGCAATGAGAAGGCCACACACCACAAGGAAGAGTAGCCCCGCTCGCCACAACTAGAGAAAGCCCACGTGCAGCAACGAAGACCCAACGCAACCTAAAAAAATTTTTAAATTTTTAAAAAAAGGGATGTGGCCATAATCCAAGGACTGTCAGCAACCATCAGAAAGAAACTGGAAGAGGCAAGGAATGACTCCTCCTCATGAAATTCCTAAGGGAGTGCTGCCCAGCCGATACCTTGATATAAGCCCAGTGAAACTGTTTTTGGAATCCTGGTGTCCAGAACTGTGAAACAGTAAATGTTTGTTGTTTTAAAGCTACCAAGTGTGTTGTAATTTGTTATAGAAGCCACAGGAAAATAAAATAACATACTGTTCAATGATTGTTAGTTTGCTTTCTCATCTTTGGATAGGTTTTTGTCTAACTAGCATTACCTCATCGGGACTTTCATTTGGTTTTCATCACTGCAAACCAGATATCATAACCCTTGCAATATAACTGTGATACAACTTTTTCATCTAGTTGCCGTTTTACTCAACAAATTTGGTTAAAATATTCCTACACATATTTATTAACAACCAACTACCTGTGAGGCATTGTACTAGGGGATATTCGGGATGACAAGATGCACAAAGTCCCTGGCCTAAAAGAATTTGTAATCTGCTTTAGTAGTCACAGTTGTGTAAGGCAATTTGCACTAAATAGGTTTTTAAAAACTGGAAAATTAAAGGAGGGAAAGATTCATTCCTACTAGAAAATCAGGAAAGTCTTTATGGAAGAATTCACCTTTGATCTAAGTCTTCGAGAGAGCTATACTTTCTGCAGTTGGAGACATGGGGCAGGAAAGAACAGCAAACAGCAAACATTGGAGAAACTATGAGTGATCTTGATAAATGGGGCCATAATATGTCTAGCAAAGTGTGAGAGGAAAGCCTATTTAACCAGAGGTCTAGAGACACATATACTCAGTCAAACAGAGCCTCTGGATATTGTCTAATCACCATTCTAAAATCAAGTCCAGGCCCTGATTTTTGAAGATTGCATACATTTAATTTTTAAACACTGGAGACTCTTATCAGGGCTATAAAGGCTTTGGGGGGTTTTTGTTTTGTTTTTTTTGTGTGTTTTTTTGCTTCTGTCAGTGCTTATTTTATTCCGTTTATAGAGAAATTCCATCTCCAGTAGTTCCATAGTCAGCAATTAGATAATCTTATATTAACTACACACATATTTGTGACAACCGTCTTACATGTATTAAGCCTATCTTCTGACAATACAGTATGAAATTAAAAACTGCATATAGAGAATATTAATGCTGCTATGAAATGATAGCACAATGTTGCAAAAAGTCACCAATAATTTTGTTCATATCTATGAAAGGCTTTTGGCAACTAGGATATGGTGGGCTAGCAAAAATGTCCTTAAAAGTCCTTAGCTGGATTAAGTGAGGGAACAATTAGATTTTTCTATTGTTGTCTGGATATTTCAAATTATCCTCTTTTAGCTGTCAAATTCTTATATTAATCTGATAGCGAATGAAAGTAGAGGAGAATAGCAACGTGTTCCAGTTTGCCTGCACTGATTTTCCCCATTGTGTTTTAATATAAAGTCCCTATAACTTTAAAATCTTTGTATTGTTATTCTCCTCTTTTCAGAAAAATATGTAGAGTCCAAAGCATAAAGCCATGGTATGATTTTAGTTTAAAAGTCTGTGAAAGAGAACAGCATTCAAACAGCTGAAGACATGGTCCCATCAAAATACAACTTGCTGTTGTTTCCAGTGTAACTATTAGGTTTTCTTACACCCGAATGTTCTTTAAGCCAATCCACTGTGGTAGGTGTTTTGGGGCTAAATTGGAAGATTGATATTCACTATCCTCTGTGTAGATCATCTCTTGTTTTACTCTGGTATAGAATCAGTCTGAAGAGGGAAAGAAGGACAGCAAAAACACCCAGGCAGGTACAGGGGAGAGAAATTGATGAGCCATGAAGCAGGGAAGGGACATTAGACAAATTTGCTCCTGGAGCTCATGGGTATCAACAATGGAGGAAAAAAATGTGAAAGTGAGAAGATGGAGGGAGAACTACAGAAAAATCCAGCTCTGTTTAAATAATTAAGTTTCACTACTATGTTGGTTGGAAAGGTAAGTTTCCTTTCCTTGATAAGTAAGGAAAATGGACCCTTATGTACTCAAAAATAACTGGATATTCTGATATTTACTTTAAAAAATGTTTTTTGGGCACATGGCTGTGGAATATCAGTTGCAGAATCTCATTGTAGTTTTAACTATTTTGAAGATAACTGATTAAATGGATAGACAGCAGGCCTTTACAGTTGTATAAGATTTTATAATTTATATTCAGTAAATATAATCACACTTGACTTTCATAATGATATAGGTATGGCAGGTATTAGGTCCACTTCCTAGGCGGGAAACTATAGATGGTGGCCTTCCAAGGTCGCCTAACCTCTTCTTTGCAGATCTAGGACTCAAACTTAGGTCCAGATTGTTACCCATCAACTGCTAACTGACTGTTATATACAAAAACTGATGCAGCAATTGTTTGAGGAAAAGCACTGGAAAGTGTCAGGTAGTATCTAATAATAACAGTTGCTATTTTAAGTGCTTACTGTGTTCTGGGTACCATTCTACGTGCTTTATCCGCACAACCACCATCTGAGGTAAGAGTTAATAGTATCACACCATTTTATGGATGGACAAACTGAGGCAGGAAGAGCTTACGGAGTGCCTAAGATCTATAGCTAATGTGAAGCCAGGATTTGAATCCAGGGAGTGGAGCTTCAGATCTCATGCTCCTAACTAGGTATATTGCTTCAAATTCAGATATGTAAGAAACAAAATTATTTTAGGTCCAGTTCCTACTAACAGATTAATAAACAGTCACTCCTTAAATGCTGTACCGGATTTAATTTGGGCATGCTTACATTTTGTTCCTCACCAACCCATGGCTGGAAGCGTTCAGCCAAATTAGACTAGAAAGTAACAGTGTTGTGTTACTGCAGACACCCAACTTAGGCAATTAAGACTCCCCTATTTCATTTTGCTTTGGATGTACAAGACCTAGCATTTGCGGAATACATAAGTTACTTTGAAAGGACTTGGGAAATATTTCTCTTAATCAAAAGCTAAAGTCAATAGTGAGAGATAAAAATGTTCATATACATTATTAATATTGTCTTTATCATTTCTAGCATCTTATCTGATCCCCAGTGGATCTGCTAGGCAAATGTTCAACTTTCTACTTCACTTACCTGAAATGAATTTCCCAATGTCAATCATTTACATTCCAGTAGCAGAGAAGAGTGCTATAATGTAGATGCAGATGTCATTTATCCCTTAAGATTAAAAGATCAGGTCCCCTGGTGTTGTGTGGGCCCATAAAGCTAGTCCTGGCCAATGAGATGTGAACCTTCATCTTTCAATAGTCATGCAGGTCTCCCTGGGGAAACTTAAAGGAAGGGAAGCACAGAGTGAATGGCTGAGACTGGTCCTGTTCTAACCTTAACAGGGAAAAGTAAAAGTGGGTTGTAGGTTTCTGCCTTCTTCAGACAACTAAGAGAACCAGAGAGGAATCTGCATTGGAGGTTTTACTCAGTCAGGGTTCTCCAGAGAAAGAGAACCACTAGGATATACATATAGAAAGAGTAAGAGATTTGCTAATTGGTTCATGCTTTGATGGTAAGTCTGAAATTTGTAGACGAGGCCAGCAGGCTGGCAACTCAGTCTTGAGGCAGAATTCCTTCTCCTCTGGGAAACCTTAGTTTTTGTTTTTAAGACCTTCAACTGATTGGATGACATCTACCCATATTATTGAGGGTAATCCCCTTAAAGTCTGATGATTGTGAATATTAACCACATCTACATAATGTCTTCAAAGCAATATATAAACTAGTATTTGACCAAACCACCTGGTACCGTAGCCTAACCTAGTTGACACATAAAATTAACTCATCTCTCCCTGTAATTTTTCTCTATTATATATCACATATCTATAGATCATGTGCTTGAACAAATAAAGTTAGCTAAAGATACAGTAATCGTCCCCAACTTTCCTTATCTTTTTCCTGACCTGTCCTAATAATATCTTCAGGTCACCCTGAAATCTTTCTGGTTACTCAACATTCTGACGCCAGTCTTTCCTCTGACCATCTGGACTTGAGGTTTGTTCCTCTTCTCTATGGATATTCCCTGTAATGGATCATACAGCACTGACCACATGGCCAGTACCCAACTTGAATAATCCAGGGAGTGGATGAGATACTGACCCTAAAATGAAGTGTGAAATTTCCTGTCATTTTTCTTGTAATTTTTACTAAGAACTTAAAATAATGAGGACTTAAGACATGATTTCACATAACCTGGCTAAAATCTGACATCTATCCCTTTCTGTGGATGGTTCTTTACAGCAGCTTTATTCATAATTTCCCGAACCTACAAGCAACCAACATGTCCTTCAGTAGGTGAATGAATCAATAAACTGTGGCACATCCAGACAGTGGAATATTATTCAGCACTAAAAGAGAAATAAACTAAATCAATCCATGAAAAGACATGGGAAAACTTAGATACATATTACTAAGTGAAAGAAGCCAATGTGAAAAGGGTACATACTGTATACGATATTCTGGATGTCCTGGAAAAGGCAAAACTATGGAAATAGCTAAAAGATCAGTGGTTTCCAGGGGTTGGCATTGGGGGCAGGATAAGTAGACAGAGCATACGTTATTTTTAGTTTAGCGAAAATACTCTATATGATACCGTAATGATGGATCCATGTCATTATACATTTGTCCAAACCTAGAGAATGTACAACAACAAGGTGAATCCCAAGGTAAACTATGGACTTGGTGATTATGATGTGTCAGTGTAGGTTCATCAATTGTACCAAATATACCACTCTGGTTGGGGATGTGGGTAATGGGGATGGCTATGGATATGTGGGAACAATATGTGGGGACAGGTGATATCTGGGAAATATCTGTACCTTTCCCTCAAGTTTTCTGTGAACCTGAGATTGTTCTTAAAAAAAAAAGTCTTTTTAAAAAAACTGCACAATTACATCACTATCCAGCTCTCCATTACTCTCCTCTCATCCATATTGCTTTCCCTCTGTTTTTGAAACCTTCCCTCTGTTTCTCAATCACACTAAGATCATTTCTTCTTCATGCAAATACACATGGCAAGATTCCATTCTTGAAGAGCAGGAATATGGTATTGGCCACTCCTGAATGGGGGATGAGTAGAGTGTATCACAAATGGCAAACATTTTCCACTGAATGTGGAGGATCTTTGAGGTATCATTGAAAATAATCACTTCTGTGCCTCATTTTAATTGAATTAAATACAGATCTTTGTAGGCCGTGGGTTTATATTGTTGGTAATTTAACAACTTTTTGTACAACTCTGTTAGAACCTGGACAACCAGGACAAAGGCTACAGAAAAGATTGAGGTAGGCAAAATGTGCATTATTTGCCTTTTATTCCTCTTCTGTGCCATTTTCTTATCTTTCTATAGCCACTTATCTTTTATTTCCAGGTCCCCTATCTTTTATTGTAACTGTTCTTTTTATCAGTAGAAAACTGATCTAATAAATTCTTATCTTTACTCTTGACTTTAGAATGTTACTCCTTGTAGGACAGTGGGAAATTGATCCCCTTGGAGCATTATATGTTTACTTTTGTTTTATACAACCAAAAGTTAAGTTTTAATTAGGTATTGTAAAATTGTTACTTATAAGATCTCTTCTCTATCTATGTGCTGTTATATGCCATAGTGAAGACTTCAGATATTATTCAAAGACCACTGGAAGCTCTTACCGAAAATTTTAAAGTTGACCAGTTGGGAGTTTATTGCAATTGTCCAGTTGAGCAAAGGGATGGCAATGAAGATAGAAAATTAGTAGGTACATGGAAAATACTTGGTAATTGACTGGGACCAAAGAGATGAGAGTCAATAATTCTGGTTGATAAAATCATAAAGAAATGAAAATTTAAAAGGAGGAAAGTCATGGAATATATGCACTTAAATATTCACAATATCCATAATTTGAGTATTTATTAAAAGTTCAAAAGAAGAAGGTTTCTAGAAATCCAGCAACATTGAATACATGTAGCTATTCTTAATATTTGCTTATTAATTAAATGTGTGTAAGCTGGTGTGGATATTATCTTATTACGATGTTTTTGTTGCTTTATTTCAGTATACCAAAATATTCAAAAATGTGTTTGCATGTTTTTTACCATAACGTTTTCTTTGCCTCTACCAATCTTCCTACCATGAGGGTTTTCAAAAAGAGAATTTTTGCGGTTGAATTTGGAATTATTGTACTTTATAAATCCTACTGTTTGCTATGGTACGTAATTCTCCTTGCCTATTTCTATATTTCTTAGAAAAAATGTTGTTCTAATATTAATTATTAAAATAACAGGCTGGGAAAAAATGTTACTTAAGTGGGAAAAAAAGGTAAACGGTTTCTTAGGACATTTGGATTGGACATTTGACTGAACTATCCTTTAAAACTAAGGGGCCCCAAATGAATTCAGAAAAGTTGCAGCATATAAGATTAACATACAGAAATCTGTTGCTTTTCTATACACTAATAATGAACTATCAGAAAGAGAAAGCAAGAAACAATTCTGTTTGAAATCTCGTCAAACATAATAAAATACCTAGGAATAAACTTAACAAAGGAGGCAAAAGACCTATACTCTAAAAACAAGAAAATATTGATAAAGGAAATTGAAGATGATACAAAGAATTGGAAACATATCTTGTGTTCATGGATTGGAAGAGTTAATGTTGTTAAAAATGTCTATACTACCCAAAGCAATCCAGAGATTTAATGCAATTACTATCAAAATACTCATGGTATTTCTCACAGAACTAGAACAAACAATCCTAAAATTTATATGGAAGCACAGAAGACTCTGAATAGTCAAAGCAATCTTGAGAAAAAAGAACAAAGCTGGAGGTATCATGCTCCCTGACTTCAGACTATACCGCAAAGCTGCAGTAATCAAGAGTATGGTATTTGCACAAAAACAGACATATAGATCAATGGAACAGAATAGAAAACCCAGGGATAAACCCACACACTTATGGCCAATTAGTCTACCACAAAGGTGGCAAGAATATAAGATGAAGAAAAGACAGTCTCTTCAACAAGCAGTGTTGGGAAAACTGGACAGCTACATGTAAAAGAATGACATTAGAACACGCTTTCACACCATATTCAGAAACAAACTCAAAATGTATTAAAGACCTAAATGTAAAGCTCGAAACCATAAAGCTACTAGAAGAAAATACAGGCAGAACACTCTTTGACATAAATCGTAGCAATAAATTTTTGGGGTCTGTCTCTTAAGGCAAAAGAAACAAAAGCAAAAATAAACAAATGGTACCTAATTAAACTCAACAGCTTTTGCACAGTAAAGGAACCCATGGACAAAATGAAAAACTGAATGGGAGAAAATATTTGCAAATGATATGAACAATAAGTGGTTAATATCCAAAATATATAAACAGCTCATACAACTAAATATCAAAAAAACAAACAACCCAAATAAAAATGGGCAGAAGACCTGAAAAGACATTTTTTCAAAGAAGATATACAGATGGCCAACAGGCACATGAAAAGATGCTCAACATTGCTAATCATCCGGGAAATGAAAGTCAAAACCACAATGAGCTATCACCTCACATCTCTCAGAATGGCTATCACCAAAATGACAAAAACAAATGTTAGCAAGGATGCGGAGAAAAAGGAACCCAGAACCCCGGTGGGAATGTAATTTGGTGTAGCCACTATGGAAAACAGTATGGAGATTCCATACAAAACTGAAACTAGAACTATCATATGATCCAGCAATTTCACTCCTGGGTATATATCTGAAGAAAACAAAAACACTAATTCAAAAAGATACATGCACCCCAATTTTCCTTGCAGCATTATTCACTATAGCCAAGATATGGAAGCAAACTAAGTGTCCATCAACAGATGAATGAATAAAGATGTGGCATATATGTACAATTGATGTTTTCAGCCATAAAAATTTTGCCATTTGCAACACTGTGGAGTGTATTATGCTTAGTGAAATAAGTCAAAGAGAAATACTACGTGTTATCACTTATATGTGGAATCTAAAAAATAAAACACATGAATAAATATAACAAAACCAAGTCACAGATATAGAGAACAAACTATCAGTTACCAGTGGGGAGAAGGACATACGGAGGGGCAAGATAGGGGTAGGCGATGAAGAGGTACAAACTACTATGTATAAAATAAGTAAGCTATAAGGATATAGTGTACAGCATAAGGAATATGACCAATATTTTATAATAAATTTAAGTGAAGTATAAAAATATTGAAGCACTATGTTGTACACCTGAAACTAATATAGTATTGTAAATCAACTATACTTCAATAATAAATAAATAAGTAAATAAATAAAACCAAGGGACCCAAAATGATGGTATCAGAGAAAATAAAAATTAAGAACGCAAGAGGCGAGTGGTATTCAGAGAAAATGGCAGGAAACTCTTGTGCTACCAACTCTTTCTCTGACTTTCCTTTCTTTTTTTTAAATCTGAAACTGGAGTGTTAGGTAACAAGGTAGTCAGTCACCTCTTACACATGTCTACAGAGTTGCACATTTGCATTTTGAAAGAGAATTTCACAGAGACGAACACAAAGAAAAAAAGTCCTTGGCAATACCACTATAGCAGTAACAGCAACTCATTTTTGAACAGCATTTTGACAAATCATTTACATTTTAAGTTGTAATCCATCTTAAGCTCAGTGTGGATCAGTTGTTACCAACCTTGGGCAACATTTTACAAGTGTGACCACAGGCTCTCATTCCCCAACTAGGAATCTATACGTTTAAAATGCAGTCCAAGTGATTCTAATAATCAGCGAGGTTTGGAAACCACTGCACTAGGCAAATGTTCACATTTTAGAAGTTAGAACAACAACTAAGATTCAGAGGAATTATCTAATTTAGTAAGAGAATATAACTGGTAACATCAGATCAGAGAATTAAATATTAGACTTAGACTTTGATTCTAAAAGAGTGGAACATTTAATGTATATTGTTAGTTGAGAAGTATATGGATTGGGAGATCTGTTCCACCTAGTGGTGATGTAAACCTAAACCTTCCAAGAAAGGTTTATCTTGTGCTCCTTCCAAGAAAGTATACTCAGTGAAGCATCCAGCTCACAATAGTAGGATTGGTTTGACCTAAAGAGGAACTTCATGATCCAGCCCTCTGGAATAGGTGTGGGACAGCAGTTTTGTGCTAGATTTCAAGGTCAATTATGTTCTGATAAATTTCAAGGTCTTCCACTTTCTGAAAACTACATGAATTAGTATGAATGAAATTTAACCTTTTCCATCTGTCCTCTTTGAGATGACTTTGTGCTGTATCAACATATAGGTTCAAAAGTTACAACGCCTTTTACCCTCAAGTAACTTTCAAAGACAGACATCAATGGGAAACATAGGATTCTTTGTGCCAATACATCTTGAAAATCAAATGGCTTGGTTTCTGTCCTGTGCTGTTCAATCTAGAACAGAAAAATTGAGCAATCAAACTCAACATCAGTTCTTTTCACTTGGTTGGTTGATACACCGCCAAGGCTGAAGTTAGGGACCAGCCTATCACTGAATAATTCTTCTTTGAGGGTCAGTGCTATAATCTGAACTACTGCAAACAACACAGCAGTGTACCCAATCAGTGTTGTGTACACACTCTTTATTTCTTATGGTCTATATATTTTACTGGCTGAGTCCATTCTGAGTTTTCATTAACTTTTGCAAAGATATTCCTATTGAATCTTCGATAATAAGAATGATTAAATAGAGTGCAATAGATATAGCCTAAAATAGCTTCAAGGAGCTCAGAGAAAAAGAAATATAGACCTTCCCGGCCTATGTTTCACTGTTTACCTGGAAAGATGTTGAGACAGTCTTTATTCTTTAAAAATACACTTAAGCATAATTTATGAGAATGCTATAACTTTCTCATTAAAAAGTAATATATATATATTAGTGAGCAGGCAGGCAGTTTAAGCCTGGGAACTATCAGAGGAGGGGAGTTTAACCTGGCTATAGGAATCAGGGAAGTCTTCCTGGAGGTGGAAGGACAAAAGAAAAAAGTCATCGAGGATGGGAGAGCCACAAGATGCCTTAGTTCTATGAAACCTAGGCAAAGAAGGCCCAGGACCTTCAAGATCAGGAGGGAGACACACTCACATTTATTCATTCAGTAGATGTTTATTGAGTGCCTACTACATGCATGATGCTGGGGACACAGTAATGACCAAGACAGATACGATCCCTGCCCTCCTGGAGCCAATCAAGTGGTGGAATATAAAAATAAATGTATAAATTAATAAAAAATGAGCAAGTAAAAAGACAAAAATTAGGGGCTTCCCTGGTGGCACAGTGGTTGAGAGTCCACCTGCCGATGCAGGGGACGCGGGTTCGTGCCTGGGTCTGGGAAGATCCCACATACCGCGGAGCGGCTGGGCCCGTGAGCCATGGCTACTGAGCCTGTGCGTCCGGAGCCTGTGCTCCGCAATGGGAGAGGCCACAACAGTGAGAGGCCCGCGTACCGCAAAAAAAAAAAGGTTCACAAATCTTAAGTTTAACAACTTGAAGAGCTGTCACAGTACCCCAGTCAAGAAATATTAATACAATATTACCAGCACCCCAAAAGCCTTTATTTTACCCCCTCCAAAGCATTTCACCTCTCTCCTCCCCAAAGGTAACTACAATTGTGAGTTCTAACAAAAGAGATTCGTTTTGATTGTTTTTTCCCTTTGTATAAATAGAAAGTACAGTATTCATCCTTTGCTGTCCGGGTTTCTTTCACTAACTCTGGGTTTGTGAGATGTATCAATGCTGTTTGGATATAACTGAAGTTTGTTCATTTTTCATTGTTATGTACCATTCCATTTCATGAATAAACCAGAATTTATTTATCCATATTAAGACTACTGGACATTTGGATTATTTCAACTTAATGACGGTTATGAATAAAGCTTCTATGAATGTTTCTGCACATTTACTTTGATGCACATGTGTGTGCATTTCTGGTGGGTATGTACACAGGAACGAAAATGGCTAAGCCACTGGGTATCTAGATCGAGGCAATTTTAGTGGCTGCACTACATAGATACATCCACAAGTTGTCCACAAACCGCACATTTAGATTGCTTTCAATTTGGGAGAAGGGGTAAAGCAAAATAGCAATTTTATAATTTGCAAAAATTTAGCAATCTCCAAAAAGGGCTTAGGCAATTATGGTAGTTTGTATGCTTTGATAAACAATGAGCTCTACTTTATTTATTTATTTATTTTTGAGATAAAGAGCCTCCTCTAGGAAAAGAGAAAAATTCAATGAGAGTTGCCTTTTTTGTTTTAATGACCAGGACTTAATTTATTAACCAACCAAGCTCTGCTCTCAAGTTTGCTGGCGTAATAAGTCCTTGGTGAAGACGTGGCAGGCACTCTGGGCATGAAATTAGGTGAACTAGCATCTAATCTTACCAATGCCACAGATTATTAATATAGTCTTTTTTTATGGCCACACCATGGCTTGTGGAATCTTAGTTCCCTGCCCAGGGGTTGAACCGGGGCCCTCGGCCGTGAGAGCGCAGAGTACTGACTGCTGGACCACCGGCGAATTCCCTGTTAATATAGTCTTTTACTTATTTTTAAAATCTCTTTGGGACTTGATTTGCTCGTAAATGAGAAGATTAGACTATATTATTGCTAAATTAATTTCGACTGTAAACTCTAATATGATATTTTAATATAAAATTCATATTCCCTCACTAATCTTACTTGTAGGCTGCATTGAATTTTACAGGACTTAGTAAGTAGTATTTGCAACCCCACTGAATATAACAAATTATCTAGTATGTTATTAGAGTAGCCCAAAATTGTTTCTGATAATTTTCCAGCATGAATAATTATTCTTCATTTAGAGAAGAGATTTTTATCTGTGCATTCATCCTCTAATTCCACTATTGTCATCTTCATAAATTAGATTTGGAGCATTGCAATTTCTATTTTAAGGCTTGCAATTAGAGGAACGACATACTGAGAACAATCACAAATCTGTGATTAGAAAACATTATGCTCTCTAAATATACCAGATTTTAGTTATTTTCTATGAAAAAGAACTCTGAGAATTTCAGAATGTATTGTGACTGCATGGAGTGGAAGTAGAGACACAATTAAAATTGCTTTAATGCATATTAATGAATGAACAACCATCTTCCCGTCACAAAGCTCTTTAAATGAGTCTTTTTTTGTGGTTTTTTTTGTGGTTTTTTTTTTGCGGTACGCGGGCCTCTCCCATTGCGGAGCACAGGCTCCGGACGCGCAGGCTCAGCGGCCATGGCTCACCGGCCCAGCCGCTCCGCGGCATGTGGGATCTTCCCGGGATCTTCCCGGACCGGGGCACGAACCCGCGTCCCCTGCATCGGCAGGCGGACTCCCAGCCACTGCGCCACCAGGGAAGCCCCCTAAATGAGTCTTTTTGATTCTCCAAATATGCAGTGAGAATGACACTCTATTTTAATAATGATAATGACAGTGTTTTGTGCGTTTTTTTTTCAATTTCACCTATCCATATTTCTTAAAGCCCTGGCTGCCTTCAGACTGCAATTTCACAGTTTATCATGTTTCTAGGACATAAATGGTCAGAAGAAATTTCGAGAGTAATGGTAGAGGAAAAGCAGGCAGAAGCAGTATCTCCTTAATGGGCATGGAAAGAAGTGTCTTAGAAGACAGTGAAAAGCTATGTAACTTGAGGTTGTGCATTCGAGAAGCAGGTCATCTTATTTTCAGTGGGTTTCCATGAGAGCCTGGCACTGCAGGACTGGCCATTTCATGGTTTTAAGGCTTCTTACAGCCCTGTGCGTGCAAAGTACACTGAATAGCTCCATTTGGCTCCGATTTTACTACAAGGCAACAGTAGTTCACAAACACAAAACTAAACAAAGACTGAGTGACCAAAAACAATTTTTTTTTGATAGAAAGAAGTGTTATACATGAAAAGGAAGTGTTTCAAAGCAAATTGAAAGTTACTTAAAAAGCATTAGGAAAGCAAATAGTAATGTCCAAGGAGAAAAATGCAAAAGTAAAACCAAGACCAAAAAGGCTTTTGAAATTCTTTGTATGTTCCTAAATGGATACAGAAAGATAAGGCTAGAACAGGGAAATAGAAATTGAACTGACAGAATTAGAAGGAAAAATAGTCCATTAATGAAGAAGATAGTATGTTATCAATGAGATCATAAGTTGAGATGTCACCAAAAATACATGTGGAAAAGATTCATAGGTATTATATATATATGAAATTAGGATTAAATTTCGTATGAAAAGAAGATCTCTTGGCTTCTATGTACTGCATTCCTAAAATGACATTTAGGGTTAAGAATCGAATAAGATTCCCAAATGATCTGCAGTGAGAGAAAGCATATATAGTGCTGCATTACTCATGACAAATGGAAATAGATTATTATGCCTGTTCTAGAAGCAACATTAATCTCATGGAAAGATTATATTGGTGATAGTGCAGAGATAGGTTTTCCTTGAGAATTCTATTTCCAAGAGTCCTCTAAAATTCTGAGTCTAGATAGAATCTGTATTAATTCCTTAATAAAGTCTCCCTTAAACATCCAAGACAGTTGGTTCTCTCTGCTGATAAAATGAGAAATCTTTAAAGTCCTTTATAAAGCCTTCCCTGAAAGCCCCAGTGGTAGGAGAAGGATTCAGATTTCAGAGGTTTGAATGAGTGGCTTTGAAACGGCCTTACTGCTAGTGGTATCACTCTTGAGGCGTTTGCTTGTGTGAAGGAAGTGGGAGAGGGATCACGCAAGGGGATTTTGAAGACAGAATTCCTAAAACATGTTTGTAGGGTAATGGATATAATGCCAGTGATTCAGATGAAATTCTTACTGTGCTGCAGAAAACGTTTTCTCTTTGCTCACTTATCTTTTTTTTTAATATAAATTTATTTATTTTTGGCTGTGTTTGGTCTTCGTTGCTGCATGCGGGCTTTCTCTAGTTGCAGCACGCGGGCTTCTCATTGCGGTGGCTTCTCTTGTTGTGGAGCATGGGCTCTAGTCACGCGGGCTTCAGTAGTTGTGGCACGTGGGCTCTAGAGTGCAGGCTTAGTAGTGGTGGTGTATGGGCATAGTTGCTCCATGGTATGTGGGATCTTCCCAGACCAGGGCTCAATCCCTTGTCCCCTGCATTGGCAGGCAGATTCTTAACCACTGTGCCACCAGGGAAGCCTCTCACTTATCATTAAATAATGATAGATATATCCATTTCTGGTAATTACTTATGAACAGTGTCCATAGATTTATTCCATGGTCTCTCTCAGATTTTTATCAAGTTGTTGATTAAATTCCATTGTTATTTCTATAGCTGGAGCTCAAGTCCTCAGCTCTTAGATCAGTTCCCAGCATTCATTCATCCATCCATCCATCCACTCATCAACTCAGCATGTTTTTGTAGGTTTTCTGTCTGCAAGATGTTAAACTAGGGTGGTCATTTCAGATTGAGACATCTGAATTCTGATCTTCAATCTCTCTTACTTTGTTCTGTTATACTCTTAACTCATTCAGAATATGAGAAACAAACAACTAAACAAATAAAAAATCATCTTCTGTATGAACTGCAAGGGGTCTTACCCCCTTCTCCTTTGCCTCCACTGGTAGAAACTATAACAAAACAAGGATTAGATTAGAAAAATTAGCTTTGTGAATTAAGTTAAGAGGCAAAGCAGAAACTGCAAAAAATGTTTATAATACATGGCAAAGTATGACTGATATTCTTTAAAGATTTAAAAAATCAATTGGAAAAGAAAGATTACCAAAAATGGGAAAAATGATGAACAGGCAATTCTCCATAAAACAAAAAAGCAGATCATAATAACATGTGTTCAACCCACAAAGTAAAAAATAATGAGAAAACATATATTCCCTTTTATACTATCAATGAGTATAAAGAATATGAAAACCTAGTGTTGGGGAAATATTTAGAAACTGCCACTTTCCTATAATGCTAAGGGGAGGGTCAATTGGTATAACCCCTTTTTTGAGGACAGTGTAGACAACATGTATTAAACCTAACAATGTGAATTCTTTTGAACCTAGTAGTACCACTACTTAAAAATTTTTTTAGGGAATTAATCAAAATCCTATGCAAATATTCATGAATAGTGGGGTTCAGAGCTATTATCTATAATTGCAAAAAGCTGGAAATATCTAATTACCTTTCTTATAACAAGGATTTGGTAAAGGAGATTATATTGTATTTGTATAATGGTATACCATATAACAATTAAAATTATCTCATAGAGAATATTGACATAAATGTGTGTTATATTTATTAGTGATAATATTATGCATTTAAAATACAGATATATATGTATATATAAAGCATTTAAATATAGATATCCACATTTGTTTTATATGTACATGGAGAAAGAGGAATTAATACAAAAATGATAATATTTAAATGGTGAGATTACTGTTGATTTCTGTCATACTTTTCTTCAATATTTTTTGTACTGAGTACATATTACTTTTGCAAAGAGAAATAATTGCTATTTTAAAAACGTAAGAGTGAATTATGATTCTTTCCCTAATTCCTAATGTTTAGATTGCAGAGAGTTGCAGTTTTTGGAGGTATGTATAAAAAGAGATCATGACTTCTGTTTCAAAAGATTAAACCGATTACAGCCTCTCTTTTCTTTCTCAAATCCATAAAAATAAAAAAAAACACTTTTAAATAATATTGACTTTAAGATTCTATAAAAACTTGGGAAAACAAAAGTGGAACTCCTTGATGAACTAAAAGAAGTAAGAAATCCCTTTGGGAAGAAAATTAGTAACACCCAATTAAAGAATGCCCAACAATGGGTGAACAGATAAAAAAAGATGTGGTATACATGTATACAATGGAATATTACTTAGCCATCACAAAAAGGAAATACTGCCATTTATGACAACATGAATGGACCTTGAGTATGCTAAGTGAAATAAGTCAGACAGAGAAAGACAAATTCTGTATGGTATCACCTATATGTGAAATCTGAAAAAAGCAAACTTGTAAAAACAGAGAGTGAAATGGTGGTTGCCAGGGGCTGGGGGTTTGGGGAGTAGGAGAGATGTTGTTTAAGGGTACAAACTTGCAACGAGTAGATAAATAAGCCCTAGAGATCTAATGCACAGTATAGTATATTGCGGAGCACGGGCTCTAGGCGCGCGGGCTTCAGTAGTTGCAGCTTGCGGGATCTAGAGCTCAGGCTCAGTAATTGTGGTGCACGGGCTTAGTTGCTCTGAGGCATGTGGGATCTTCCCGGACCAGGGTTTGAACCCGTGTCCCCTGCATTGGCAGGTGGATTCATAACAACTGCACCACCAGGGAAGTCCTCTGTGATTCTTTTTAGTGAATTATTGAACCTGAGGGTCGTCTTGAGGACCTGATGAATTGCACTATGCTGTGTCATCTTGCGAATACAATCAGACTAATCTCTCCCTCTTCTCGATTTAGAACAATCAGAATTCATCCCATACATATTCCCCAGGTTTCTCTTAATATACAGCTTAGCAAAATCTTTCATTTAACTTCCAGCAAAGAAGAGACAATTATGAAAATGTGACTAGCTTAATAGGTAGAAGAAATGGTCTAAAACTGTTAAATTGAGATAATGAAAGGCTAATGGTAAGTCTTTTTCTGTTTCCCCTCTCCCTCCCCCTTCCCTATGGTGGTGTAGGGAAATGGATGGAAGCAGAAAAATAAGGATTGCCAAAACAATAAATCCCAGGGATGAAGTTCTCAAAAACAATCTAGCTAAATGTGGTTGTCGAAAAAGACCTAAAAAAAATAACTGTTCCACTCTTTTTGACATTTTTCAGATCTCATTAAAAGTATTATATTCAGATTATATTTTGTCATTACAATAGAAAACAGATCTTCATGTCATAAATAAAATGGAAAGCTTCATTAAGTGTTTGAAAATTCATGAAACTGATTATGTTCAGTCTGTTAGAAACATAGTAATAAAGCATGGTTATTTAATGATACATAGGAGATCACTGTCAAGGAGATTTGGGTCACTTCTTCCTAGTTAATAGGAAGATAATTGTAAACTTAGGCCAGAAGAATTAAAATTAATCAGTAGGGATTGGATGAGGTAGCTACACATAAAATTTCATCCTCTATGTTATCCAGGCTTGGTCTAGATTGTTAACATTCCCTTGTGATTTAGCCCAAATTAACCACTGACCTCAGGGCATCTATCTACTTAGGTCTAACAAGAAAAGTGTACTCCAAGTACTTTTGCAAACGTGTATAGAGAATACTTGTAGAGGTGATTCTGGAAGGAAGTTATTACTGTCATGCTCCCAGGATCCTTCTTGACTGCTTAACATTTTTGCCAATAACTTGGTTAAAGTTTTCTCCATGTTATCCTGTAATTACTGATATTACCGTCTGTCTTCCCTTAAGGGATTCTAATTTCTGGAAGGCAGGGAATATGTCCTATCAGATTTTTGCATCCTTACAGTCAAACATGGGGTCTTATACATTTTAGAAGCTCAGTAAAGGTTTAATAGAAAACAAAACCATGATAGACTATAACAACAGCCTGGGAAAATGTTTCAAAAAATCAATTTTAGAAGAATAAATTTAAGTTTCCACATATAGTTCCAAAGGTCAAAATTCATGATCACATAATGCAGCATGTGTGCTGGCAAACTGCATGCATTAAATGAAGGCTGAAGAGGTTTTAGATGACAATACGACCTTAGAATTCTCAACAGTATAATGTCATTGTCTAAAATCAATATTGATTAAATTATAATACCTTGACTAAAAGTGTTTCTAATTTTTAAGGGCTGACTATGGCGCACATGGAATTTGGGATTCATTTTTGTATGCCATGCTTTAAAAGTAACAAAGTGTAATGTATAATAATTGTTGAGATAAGAAAGCATAGGAGGCAGGGTATTGCCCAACTGGGGACAGATGTAGAAGAGTTGAAGGATTTGTACTGATTATTTTTAGAGAAGGGAATGAGGAAGAAATGATAGGAATTATTTGAAGAGTTGCTATGTGGCAAAGGGATGGGAAATTTTCTCATATGGTCTTCTAGGGCAACATTAGAATTATATATATATAAGGGGACTTCCCTGGTGGTCCAGTGGTAAAGAATCCGCCTTCCAATGCAAGGGACGTGGGTTTGATCCCTCGTGGGGGAACTAAGATCCCACATGCCACAGGGCAACTAAGCCCACATGCCACAAACTACAGAGCCCACACACCCTGGAGCCCGTGTGCCACAACTAGAGAGAGAAAACCCGCACATCACAGCTAAAGAGAAGCTGGCATGCCACAACTAGAGAGAAGCTCATGCCACAATGAAACATCCCGCACGCCTCAAAGAAGTTCCCACGTGCTACAACTAAGACCAAAAAAAAAAAAAAAAAAAAAAAAAAGAAATGTGTGTGTGTGTGTGTGTGTGTGTGTGTGTGTTTTCAAATCAATAGAAATACCTCTCACACTAGTCAGATGCATCACGAGAGAGACTGAGCTTAATTCGCCACCAATGGAACCTACCAATTCCCTACCAATGTTGTACCTAATGCACATCCACTTGGTAGCAAAAATATTGGGATTCAGGAAAGAGATGAGCCGAATGATCTTTAAAGTCACTTCAAACCTTTTGAAATTCCATAATTCTATATGTTTTTCATCAGTCTAGTATTTAACCTTGAAACATCACGAGCAAAAAAAAAAAATAGAACTTGGTTCCTGTGGCTGTATTTCTTGGTGGCATTTTCTTTGTTATCTTGCAAAACTCTTATCATGCCAGATGCCTATCAGTGAGGCCATTTTTAACCAAAATGACTAACTATAAGCCTTTGGAGAGAAACTGCCACTAAGTGCTGCAATACTTATGACAATGGTTTCTAATATAATAAAGAAGAGAAGAATACTTAAAATTGACTTCCTTGGGCTTCCCTGGTGGCGCAGTGGTTGAGAGTCCGCCTGCCAATGCAGGGGACACGGGTTCGTGCCCCGGTCCGGGAGGATCCCACATGCCGCGGAGTGGCTGGGCCCGTGAGCCATGGCCGCTGAGCCTGTGCTCCGCAACGGGAGAGGCCACAACAGTGAGAGGCCTGCGTACCGAAAAAAAAAAAAAAAAAAAAAAAAATTGACTTCCTTTTCTCTTTCCAAAAACAAATGTCCAGGCAATCACAGTGGGCAATGTCGGTACGAAAAGGCAGATATTTGCAAGGAGAAACCCTCTATTTAGAGTGGAGTTCAGTCAGCAAATACTGACTAGGCACCTACTATGTGCCAGGTGCTGGACAGACTCCTGTAACACATGACAGGAGTCTGCCTTCAAGGAATGCATCTTCCGGGGTTAGGGGCAGGCATATAATAAAACGGCTGTTAAAGTAAGTGAATGGCACTAAAACAGAGATGTACGCAGGAGGCATAAAGGGAATGGCCGGAGTGAATAAGATGCCTTGAAGAAGTGACAGGAAAACATGTGTGGAACAGACAGGTTTGGGGACATGGGGATGGGTGTCCTTGGAGGGATTGGATCACGAATGTCCTCAGATACAAGATCAATGATTCTGGACTTAGAGACATTTCTGACAGCTTTCCTTCGTACACCAGGTCCTCATGGTCTTAAAATGGTCTAACTATGGTCTTCACATGTACAACATGAGACGAGGAAACTCTGAGTCCCATATTTGAATCACAGCTCGAAAAAATCCTGTGGTACAGAAGCCTCTTTATCATTGCAGAACCAAGGTTTTCTAAATTACTAGCCCAGAGAACCTTAAAACGATGAAATGCTTTTAAACATCTCTTAAGAATCATGGAAAACAATTAGAGAGGTGCTCTCCCATAGAAAAGAGGAGCCTGGGGAGTTATTGAAGACTTTACATTGGGACGACACATGAACAAACTTTTATTTGGCAAAAAGTCATCCTGAATGCTAAGTGGAGGATGGGCTAGAGGGAGGGAAAGTGGTCCCCTGGGAATAATCCAGGTAGGAAAGATCAAGCCTGCATAGTCAGGAACCTTTACTGCCTGGAACCAAGGCTTTGATTTCTGGATGTCAGGTACCACCTTCAAAGCACTCCATACATGGTCTCAGCTCTCAGTACACATCTTCTCTTTTGTTTCTGAGGTGTCTTTTGTTGCTGTTGTGTTGTCTGAGGTTTTGTAAAACGGCCTCTTGAAAATAACATGTCAGCCATATCTTTTTCATGTGAACATCTTTCATGAGGTCTATGTGTTTCCTGTTAAAATTACTCCTGGATATATAGAGGTTTTTATATACTCCCTCCTTTGTATATTTTGAGTCAGGAGGCTACCTGAAGATGTGACCACTTTTAGCAGATGGCGTTTCCCAGAAAAACAAACATGGAGAAGCAAACAGTTCCCCAGAGGCAGCGTGTTTCACAGGTGAAGTTCCTTTCTTGGCCTCTGCTCCCGTGTACCTCATTCTTTTTTTTGTTGTTGTTAATTTTTTTTTTTTTTTTTTTTTTTCATTAATTTTTATTTTATATTGGAGTATAGTGGATTAACAATGTTGTGTTAGTTTTAGGTGTACAGCACAGTGATTCAGTTATACATATACATGTGTCTATTCTTTTTCAAATTCTTTCCCCATTTATGTTATTATGGAATATCGGGCAGAGTTCCCTGGGCTACACAGCAGGCCCTTCTTGGTTATCTGTTTTAAATACAGCAGTGTGTACATGTCCATCCCAAACTCCCAAATCTATCCCTTCCCCTCACCCTTCCGTGTACATCATTCTTGTTCCTTGTTTTGACCCACCTCTGGGCCCTGCCACCTCATGGGGACTTGACTTCCATTCCTTGCAGTCCTGACCTCTGACCTGACTGGCTCTGCACTCTTGCAGTGACAGTCCTTCTCCTGCTGCTGTATGGTTTATTTCACCGGCCTTTCCCTTCTCCTTGGGGCAGCTCGCTGAAACGGTCAGTATATGCCTGACCCACAGCAACTGGCTTCTCCCAAGCCAGCTGAGAATGTGTCTCTCAACTGGGAAAAAACAAGGTCGGAACAGATATCCTAACAAAGGATATCTCTCATACTTGAACAAGAAAGAGAAACCATCCCCAGTAATAACTAGGGGTCGGCATTTTTTCCAATGGAAGTAGAAACTCTTTAGAAATATAATTGGCTAATAAAAGTTTTTTGCTTAAGTGATTTTTAGAGCTTATTTTCCAGGGATCTTAGTCTTTGGCCAGATTCAGCCAAAGCTCACAAAGTTTAAAGCTTGTGAAAGTAGACATGATGGCAATGCTTTAGAATATGACATTGCCATTGAGAAGGAAAGAAAACGACAACAACAAACCAGCAACTCCTGACGTCTGAGAACTTGTCTGAATCATGTTCACCGCTAGCCTATGTTTTTCTCATGTTAGAAATAAACAATCTCAAAGAACACCAGCCTTAGACAAGGTTACTCTGAGATGATCATAAAATGAAGCAAAAACAATATCTATTTTGGACTCTACTACCAGCCAAATATAAAATATCCCCCATTTCCAGCTAATATGAACGACTGCTGCTTTTTTATAAATTACAGCTTTATCCCAATAAATCTTACCTATAGTATAAATAAATACACTTCAAAAATAAAATAAATTTAAAATCTGACAGATAAGATATATTGAGATACCCAATCATAGAATCATCACTCCAGCTTCCTGTCAACATCCAAATCCAGCCTCAAAAATAATTTACAGATAATATTGTTATAAATTTTTACTTTTTTCTAAAACATAATAATATATAAATATTAATAGATTAACAATAATATAAATCTTATAAAAAGGAGAGTAAATCAGTTCCAAACCTCATCCCACTAATTGAATTATAGTTTTCTCTTGCTTCCTAGCAGCCCACATCTATATTCATATAGAATTTTAATTACCTTATGCTTTACAACTATATAAGTGTAAGTCAACATCTTCAAAAGAGTTGAGCATGTAGTGTTACCAATTAAAAAACAGAAATGTTGCATAATTAATAGATAAAAATCTAATCAGGGCTGGATACCTATTTATTGTAGAACCCCACTTTTAGAGATTGTTTAACTTTGGTTCTTTATAAAGACGATAAAGAAATTCATGGCCATTAAAAATGGAATGACAAGTAGTATACAATTAATCCAATTTAACATGTAAAACTTTAAATGAATAATGGTGGAGTCTGATATTAATTTCCAACTCCTTCCCACTAAGGCCATAGTGAAAACCTTTGGTCAAATGAAGCAGAGAAATATCTCCATTCAGCCTAATTTCCTTTTCTGTATGGACTACATCTTGCCTCCGGGTGTGCATATAGATGCTACGGTCCTCTTTCAAAGCCTTTGTTATTTGCCGAAAATGGTCTGTCTCTAAATCTGCAATTATATACAAAGATCCTTTTAAATGCAGATATTTGTTGTCAATGATATTCCTAAAGAGGTCATTATCACTGGAAAATCCCTACCCCTAGTTGCTTATTACTGGGGAGGTTTCTCCTTCTTGATCCAGCACTAAACCATCCATTGTCTGATTATCTGTCTTACCTGTGTTCTTCCCTGGCTGTGGGACAGGATGGTGTTCCCTCTGCTTCCCCGTGGGTGGGTCCAGATTGCATCTCAGGTGAAACTGAACAATAAGATATATACTGTGTGACACCAATAAGCGTAGTCTGGGCACAGTATATCAGGCATTTTATTATCCAGCTTTTTAAAACCAAGTCACTCTTCTCATAGACATAGAATTTAAGTGAAAATTTAATTTCATTTTTTTTCCTCTTAACAGTAAAACATAAAGTTTCTATGTTTCTATAAAACCTTCACAAATATCATTTTAGTAGGGTTCTTAAAATATTTCATCTAATGAATATACAATAATTTAGTAAAACAATTCTCCATATTAGATATTTAAATCTTGCTACCAAATATTTGGAAGCTTGGTTCATATTAGAAGATAAACTCATCTTCTTCACATATGTGCTAAAACAGAAAGGTAAAAACAGTCACCATAAATGTCAAAATGTTTGTTTAGTTAGGCAAATTAAATAGGTAACTTTGGACATTGCAACAAAATTTAAAAGCATACTGGTTTTTTATGGCAAAGAACAGGAGTTGCCATTCCTGGTCAGAAAAAGAAAGACTTGCTTCCATAAGACTGGTAAATAATTGGTGATTCAATGACTGACTCACAGATTGAATACAAAACAGCTACTTTACCAGAAGTTGAGAACCTTGTGGGAGGAAAGAGACAGGAGCAAGGAGAGGAAAGAATGGAGAGGGAAAGAGACAGGAAAAGATGGAGAAGAGAGAAGACAGCTGCATCTAACTTCAAGCAGTTACCCAGTTAGAAATTCTCCAAGGTTTGCTTCCTGGAGCCTTGTGTTTAAATTTCAGAACTACCTTCACAGACACATCTACAGACATTCTTTAACCTCCCTTTTTGTCATTCATTCTAACAATCCTTTTGTCACATTTATACACCTTACTTAACTTTTTTAAAGTTTTCTTTTCAAAATAATGTTAAAATTTCATCTAGTTTTTCAACTCCATTACATTGAGTAAATGAATATTTGATAAAAGCCTCTAATAAACTCTCCTCATAGAGAGCAACATGTTTTTTTCCTAAATGAAAGCTACGAGCCTAACAACATCTTTGTAAGGCTCCAATAGGGTTATATGAAATGAGCTCCTTCTTTTGGACACATTCCAAACATTTTGCTTCTGTTTATTTAGATTTGTTGTAACTCTTTCTCTTTCAATGTCATTCTTTTCACCTCTCAAATTCAAGATTGAGAAGCCCTCTCGGTGCAGGTGAGGATGACCAGGTAATTGTGTAGGATCGAGTCACAAAGTAGGGTGGTTAACACTTCCTTGCCTTCTGCACGGGGCAGCCTTTCCTCAAAGTTGTTGCCAGTTAACAAGGCAGTGGCACTGTTCTGCCATTTTTTTTTTTATTAATGATATTTCTCAACTGTTCTGACAGCATAACAGAAAACTCAGTTAATGGATTTGGATACCTTTTGACATTGATTATAAGTTGTGTGACTGGGACTTTCTTTTATAAGTCCCTTGAAAAGTTGGATATTAATCTTTTCAGCTAACTTGCTTTATGTTACTTTGTTAGCAATCAGTCAGGCTTGTAATTGACTTTTATAACAATTCTAATACTCATATGACTTTAAGGATGATTGAGCCCACTTTTGTTCTAGCTTCTTCATTGAATATCAGATAACCCAGAAAGACTATAAGTCATAATTTTAAGAAGCTTAAAGTAAAAACCTCTCTAAACTAAAACATTAAAATTGACAAAATGGGCAAAACTTTAAATCATAATAAGCACTAAAAATTGTCTTAAATATGTACCATGTTAATAAGTCAAAATTTTTTAAAAATTATATGACTTTTATGAGTATACACACATACACAAATATATATTCTCTAATGTATCAGCAACCACATCTAATAGATATTGTCCTCAAAAACTAATATTCATCAACAAATGCTTTGAAAGCCATTTGAGGATTAAATAGTTCTATGTGTTGTTTCTGTTAAAACCAGAAACTTATTTCACAGCAACTTCTACCTCTTCCATTATTTGCAGAATACTAATAATTTTTCCAAGAGCCTTTTATGAGCAAGGAGAAGCAAATCATTTTCTCATTATTTCAAACAAATCAAATTTCTAATTATAAAACAGGGTACATACAATTAGATAACTGAAGAGTAAGATAGTTTGGGTAGAGTCGCTATTTAATAAAAACTTTTTAGACTTGTTTTTTATACCATTAATTATGAGTAAGTAGTAAATTTGTAGGGATGATGAGTCCAGATAAATTGGGGAGAGGAAATCTGATTGTCTGAATTTTAATTTCTCAAGGAAATGAAAAACAAAAATAAGTATTTATTTTTGGAAAAATTTTATAATAGTTGGGAAAATGAGTTATCCCCACACTTTATTCCCTAAATCGATGTACTAAAAGTGGACGCAAGAGCAGTTCATGCGTAAATTTCTTGACTCATCCTTACATTTCCCAGTCCAAATTCAACTTATACATTCCTTTGTACATACTTACTTATATAACCATAAGGTCCTTGTACCTGAACAACAGAAAATCCAGGCTTCATAAACCGAGGAAATGAGGCAAAAGTAGAGATCTACTTTAAACTTCACCCATGGATATAGATACATTTTAGCATGGCAGCTCTCTGGCAAGCTCAAAGTTTGCAGGCATATAAAATTATTTCCTCTGCCCTTTGCCAAAATATACTTGCAGTAAATGTGGTTGAGGAGTGTGGGGACAACAGATAAGATGGAGTATGAAATGGACAATAGAACTGTTAAGTGGAAATGTTTTTATCACTCTCTACAGGAAAAATGATCTTGGTAACCGATGTAAGTTGTGAACCGTGAAACCGAAGCCACCAGATGTTTAGGGTTCTGTCATCTCAACTGTCCTACTGTGGACTAGATACAATGCTATGTTTTTGGATGACTTCAGTAGAATCATAGAGCTAGAGAAGACTTCCTAACTTCTTGAGATATTTCAAAGCAAAAAACTCTACTTCGAAATAATCGATTTATATTGTTCTCTAAAAGATTTTTAGGGATTATCACTTTTGCCTCCATTGAATTTAAATTCTACTATTTACCCAAAATATATGTCAGAAACATATACTTTCCCTCCTTTTGTTGAATTCTTTCACCATTTTGAGTACAGGCTGGAGTAAAGAGATTATTATTTTCAAGTATAGTTAATGGTTACAGCATTTCAGTCCAATTGCCTTATTTGATTCTTCCTGAATTTTAAAAAAAAATTTATTTATTTATTTTTATACAGCAGGTTCTTACTAGTCATCAGTTTTATACACGTCAGTGTATACATGTCAATCCCAATCTCCCAATTCATCACACCACCAACCCCACCTGCTGCTGCTTTCCCCCTTTGGTGTCCGTAAGTTTGTTCTCTACATCTGTGTCTCAATTTCTGCCTTGCAAACTGGTTCATCTGTACCATTTTCTAGGTTCCACATATATGTGATAATATGTGATATTTGTTTTTCTCTTTCTGACTTACTTCACTCTGTATGACAGTCTCTAGATTCATCCACATCTCTACAAATGACCCAATTTTGTTCCTTTTTATGGCTGAATAATATTCCATTGTACATATGTACCACATCTTCTATATACATTTGTCTGTCGATGGGCATTTAGATTGCTTCCATGACCTGGTTATTGTAAATAGTGCTTCAATGAACATTGGGGTGCATGTGTCTTTTTGAATTATGGTTTTCTCTGGGTATATGCCTAGGAGTGGAATTGCTGGGTCATATGGTAATTCTATTTTTAGTTTTTTAAGGAACCACCATACAGTTCTCCACAGTGGCTGTATCAATTTACAATCCCACCAACAGTGCAAGAGGGTATCCTTTTCTCCACACCCTCTCCAGCATTTGTTTGTAGATTTTCTGATGATGCCTATTCTAACTGGTGTGAGGCGATACCTCATTGTAGTTTTGATTTGCATTTCTCTAATAATTAGTTATGTTGAGCAGCTTTTCATGTGCTTCTTGGCCATCTGTATGTCTTCTTTGGAGAAATGTCTATTTAGGTCTTCTGCCCATTTTTTGATTGGGTTGTTTTTTTAATGTTGAGCTGCATGAGCTATTTATATATTTCGGAGATTAATCCTTTGTCCATTGATTCGTTTGCAAATATTTTTCCCCATTCTGAGGGCTGTCTTTCCATCTTGTTTGTAGTTTCCTTTGCTTTTCAAAAGCTTTTAAGTTTCATTAGGTCCCATTTGTTTATTTTTGTTTTTATTTCCATTACTCTAGGAGGTGGATCAAAAAACATCTTGCTGTGATTTATGTCAGAGTGTTCTTCCTATGTTTTCCTCTAAGAGTTTTATGGTGTCTGGTCTTACATTTAGGGCTCTAATCCATTTTGAGTTTATCTTTGTGTATGGTGTTAGGGAGTGTTCTAATTTCATTTTTTTTTACATGTAGCTGTCCAGTTTTCCCAGCACCACTTATTGAAGGGACTATCTTTTCTCCATTGTATATCCTTGCCCCCTTTGTCATAGGTTAGTTGACCATCTGGGCTTTCTATCCTTTTCCATTGATCTATACTCCTGTTTTTGTGCCAGTACCATATTGTCTTGATTACTGTAGCTTTGTAGTATAGTCTGATGTTAGGGAGTCTGATTCCTCCAGCTCCGTTTTTATCCCTCAACACTGCTTTGGATAGTTGTGGTCTCTGGTGCCTCCATACAAATTTTAAGACTTTTTGTTCTAGTTCTGTAAAAAATGCCATTGGTAATTTGATAGAGATTGTGTTGAATCTGTTGCTTTGGGTAGTATAGTCATTTTCACAATATTGATTCTTCCAATCCAAGAACATGGTATATCTCTCTGTTGGTATCATCTTTAATTTCTTTCATCAGTGTCTTATAGTTTTCTGCATACAAGTCTTTTGTCTCCCTAGGTAGGTTTATTCCTAGGTATTTTATCTTTTTTGTTGCAATGGTAAATGGGGGTGCTTCCTTAATTTCTCTTTCAGATTTTTCATCATTAGTGTATAGGAATATAAGAGATTTCTGTGGATTAATTTTGTATCCTACAACTTTACTAAATTCATTGATTAGCTCTAGTAGTTTTCTGGTGGCATCTTTAGGATTCTCTATGTATAGTATCATGTCAGCTGCAAACAGTGACAGTTTTACTTCTTCTTTTCCAATTTGTATTCTTTTATTTATTTTTCTTCTCTGATTGCCACTGCTAGGACTTCCAAAACTGTGTTAAATAATAGTGGTGAGAGTGGACATCCTCGTCTTGTTCCTGATCTTAGAGGAAATGCTTTCAGTTTTTCACCATTGAGAATGATGTTTGCTGTGGGTTTGTCATATATGGCCTTTATTATGTTGAGGTAGGCTCCCTCTATGCCCACTTTCTGGAGAGTTTTTGTGTTGAATTTTGTCAAAAGCTTTTTCTGCATCTATTGAGATGATCATATGGTTTTTATTCTTCAATTTGTTAATATGGTGTATCACATTGATTCGTTTGCCTATACTGAAGAATCCTTGCATTGCTGGGATAAATCTCACTTGATTATGGTGTATGATCCTTTTAATGTGTTGTTGGATTCTGTTTGCTAGTATTTTGTTGAGGATTTTTGCATCTATATTCATCAGTGATATTGGTCTGTAATTTTCTGTTTTTGTAGTATCTTTGTCTGGTTTTGGTATCAGGGTGATGTTGGCCTCATAGAATGAGTTTGGGAGTGTTCCTTCCTTTGCAATTGTTTGGAAGAGATTGAGAGGGATGGGTGTTAGCTCTTCTCTAAATGTTGATAGAATTCACCTGTGAAGCCATCCGGTCCTGGACTTTTGTTTGTTGGAAGATTTTTAATTACAGTTTCAATTTCATTACTTGTGATTGGTCTGTTCATATTTTCTATTTCTTCCTGGTTCAATCTTGGAAGGTTATACATTTCTAAGAATTTGTCCATTTCTTCCAGGTTGTCCATTTTATTGGCATAGAGTTGCTTGTAGTAGTCTCTTAGGATGCTTTGTATTTCTGCAGTGTCTGTTTTAACTTCTCCTTTTACATTTCTAATTTTATTGATTTGAGTCCTCTCCCTCTTTTTCTTGATGAGTCTGGCTCATGGTTTATCAATTTTGTTTATCTTCTCAAAGAATAAGCTTTTAGTTTTATTGATCTTTGCTGTTGTTTTCTTTGTTTCTATTTCATTTATTTCTGCTCTGATCTTTATGATTTCTTTCCTACTGCTAACTTTGGGTTTTGTTTGTTCTTCTTTCTCTAGTTCCTTTAGGTATAAGGTTAGATTGTTTATTTGAGATTTTTCTTGTTTCTTGAGGTAGTCTTCTATAGCTGTAAACTTCCCCCTTAGAACTGCTTTTGCTGCATCCCATAGGTTTTGGTCCATCGTGTTTTCATTATCATTTGTCTCTAGGTATTTTTTGATTTCCTCTTTGATTACTTCAGTGATCTCTTGGTTATTCAGTAATGTTTTGTTTAGCCTCCATGTCTTTGTGTATTTTACGTTCTTTTCCATGTAATTGATTTCTAATTTCATAGTGTTGTCATCAGAAAAGATGGTTGATATGATTTCAATTTTCTTAAATTTATTGAGGCTTGATTTCTGACCCAAGATGTGATCTACCCTGGAGAATGTTCTGTGTGCACTTGAGAAGAAAGTGTAATCTGTTGTTTTTGGATGGAATGTCATACAAATATCAATTAAATCTATCTGGTCTACTGTGTCATTCAAAGCTTGTCTTTCCTTATTAATTTTCTGATTGGATGATCTGTCCATTGGTGTAAGTGAGGTATTAAAGTCCCCCACTATTATTGTGTTACTGTCGATTTCCTCTTTTATAGCTGTTAGCAGTTGCCTTATGTATTGTGGTGCTCCTATGTTGGGTGCATATATATTTATAATTGTTATATCTTCTTCTTGGATTAATTCCTTGACCATTATGTAGTGTCCTTCCTTGTCTCTTGTAACATTCTTTATTTTAAAGTCTATTTTATCTGATATGAGTATTGCTACTCAGGCTTTTTTTTTTTTAACATCTTTATTCGAGTATACTTGCTTTACAATGTTGTGTTACTTTCTGCTGTATAACAAAGTGAATCAGCTATACGTATACATATATCCCCATATGCCCTCCCTCTTGTGTCTCCCTCCCACCCTCCCTATCCCACCCCTCTAGGTCATCACAAAGCACAAAGCTGATCTCCCTGTGCTATGCAGCTGCTTCCCACTAGCTATCTATTTTACGTTTGGTAGTGTATATGTGTCAATGTTACTCTCTCACGTCGTCCCAGCTTACCCTTCCCCCTCCCCGTGTCCTCAAGTCCATTCTCTACATCTGCATCTTTATTCCTGTCCTGCTGCTACTTTCATCAGAACCTTTTTTTTTTTTTTTAGATTCCATATATATGTGTTAGCATATGGTATTTGTTTTTCTCTTTCTGACTTACTTCACTCTGTATGACAGACTCTATGTCCATCCACTAGAGGAGAACAAACTTTACAATACATTTAGTTTGGGAGATACAGAATTTGAGATACTTGTGGTCTAATTGGGTGCTTAATGCAGTATGCAGCTAGTATACCAGTTGGATAAACAGATGTGTATTACATTATGAAAGATCAGTGTTAAAATGTATAGCTAACCAATAGCAAGATTCATCTAGTCAGTATTAGGAGCTAATAATATATTGAATGTTGGGTTGAATCCAGGTATTACATTTTTTTTAAAGCTCTTCATCCTAATTTTATGTGCCATCAGAGCTGGTACCTGGCTGAGGGGCCAGCAATGTCCTAGGAGCATGAATGGATCAGGAGAAGGCAGAGGAGGGAGGGATGGCCTGTGGAACCCAGACCTCCTGATAGGAGAGAAGTTGATGAAGGCAATGGAATAATGAGATGTAGGCGATGGAATGATGAGATGCTCTTAATGAACTCTTCATCTAAGCTCTAGGTATTTATAATTTTAAAGCAAAATAGTCATAGATATTCATAGCCCCCTCCTTTCCAAGCTTCCATTTTTTTAAATAAGAAAAATACATAAGAAACCCCAATAATTATGTAATCCCTGATAAATATTTTTCCTTTCAAAATTGGTTGTCTCATTGGTAGGTACTTGATAATGACACATGTTTTATTCTACTCATTTTTGTTATTTTTGAAAACCAAGAATACCATTTTATCCTATTAGGATAAAGAAAATAGATACGATTCATTTAAATTTGCTCCCATTTCCTCAATGTAAATGAAATGTCTATATATAAAAGCATATTGGTTTGCAAATAACATGTCCTATAATAATATCTGTTTTAAAATTAGATCTGTCTTGGGAATTCCCTGGTGGTCCAGGGGTTAGGACTCAGTGCATTCACTGCCGAGGGCGTGGGTTTGATCCCTGGTCAGGGAACTTAGATCACACAAGCCGCACGGCGCAATTAGGTCTGTCTCAAAGCTTCTCTTAGAATTTGATCCTCATCAACTTCAGTCGACTCATCAGAGCTGTGAATGAGGACAGAACAGCAGTTCAAGAGTCTCCCAAACAGACAACCAAGGGAGGAAAATCAAAGGGCCATACATGTGGACACTTGGGCTTCTCTAGCATCTGTCCTGAATTTCTAGAGTGAAATTATTTTTGGTTTTGTTGCTATTATTGAGATTTTTCTTTGCATTTTGAGAAAAGTGATCCCCTTTTACCCTTTCCTTTACTCCTCTCCTCTCCTTTCCTTCCTCCCTCCCTCTCTCCCTCCCTCCCTCTTCCTTCCTTCCTTCCTTCCTTCTTTCCTTCCTTCCTTACTTCCTTCCTCCCTCCTTTTCTCCTTCTGCTTCCAGATGATCCATCCTAGGTGAGAGACAGGGTGACCTGCACCATGGATAGTAACAAGATTTCTTTACCCCCCTCACTGTTTAATTCTTTCCCCTAGACATAATATTTGGGAGAGCAGGGATTTCATTTTGTATCCATGGATCACAGTCCTGACATACAGCACTGTCTCACAGTATAAGAAGAATTAGTTGGTTGAATGAATAAGGGAATGAATGCCCACCTCTGATCTTGATTCAGAAGCAGCCTTCAAAATAGATAGATAGTTAATGCTCTACCCTGGCCAAACCGAAGTTTTACTTATCTCAAAAAGCCTTTAACTTTTATCTTACCTTCATTTGAACTTCTTTAAGGTGATTTATAATAGAGAGTTGATGCTTCCAATGTGCATGGAATTAATCCCATCCTTTCTAGACATGCATCAGCTCTCAAGACAATGAAGCCCTATTTCAGTGAATGGCTTTGTCTACTGTGCTAGCAGCCCTCACCCTTAAAACAAATCAATGCTCCTCTAAAGAGGAAGAACACTGTTTTTCACTGTTAGTCAGGTATATGCATCACTGGCCTGAACATCCTCCTGACTAGAGATTGGTTATAAATGATGACAACTCCTTACAGAAGTGCAGTGAAGCAGCAGGAGGGGAGGGCCTTATCTCTGCAGCAGTTTTCAGCAGGACATTTCTTCACCATGTTCCAAACTGCCCACCCCACTTCCCCAAACACCTGCGTTTAAAACAGCTGAAAGTGAAAGTTTAAAAAGGCATAAATATTTTTTTAAAATTTTATTGAAGTACAGTTGCTTTACAATGCTGTGTTAATTTCTACTGTATAGCAAAGTGATTCAGTTATATATATATATTTTCATATTCTTTTCCGTTATGGTTTATCACAGGACATTGAATGTGTTCCCTGTGCTGTACAGTAGGACCTTGTTCATCCATCCTATATATAATAGTTTGCATCTGCTAACCCCAAACTCTCAATCCTCCCCTCCCTCACTCCCTTCCCCCTTGGCAACCACAAGTCTGTTCTCTATGCCTGTATGTTTCTGTTTCGTAGATATGTTCATTTGTGTCGTATTTTAGGTTCCACATATAAGTGATATCATATGGTATTTGTCTTTCTCTTTCTGACTTACTTCACTTAGTATGATAATCTCTAGGTCCATCCATGTTCCTGCAAATGGCATTATTTCATTCTAAAAAAACATAAATCTTTCTTCACTCAAGACCACTTGACTCTCTCTGGGTGGATGAGAGGCGAGCCCCAGCTCCAGCACAGAGATTGTGGAATAAGCCAGGAATGTGCCTGACACTGCAGTTCAGACTGAGCCCAGGTCCCTCTGGATTTGTGCTCATGGCCAAGAAGTAGACAATATTCCAAGCAGATAGCTGTCTGGGAATAAAATGCCACCTGTCACAAGTTAAGCAAAAATGCATCTCTCACCTGTCCTTGAAATACATTACTATAGCACAAAGTCAGGAAACACATAAGAGTTACTTTGATTATGAACCCAAGAGAATTTCAACAAGGTCTTTACCACAGTAATGGGATTTATTTTTCCTGAAGCAGAAGGAGTATACTGAACGAAAATATACTTTTTTGGGCGATGAGGAGAGCATTTAAGGATCAAGAATATTATGACCATATGCCTTTTGGCCAAAATTTTATAGTTGATGTGTTGGAGTGAAACCCTAAGGCTGTACCAATCAATCCCCAAAGTCACAAAATAAATAAAAAGAAGCATTCTTTTATTAAACTTTTATAATTGAGAATTTTACCAAGAATGGACAAAGCTTTGAAAGCCAAGCTTCACATGATTTTTAAAACTTAACTGATGCCTATTTAGCTCTTTGTCTAATTGTAAAATATAACCAATCTATATACAAGGAAAATCTGAACAAAATCATTACCACCTGTGTTTAATGTTGACAAGGTTGTTTTTCCCTTTATATTTAATTCAGGTTTACAACCTCAAAGATTATTCATTATGAATTTTACCTTTAATGTATCCTTCAGAATTCTGCACCTGTGACACCTAATAAACCTATGCACAATAATAACATTTAACAATTACGTGAAGCTTTTCATCTTCAAAGCATATTATACACATTAGGAAATGCATCATTTCCTAATGAGGAAGGTAAATATTGTCATCTCCATTTTACAGAGAGAGAAACTTAAAGAGACAAGTCATCCACAGGCGTAATTAGAAGGGAGCTTTAACTTTGTGTATGGGGTAGGGTTATACAATATTTATATTCTATTTTAAAATTTATAAAACTAAGGGAGCACTAAACTATTATCTTGAAATTTTTCTATACCTGAGTCCCTACCCTTGCCCCAAATGCACACACATATTCTCCAAATATGGTGTAAAGTTTAAAAATAAATTAGAGATAATTTATCTATGTACCAACTCAACTTCCTCATAGTTTTTAAGCAGGTTCTATACTGTAAAAAAAAAAAATTACTCACTATACTTTGTGGTAAGAGGGCTGACTTGTGCCTTGCGTCTTGCACTTAACCTATCAAATTGTTAAGAAGTTTCTTCTTCACGAGTTTTTATGGAAAACTGAGGATTCTTATGTTTTAAGAGGTTGTCTATTGAGACCCATTCTCAATGCAATGATTTGTATTGAGTAACTTCAACGTTCATGGCACTATGCAGCTATTTATACATTCTGTTTTAGTCTCAATATTATATAAAGCATGTAAATGCAGCTGTCTTCCAGTCATGTCTGCTTATCAACATGTGTCATTCATGTTCACCATGATACGGAATCCATTGTTATGACACTAACATGAATTTATAGAAGATGCCATGACCTGTTGAAATGGTTGTGTTGAGAAACATGGCCTTGGAGCCCAAATTAACATTTAATTGCAAGAAAAGATCACCACTGTCTTAGGAATGAACTCCAGTAAAGAGATTTATGTGCAGGTTTTTATCAGAGACTGTTCATCAGAGGGAAAAATACCTATGAGGGAGCAAAGGAAACAGGATTGGGTTGAGGGAGAAGCTGGAATGTAATGCAGTAACAGTAGAGACTAAGGGATGACTTGAAGCTGGGATGGACCTTTAATATTGTTCCAATTCTGGGCAAGGACGCTGGGTCATGTATCCCCGAATCAACCAGTCATAGGATTCTGGATGCCCCTGTGGCAGAAGCATAATCTGGGTAAGGCAACTTCCTTCAGTCAGAGGGAAACTTCCAGAGAGGAAATCAATGCTGGGCTATCAGTGGCCAACAACAACCTCTACACTAATGCATTAGGTATCAAGGTAAGAAGCAACCTTTGCTCTGATTCCCTAGCCCAGAGATAAAGTCTGGGATCCAGTAACACTCTCATGATGTCTGTATCAATGCAGCCTTTAAAGTTGTCTGATAAGAGAAGGTGTGAAAAGACTGGGAGGGTGGGCACCCAGAATATATACAGAACACAGGGGAACACGCTTCTACACAAAATGATTGCTAAATCTCTCTCCTCAACACACTGGGAAGATACAGTTAATTTACTGGCCAAAGGAACCATGACCAAGACGTTGATCCCAAAGGGCTGAAGCAGGAGTAAGTTTTTCCACAAAGAGTTACTTTGAAAAAATATTCCCAGAAATTTAAAGCTGAGACAAAAATAAGGATCATATAGCATCAAACACAGTGAAAGCAAGACTAAAAATGAAGTCCTGGAGACAGGAGCAAGCAGGAAAAATTCAGGAGCTGAATGAAATTAAAAATGAACTAGAACAACTGGAGAGAAAAGAATATAACCCTGGCAAAGGGTCATGAACTGTTTCGGAGTATCTTCAGACTAGCCTTATTGGTCATTGAGCATAGGCTGTGGTACAGGGTTCGGGCAGAAAGTTATGGGATAGGCTTTTATGGAAGAGGGCCTGTATGTGCAAAAGAAGGCCCTTACTTGCTGAGCACTCATCAACCTATACGCTTCACCCAGGAAGTACGAAATGCCAACGATATGAAAAAGAAGGGCAAGTTCAAACACGTAATGAGAGAGTAGGGAGGAGAAGTGAAGTTAAGATTGACAATCATCTTGCTGTTTTTATGAAACCATTCTCCTCTGTCATCGAGAAATCTGTAGATGGAATCTGGGTGCCTGGATAAAATTAGGATAAACAGCTCTGTTCCTTAATCTCCTAAAGGAAGCAGAATATTCACATCTCATTGATAAGCCTTCTGTCTTTTCATGAGGTCAGCAGAGAGATTTCTGCATTTGGTTTTCTTCAAAAATGTTAGATCTTTTAAATTGCTTTGATAGAGTATATGCTCTGAAGCTTAGTACAAAGAAAGCAATTGCTCAAAGAAGTTGAACTAAAGGATCTGTTACAAGGAGTGTGTAAATGAGTTTTTGGACCTGTTATAGGCTCTTACAGGTCTCAGAGAATTTATTAAAGTAGGAAAGTATTTCAAACACTAGTTCCCATTAAATTGATACTTTATTCAGTGCATTTGACCTCTGAGCTTGACAATGATTCTTTGTAAGTGGACCTTAAGGTGCCATCTGTAGCATAAAATATAAGGTATGTGGGTGTTACAAAAGCATGCTCTCTTTGTGTGGGATGGCTCTGGGGGGAGTTCACTACCCACAGGATCTTTTATCTGTGAGTCACAGTTCCTGGCAAGGGCAGTTTCAGAGTTACCTTCAATAGACATGAACGGTGAAGTAAATGTGCGTTCTTTGTTCGGAGTTTAGTGGACAAGTAGTATATGGCCAAAGTTCCCGGCACAGTTTGTCTCAGTTAGCCCTCTGTTTCTAAGCCTCAGCAGCGAAGCCTGGAACTGAAATAATTGGAGAATATTCTAGTTTGCAGGCACAGCAGAGTGGATGAAGTAGACCACATATATTAAAAATGAACTAAGGTAGCAGATAACACTACTCTTCAAAGATGCAGCAGGTTGGAGGAAATAGTGGATGCAAACTTAAAGCAAATATTCAGTAAGATGCATTTATGGGAATTTTTATTTATTAGGAATAACAAGTTCTTCTTATGCAGTGAAAAAATTAATCGAGTCATAAAATTTCATAGCTGGAAGAGGCTTTCAAGATGGCCTTGTTCTCTTTTTCCTAATAAAGAAAGTGAAATGCAAAGAAGTAAATTGATTTGCCCAAGGTATCTCAGCTTGTTAGAGGTTGGCTTGGAACTAGAAAGCAGGTTTTCTAGACCCTTCCAGTCGGGATCTAGAACCCTGACTTGACCCCTCACTAGAAGAACTGCCTGTAAGGCTGTAACTAATAAGGGAATCAGGTCTCCAGGTTTGCTTTATCTCAATCCCAGTCATTGATGAGCACATGTGCATTTACTGGGATTGAATCATTACAAACTTAGTAAGAATATATAAAGTTTACAATTTCTTACCAAAGTAAGAACAGATGCTCTTATTGACATAATTCCCTGAAGTCAGGAACCCACTGTATCCTCATCTGTCCTGTCACTGTGGCAGATTAAAAAGTGCTGAAAATTCTCTGACATTCTTCTCATCTGAAGGCAGGGTCTATGTCTCCTTCCATGAACCCAAGCTGTGCTGTGATTGCTTTGGCCAAGAGCGTATGGCAGAATAACACTATGTCAGGTCTGTCCTACCTCAGACAGCTTCTCCCTTGGTCTTTAGAGCCCTGGGTCCCTTTATAAGAAGCATAACTACCCAGCTATGTTAGTTTGCCAGGGCTTCTGTAACAAAGTACTACAAACTGGGTGGCTTAAACAACAGAAATTGATTGTCTTACAGTTCTGGAGGCTAGAAGTCCAAAATCAAGGTTTAGGCAGTGTTGGTTCCTTTTGAAGGCTGTGAGGGAAAATCTGTCCAGGGCTCTCTCTTTGGCTTATAGGTGGCCACCTTCTTCCTGTGTCTCTTCACATCATCTTCCCTGTATGCATGTCTGTGTCTGAATTTCCCCTTCGTACAGTGACACCAGTCATATTAGATTAGGGCCCAACCTAATGACCTCATTTTAACTTGATTACCTCTATAAAGACCCTGCCATCAAATAAGGTTACATTCTGAGATAATGGGGTAATTAGGACTTCAACATATGAATTAGGGAGACATAAAAAACCTGTAACACAAAATCCATAACAACAACTAAAGAGAGATGGTATGGAGAGAGAGGATGTCATTGAGCCCCACCTTTCACCCATCCTCACCAAGAAACCAAGCAGGCATGTGAGGGAAGACATTTTGGACTCTGCAGACCTTTCTAACAGTATATACCAACCTGCACTGATATCACAATAGGATTGTTTACTAACATCAGTTAGTATTAACACAATGCTTTCAGCACTATGTAATCTTATTCAACTAAGAGCTTATGTGAAAGTCATAGTGATAAAAATCGAATGTTTATGGATAAAGTAGGGACAGGTGGGGATCCTCTATATCAGCATCCTTGTCATACTATCCTGTAGAAAATACTAGAAGACTTCAAATGAACCTCTGGTTTCCACACAGCAGCATTACTAGAGTAAATAGATGCTCTTGTTTGAGCTTTAAGAGGCTCTTTTCCTCCTCTCTAAAGGCTGGCTGACAGACATCACAGGAGAATTATATGCTAATTCCAAAAGAAAATATGGGTGACAATGATTTTGCAAGTGTCTTTATCCAGAGACTCCTGCTTTGAGATTATGGGGAACTTGCAAAACTAATCATCTCAAAGCAGGAGTCTGGATAAAAACTGGATTGGAGAACAAAAACAAAAAATTAATGAATGAATTAATGAATGAAATTATTGAATGAATGAAATTAATGAATGAAAACATTGGAGAATGAAAACAGAGCTGAAAACAAAGTGGGGTACTTTTCTCCTCTTGCACTGAAGAAAAGACAGAGGGCCGTAGAGGGCAAGTTCTAAGCTGACTTACTCATCATGAAGAAGGACAAGCAGGCCTGTCAGGCTGGATGCAGAAAGTGAAAGAAGAAAATGTGAAGGTTGGAGAAGAGATGATGTCTCTGCCAGAGGAAAAGTTCATGGCCTCCCTATTGATCCATGACATTAAGGGAAAGAGGAAGTGTGAGGTCTGCTTTCCGCCCTTGACACCGTGGCTCCAGCCTCTGCTAACCTGGCCAAATGGATATACTGATTCAGACAAGCCTGAATGGTGAGCTCCGCTTCTGGGAGAAAGACCATATCCCCGTGTGGAGAAGGGGGCAGAAGTATACGTGCTCACACTCTTATCCTCAATGGAAACAGGAAAAATACGAAGAGGAAGGAGAAAATTTCCCCCAAGAGTTTGGCCCCAAGCAGGCTTAAAGGAGAGAATCGGTATTTGTTGAAAAGTGGGATGGATTCTGTTCTTTGTTAGAGGGGTAGGCAGGATTATGGCCCCCAAAGATGCACATGCCTTAATCCCAGAGCCTGTGACTATATTATATTACATGGCAAAAGCGAAGTAAGGTTACAGATGGAATTAAAGTTGCTAATTAGTTTACTGTAAAAAAGGGAGATTATCCTGGGTTATCCAAATGGGCCCTATGTAATCACGGGAGCTCTTAAAAGCAGAAGAGGGAGGCAGAACAGAGGAGGGAGATGGAGAGATGTAACACCCAAGGCTGACTATGCCAACCTTGAATCTGGAGGAAGGGGGCTCCTAAGGGCTGAATTGCACTCCCACCAAAGTTAATTGGTTGAAGTCCTAAGCCCCAGTACCTCAGAACACGACTACATTTGGAGGTAGGACTTTTTGAGAGGTAATTAAGTTAAACGTTGGTCATGAGGATGAGCCCTAATCCAGTATGACTGCTGTCCTCATAAGAGGAGATGAGGACACACACACACACAGAAGGCAGACCGTGTGAAGACAGAGGGGCAAGGAGCCCATCTACAAGCCAAGGACAGAGGCCGCTGAAGGAATCGATCCTGCCAATACCTCTTCTCAGACATCCAGCCTCCAGAACTCTGAGAAAATAAAACCGTGTTGTTTAGGCCATCCATCTACGTTACTTTGTTACGGTAGCCTTGGCAGACGAATACAGGGCAATGAGCTGAGGCATAAATGAACTCACCCCAGCCTCACGCCTCCTCCATACCTCACCCTAGACTTATTGCTAAAGGAAAGAGAAAGAACTGCCAGCATGCCAAAATTACCCCTTGTGGGGAACAGCTCACAGAACATCAAAATTAGCACCAAAGCTCAAAGAAGTTCACAGAAGCCTCAAATCAGTGAAGTCAAGAGCGTGGGTGGAGGAAGAACACTGACACTGTTTCCTGTCATGCTTCAGTGCACGATGTGTATGGAATAGAACACTTGTACTTTCATCTTTTGACTAATATTAAGAAAAAGCTGAGCTATGAATGGGAGTGGGGGATGTGGGATGGGGAATGGGGGAAAGAAAAAAAAGAAAATAAAGGTTTTTAAAAAGAAGAAGCTGGAGAAACTTTCGAGATGGCATAGGACTAAGACGTGCAGATCACCTTCCTTCTGACAAATACATCAGAAATACATCTACACGTGGAACAACTCCTACAGAACACCTACTGAACGCTGGCAGAAGACCTCAGACCTCCCAAAAGGCAAGAAACTCCCCACGTACCTGGGTAGGGCAAAAGAAAAAAAGAAAAAACAGAGACAAAAGGATAGGGATGGGACCTGTACCAGTGGGAGGGAGCTGTGAAGGAGGAAAAGTTTCCACACACTAGGAAGCCCCTTCACTGGTGCAGATGGCAGATGGGTAGGGGGGGAAGCTTTGGAGCCATGGAGGAGAGCGCAGCAACAAGTGTGCAGAGGGAAAAGCAGAGAGATTCCCGCACAGAGGATTGGTGCCGACCAGCACTGACCAGCCTGAGAGGCTTCTCTGCTAACCCGCCGGGGTGGGTGAAGGCTGGGATCTCAGGCTGGACTTTGGAGGTCAGATCCCAGGGAGAGGACTGGGGTTGGCTGCATGAACACAGCCTGAAGGGGGCTAGTGCATCACAGCTAGCTGGCAGGGAGTCCGGGAAAAACTCTGGACCTGCCTAAGAGTCAAGAGACCATAGTTTTGGGGTGCGTGAGGAGAGGGGATTCAGAGCGCCGCCTAAATGAGCTCCAGAGACAGGCGCGAGCTGCAGCGATCAGCGCGGACCCCAGAGATGGGCGTGAAATGCTAAGGCTGCTGCTGCAGCCACCAAGGAGCCGGTGTGCAAGCACAGGTCACTATCCACACCTCCCATCCCAGGAAATTGTAAATATTTATGCACCCAACATAGGAGTACCTCAATACTTAAGGCAAATGCTAATAGCCATGAAAGGGGAAATCAACATGAAAACAGTCATAGTAGGGGACTTTAAAACCACACTTTCACCAATGGACAGATCATCCAAAATGAAAATAAATAAGGAGACAGAAGCTTTAAATGACACATTAGACGCAGCCTGTCACTGCCAGGGTCCTGTGATCCAGGGACAACTTCCCCGGGAGCACACACAGCGTGCCTCAGGCTCCTGCTATGTCATGATGGCCTCTGCCACTGCAGGCTCACCCTGCAATCCATACCCCTCCCTCTCACAGCCTGAGTGAGCCAGAGCCCCCTAATCAGCTGCTCCTTTAACCCTGTCCTGTCTCAGAAAATAACAGATGTCCTCAGATTAGTCCAGATAGACTTAATTAATATTTATAAGATATTCTATCCAAAAACAACAGAATACACTTTCTTCTGGAATATTCTCCAGGATAGATCATTTCTGGGGTCACATATCAAGCCTTGGTAAATTTTAAAAAATTGAAATCATATCAAGTATCTTTTCTGACTACAACGCTATAAGACTAGATACAAATTAACCCCCTAATCAGCTGCTCCTTTAACCCTGTCCTGTCTCAGAAAATAACAGATGTCCTCAGGTGACCTACACACAGAGGCGGGGCCAAACCCAAAGGTGAAACCTAGTAGCGGTGCGAACAAAGAAGAGAAAGGGAAATTTCTCCCAGCAGCCTCAGGAGCAGCAGATTAAATCTCCACAGTCAACCTGATGTACCCTGCATCTCTGGAATACCTGAATGGACAATGAATCATCTCAAAATTGAGGCAGTGGACTTTGGGAGCAACTGTAGACTTGGGGTCTGCTTTCTGCATCTAATTTGTTTCTGTTTTTATGTTTATCTTAGTTTAGTAATTAGAGTTTATTATCATTGGTAGATTTGAAAAATAAACTATTAGACAAACTCATCAAGAAAAAAAGGGAGAAGACTCAAATCAGTAGAATCAGAAATGAAAAAGAAGAAGTAACAACTGACATAGAAGAAATATAAAAAATCATGAGAGACTACTACAAGCAACTATATGCAAATAAAATGGACAACCTGGAAGAAATGGACAAATTCTTAGAAATGCACAACCTTCCAAATCTGAACCAGGAAGAAATAGAAAATATAAACAGATCAATCACAAGCACTGAAATTGAGACTGTGATTAAAAACCTTCCAACAAACAAAAGCCCAGGACCAG